>NC_140466.1:11975000-12575000 GCF_051167445.1 Perissodus microlepis
TTTACATTTTCTACCTACAATCCAAAGGTAAGGTCTGTGAATTGCAGATGACAACTCTGCTGGATGTCATGTAACTTTAAAATGACATGATGATCCAGTGATCATCTCATGATGATGACTGAATCATTCAGGTCAAATATGGATTTCTGCTGAGGGACAGGATTTGTAATTATCTGTAATTATCTTGCTCAAGATGCTCAAGATGTTTACTCTATTCTCTTGCTCTTCATGGCCAGAGACTCCATGACAGTGAAGAAATTATGTGGTGTTTCTGTTTCCTCCAGTTCAGAGTTGGCACAGAAATCAGGAGGCAAGTAGTCCATAGGGTTTGAGGTGCCAATTACCCAGTTGAAGGTGCTGAAATTAAAAAAATACAAGTTTACTTGTATGACTAGGTTACCAACATCAAATTCAAAATTTACAGATGGAAAGCAGAGAATAGAACATCGTAACACTTCAGTGTCTTAACTTTTGCATGGTTCAGGGCCAAAAATCCAAAAAAAGGTCCTCATACATATGATTCTGTTTTCTACTGTATAATATAATAATATGATATGTGTTTGCATTATATTGTTAGACATACTGTAATTTAAAAAAAAATCCCTCTCAAATCTAAAATGGTTGCTGAAGTTGTTTTTAATATCATTAGCACAGTTTTTGTTCCATTTTGTCTGTTTTAGTTTTATATTACTGCGACAAAGTGGGTGGAGCATTTGCACACTTTAATACTCACCATTTGTCTTATGCGTGTTAATTTTACACACAACATTATATTGTTTTGTCTGCTTGTGCTTATTTGCTGTGGTTTGCCAATCCTAAGGTAACATTGCTTCACTTTGTGTGTGTGTTAAATTTGTGGTTAACATCAAAACAGTTGATCAAGTTAAAGGAAATACACACACATACATTTTCAAGTGTCTTTTATAGTGTTCAAATTTTTTTTTTATTTTTTCCCCAGGATCCATGCAGGTCAAGTATCTTGTTACTTTTATAGTGCTGCTGATGTCATGGTTGACATCACTGGGCCAAACCAAGTTGGGCAGGGGGGGAGGGGGAGGGTTTTAAATGGATTTGTTAAGAATATTTGAATTATTATTGAATTTTTAATTATTTATTTATAGGGAACCATTTAGCCATGAAAATGAGCTAGTGATAAATTACTGAGTGTTATGTGTTTCTCAGATGTTCATGTTGCTTTGTAGTTTTACTGGCTTACCAGCTATTGGTATATCTGGACTAATTGGCTGTGTAGACTTCAGATGGGGACAGGTGTGCTGTGTATGTTGTGTGCCTGTCATGTTGGTTAGTATATATCAATTTGTGGAGTTTCATTTATGTCTAAGTTTCATATGTCATGTAGAATACTGTAAATCTTATCTAATCTACCCTTTTCTCATAACTCAATTTTTTTTGCTGAGTCTGCCTACATACCTTCCCTTTACATTCGAGACAGACTCTCTTACAGTTACCTGACAGTGAGCCACCCAGATTGTGGAGTATAGCTTGTGAAGGACAAAGGGATGCAGCCGATCTCAGTAAAGACAGTTGAATAAAGGCCTGAAAACATAAAGTATAAGTTATATGTAAACAGGCTACCTGAGTGGCATAAATGTTTTTAAAAAAGTGTTATTTTACATTTACTAAATTCACTACTATTTCTTTTTATTTTGTCATAAATAGGAATTTACTCTTCTTGTCACTATGCTCGACATGCATGCACAGGCAAAGGTAATTTGGTCATTTAGTAGTACATTGGCTTAACCTAATAACTAGTAGGATCGAAAGGTTTATTGTAGCATACTGCCAAAAACATTTACACAAAAATTAATTAAAAATTTGTCTTCCAAAATAATGAAAATAGCACATAGCACTAGTGGTAGTATTCATGGCCTTTCAGCCTTAGAATTAGTATAGAACACATTTATTTTTGCTTCTTCTTACCATTTTCTGAAAGACTGACATACCAGGTGTTGGTTAGCACACCCATTCCCCAAGAGGAGGAGGAGCCCATGAACACCTGACCCATCAGTTTAGCATCAGGGGGAACTTGCATGGGAATGAAGCAGGAATCCAGCTTCATCTTCTTGCAAGAGAGTGTTTTCCAGTTGGACTCGTAATAGACCCCCTGAAAGGATGAACAAAGAGAGTGAATGCTCTTTGCCTGTTCACATCTTGGCTTGTATGCTGCCACTGTAGTATTGTAGCCAGCACGGTCTTATAATATGTTTGCATAAATATTTTTGTCATTTTATACTTTCATTTTATTTTTTTAAATGTCACACTAAGTTAAATTAGTTTTTATTCTAATGATTGGAATTCCGTTTATGTGTTAGGTAAGACAGAAGAAATGAGTAATTTGAATGACATTTAGATACTTTTTGAAGGGGGAGGGATCATTATGAAGGAAAAAAAAACACAAAACATCAACAGTTTAATGAGGCTTTACTACCTCTCTAAAAAGCATCAGCTGGTCCAGAGCAAAGTCCTGATTGTCACCAATTCCGAAGTTTTTAACTCGCATCCTCTGTCCCAAAGCATCATAGGTTATTAATCCCGTTGAGGAGATGAGTCCATCGCCAGTCATCTGAAAAGGAGAGATAAAAGCCAGTTTTATGCATGACCTAAACATTACTTAATGGTCATTTAATTATATTTAATCTGCTATGTCTTTAGTTTAAAGGTTTATATGATGCCTGACTGCACTACTGAGAAAAGCACAGAGAACTGTCTAATTGATTCACAGCAAGCAACTGGATATCATGTGTCCATCCAAGCAACAAAATCTTTATCTCAATGAAATTAAGTGTTTCTAGTTGTGAGAACTCATTTGAAGCAAATGATATCATCTTGTGAGCATGTGAGAAAGTGAATGTCTCAAACATATTTTCCTGAACTTGTCTCTAGTTAATGTCTAAAACCCAGGTACTAATGTTAAAACATATTTCAGTACAAGTTGAAGTACTTCAACTTCAGCTTATTGATCAGCTGACCTGCTGGTCTTTGTGGATCTACACAGCTGAATTCAACAATACATCAGCAGTTATTTCATAAGTTGTCCTGGCTGATTTCCATCCTTTATACTGACAGTAAGCTGTTTATGCTGTCTTCATATTATACTGTAATATGAAGACACGATCAGACACGATATACCACGATCAGCTTAACTTCAAATTCATTTCAAAACTTCTGAGTATTTTCATGAAACCTTTAAATAATGCATTCAGTCTACCTCAGATTGTTTTGCAGCATGTTTCACAATATGTAAAAACATAATGCCACACGTACAGACCCAATATTTGATTTACAAAAGTGAGGACTTACATGTAAACTTTGCATTTATCAAATACCACTGCAATATAGTGGTACCAATATTAATATAGCTAGCAACACACTGTGTGACAAACTGCACACACACTCATGTGTTTGGCTAGATGCTGATGTGCGGGCTAGGCAAACCAAGTATGTGACAAACCAAAGGTAACAAGCTTTTTTTTGAAAATGCGTGAACTAGAAAGTACAGATATTTGTTAAAAATGTAGGGAATAAAAATAAAAAGTTGTCAGAAAAATAAATACCAAAGAAAAGTACAGACACCTGAAAATTCTAGTTAAGTACAGTAATGAAGTATTTAGACTTCATTACTTTCCATCTCTGTTAAAACCTAATCCGTAACATATTAAGGCACAAAAAACTGCTCTGTTGCTGCATAATCATATTATTATGTGAGGAAATATTACATCCAACAGAAAAGGGTTCAGTTGGCATAAAATACAAGAGAAGTTTGCTTAACACTGATCAGAGCAATAGGGATGTACAGTAAGTTCCTAAAGATTATCTGCGGAGCACATCAGTGAACTCACTACAGTGAGCCCTCCACTCAGCAGCTCTGGAACGACTGTGGAACAGAAAGTCAAAGTCGTAAGCTTCATTTGTTATAACAATCTAAAATTGAATGCATAAATATACTCATTGGAGAACCTTAGCTTACTATACAAATTAATCTTGGCAGCCTAGTTTGACTATACCTGGTTTTTAACATAGATTAAAAAAATATGTCTGTGTCTCTGAGTAAAAATAACTTTTCTAACATTATGAATTCAGTTTTTTCATATTTCTGTTTCAGGCACATTTAGCAGGTCTCTTAACACAGATATAGACATCAGTTTGAGTATCTTGTTCATCTAAGTCCATACTCACCACAGGGTTTGGGGTATTGGGCGACACCCACTGCCAGCAAGAGGCTCAGGCAGGACAGCACACTGATGAAGCTCATGGTGAGAAAGTTGCAGAGTCGCCGGACCAGGAGAATCTGTGAGCGCTCTGGTTCAGGAAACACTTCCATATGAATCTGCTAACAGGAGGCAGTGCCCACATCATGTGACGTCAAGTGATGGCCTTGTGCATTTTCTGGACTATATACTTCACTAAATAATTAACAGTTGTACTTTACAGTTTATAAGACATGGCTGCTTTTAATGTTGAAGCCTAAAGCTCATGACTTAAACTGAAAATAAAATGCAAGTAGGCTATTCTAATATGCCTTATATTTTATCTTAAATTTACATATCTTTTGCAAAAAAAAAAGGGGTGTATAGAATGTCATTAAAGTATTAAAGAAAAGGTCCTTAAACTGAAAGATAAAAATTAATAATAATAAAAATGAACATTAATAGTATAGCCCTTTTTGAAGGTTATTGCAAACAATTAATCCTTAACCTATAATTATTTTGCGTTGCATGTGGAGACGTCCTCTTCAAAATTCTTCTTACAGTTTGTGCTATTCAAACCTGAAGATTCTCAAAAACAAATTTACCTGTAAATCATTAGTTAATGGGCTAAATGGCTCCAATCTTTTAACTGCAGATGTAAATATTCCCATGTTATACTAAATAACTCCACCTGCTTATTTCTCAGCCTTGATGACAAAAGCATATCTGAATGTCACACTGTGGCGAGTTCTTCAGGATTCTTTGGTTATGCACTTCTACAGGGGGAACTAAAAATTAAACAACTGACTCACTTAAAAGCATCAGTTAGTACAGACCAAAGGTCTCACCGGCGTTAAAAACTAACGTTTTTAACTTGCATACTCTAAAAGCATGATAGGTTATCAATCCTGCTGAGGTGATCTGCCCACTGACATTCTAGGTTTTGAATACCACAAGTGGCAACAATGATTAATACATCAACATTAACCAAAATACAAAAAGTAATGCTTACTTTATGTGTTGTGTCAATGCATACAGATTATCAGAGTATTTGTATAAAGACAAATATGATCGCCACCACTTTTCAGTGGCCAAATTGTAGCTGATTAATAATGTCATTATTTCAGATATTCCTCTAATGTTCAGAAATTCTAACTGTCACCTTCTTATTATTCTTCCCTACATAACAAAATCCACAATGACACTTTAATAAATATAATTTTTACTTGTTATTATTATTTATTTATTTTTACATGTGAGTAAGTGCGATAAATGACCCCCTTTAATCAGGGCATTACAGTTCACACAAGGCCAATTTCCAGTGGAAAGAGATTTGGGGGAAAAAAAAAGTATATCAGCATATGCATGTTCAACATATATATAATTCTGTCTTTACACAATTGACTCTCAAATTAGCAGAATGCATAGTGGTAAATAAAGAAGGATTATCAAATACTTTACCAAGAGAAATAGGTGAAAAAGCAGAACCTATTAAATAAATTGTATGCGTTACCGTCAGCGCTAAATTTCATATAAATAACAAGTAGCATTAATATAACAGCATGATTAAATGATCTTAAAATGCCTGTTGAAAAATAAATGAGGAAGATGTCTGGGGAATCAGCTTAAAAATTATGTTCACAAACAGTGAGATCTGTAAAAAGTCTTAAAAGTAATTTTTAAAAATATGGGTAAGGCAAGCGAGCAAGACAGAAGTTAAGCTCTCCTTGCAACATGGCAAATTGAACCTCCCCCACCCTCATTCAGATCTGGCGTTTGGAACTATTTTGGTTTTCATGTGACGTATGACCCTGAAGGTAAGCCCGTCGTGGACTAAAGTAAAACAGTATGTTGGATGTGCCACGCAATGCTCAATTACATGGGTGGGAACTAGTGCATTAGCCAGTTAGCTCGTTAACGTGTTGGCCGTCCAGCCCCATGCACGGGGCGATCCGCGGTAGCTCGTTAACAGAGATTTGCCGTGTTGTGGCGTTAACGTCATTTCAACGAGATTAACGCTGACAGCACTAGTGGGAACACAACGAATATGACTGCACATTTACTCAGACAGCATCCTAGTGCAAAGACAAGTGGAAGCAGACAAAAACAACAAGCACGCATGCTACAAACTTTACCCGAGTCATTTAGACAGCCGTTAGCACACGATTCTCCTTATGGGGACCTGATATGTTTAATATGCTGCTGAGAATATAGCCCAGAAGAAGCGTATAGTATAGCTTTTATTTTGGAAAGAGCCATTTCTCTGTAATAAACTCTCTTTTCCAAAGATGAGTGATTCCTCAATCAGATACAGGGCTTGCAAAATTGCTAGCCCGACGTCCCGGGGCTAGCGATTTTTCCAGTCGGGCCACCAAAATCTATCTCTGCCCTGCCCGTCGGGCTATCGTAGGAAGGAAAAATATATGTCAATGCTTTTGCATTCTTTCGGAAATGTAGCTGGGTAATTATGTCATTGGCATCGGTGAGCCACTGTCAATATGTGACATATTGAAATCACATTTGAATTTGCGCTTGTTTTTTGCTTTCACTTTGCAATCGCGCGAACTGTGTATAGAGAGCGACAGCACTGATTGGTGAGTGAGATAATTTGCGCACCAATTCCTCTGACATCGTCTTATCAATCGTTAGCTTACTATGCAAACATGACAAGTGAAATCTCCCGCAGCAAGCTTAAACGTGTGAGAGGTTGATCGCGCAGAGAATCGCTGAGCGTTATGCGAGTGCGTGTGTAAAAGCAGCAGGATATATATTTTAGTTCTGCTGAGCCAAATAAGACAGGTCAGGGTGAAGAAGTGACAGCCAAAGAAAAGCTTACCACAAAACGGAAAAGTTATGACAAATCAGACTATAAGGCAAAAAGAAAGTGCAGCTTTATGGTTTCATGGACAAAATAATTTCTGTGGCTGCAATATGAGAACTGCAATAGCTATATAACCAGGGGTGCACATAAGTGGTCCGCAGGTGCGCATTCGCTGTCAAAATAAAAAACGCGCACAAGATAAGAAGTTGCAACACGTGTTTGCGTACATAAGATTTTCTGGAGGAGGACAGACATTTGTTTAGAACTCTTAAAGATGTCGAAGAAGCAAACTCCTTTAAGCAATTACTTTGGTGTTCCTCCACCTCCAAAGAAATGTCAGAAGGAGTCCGAACCACAAAAGAAGCACGTATTCTCGGAAAAGTGGTTGCAGGAGGTGAGGTGGCTTCAAACAAATGATGAACGCACAGAGATGTGGTGCGGAATGTGCCGTGAAAATCCCACTCTAGCGGACAAAAACAGTGCCTTTTATATGGACGCAAACGCGCGTTGCAACTTCTTATCTGGTGCGCGTCTTTTATTTTGACAGCGAATGCGCACATGCGGACCACTTATGTGCACCCGTGTAAATAACATAATGTTCTGCCGGGTGTGTTGTTGGTTTTCCCTCGATTTCTGAGTCGACAAGCGCCTTTGTTACTGGGACCAGTCATTTTAAGAAAGGAAAGGCCCCCATTAGAACCCATGAGAAATGCAAGAAATGCATTATTGCTCAGTCTGCAATATCTTTCCCAGAACAAACACCAATTGCAAATAACATACTAAAAATAAACCTGAAAATCAGTTTAAAATAGCGTACTATATTGCAAAGAATGAACTACCACTGGCAAAATTTAGCAGTCTTTGCAAACTTCAAAAAGCCAATGGCCTAGATCTTGGTTCCACTTGCCTCTTACCCATGACTTCAGTGGAAATTTCAAATTCAGGATCTGACACAGACTGATTCATGTTCTACACAGTTCTTACAAGTTCATAGAAATTTCTGTTCAATTAGAACCAAGTATTTGAGTTGATGATTGTAATTTTTATACAATGTTGTAATTTGTTTTTCAACAATTTTTTGATTAATGTTTTGTTTCCTTTACAATATTATACTTTAATGTATAATATTGTAAAGGAAACAAAACAGGAAACAAAACATCAATCAAAAATTGCTCTCTTTTTTTATTCGGGCTACTTAAATTTATTTTGGGCTACCAAAAACTGAAGAGTTCCTGCCCGAAGGGCTACCAGGGATTTTGAAATTTTGCGAGCCCTGAGATATATTTATTTTTTTTATTACTTTTTTGTTTCAGCAACATTAGATTTTAAAACTGTACTTTTGAGTTAAAATATATATTTATAATTTTAATAAATGACAAATTAAAAAGGCATGAACATTTTTTTTGTATCGAAAAAATATCGAACCGTGACACCAAAGTATCGAACCGAACCGAACCGTGAATTTTGTGTATCGTTGCACCCCTAATATATATATATATATATATATATATATATATATATATATATTTAGTGCCAAATCACAACAACAGTCACACATTAAAGAGGACAGGTCAAAATCTAAATTTAAGCTACTCTTGTCTGGGGTTTTTTTTTTTAATACTTTTATTATTTATTTTGATTTATGGTATAATTGTAGAAAGATTTACTGAGTGTACATATTAAATAAAAGGGAAACCTTCATACAGATAAACGCCCACTACATGACCATTCAGAATATGGGTCAAATGGAAACAGCTGCCACTGACTACTGATAGTGATTAGAAAAAGTTGGAAGGTGCTCCATCTTTATCTTAGGACTGATAGTTGTTTACAGCACATAAAAAGGGGCATAATTTACAGGAGGTCACTGTGGATCAAATGTTTTAAATTGGTTAATATTAAATGCAAGCCAAAGTATTTATTTTATTAACACGCTGGCAGTTTGGTTGTTGATTCAGAACTTTGTTCCAATTTTACTCTCTACAGTTACCAGGGGTAACAAATACAAATCACTCAAGCACAAGCGAGCAAGTTTGAGGTAGTTTTACTTTACTTGTTTTTCTACTTCTGCTCCACTACAACAGAAGGAAATACTGTACTTGTACTTCCTACATTTATTTCACGACTGCAGTTAAAGGACATACACAACCAGTGATAAGAATATAAAATACGCTGAGTAGCTAATTAATTTAATCTCCCCCACAGATTATAGAAGTAAAACAATAACAATTAAGTGGGTAATGAATAATTAAACTTAGGAATACATGGCTATTATTTTAATAGCACTTTCTAGATGCAAACTGGCTGCTTTTTTGTTTTATTAAGCAAACAATTAAGAAATTATTCAAGAAAATATGCATAAATTTGATCCATGGTTAAAATCATTTAAAAGTTACAGCTAGATACAAGATTTCTCAAAATTGCATCCACCTGAACTACTGGAACAGTAATAAGTTATTGTATAAGTAAATAAATATAAATATTTATAAATATTTAATGATAACAGTCTTTAGACTGTTTAGATACATTTTTGCAACAATACACTTAAATTTATGAACATTTTCAGAATTTAGTTTTTATTTGAACCATGGCACTTGTACAAAGTGGTGAATATCGTTAGATTGTACTAAGCTAAGAAGCTATAACTGGTAGTATTTTAAGTAGATTCAATGAGTTTAGAGCTTCATGGACTTATCAACAGGTTTGTTAACTTTCCTTAGTTTTCAACACAGAAAAGCCAAAAAACAACACTGATTGTCATCAGTAGCTTCATGCTGTTATTATTGCTCGCTCCCTACTCTTGACTCGTACATATCAAGTTTGTCAAATTTTTAACAAAACAAGAAAACGAAAAAAAAAGTGAACTGCAGGGAAGAAACTTACCTGCATGTGTTCTCGAGCAAGACTGCCTTCAACTAATCTTGACCTGTGACTTTGTTCATGTCACTTAACATTAAGTTAAAGTAATTCTTTCAGCATATGTTGGAAAAATATGGTTGTTTAAAGTTATTATAAGAAAAAAAGTATTATAATACAAAAGCTCCACATTACAAACTATAATAAATGGACTTTTATTCGTCCTTTTTTGTTTGATTAACTTTTTTATTATTATTTAGTCACTTTAAAAAAAAAAACTTTTAAAGAAAAAACAAAAAACAATAGGATACTACAGATCTGCCAGTTTTGTCATGAAATGCTCCTCTACCTGATGAAGCAACCAAACATTTTTGCTGCAAATAAACTTCTGGTGTAGCCCAAAATCAGTATCCTTTTAAAATAAGCTGAAAATCACAGCTAGTAGACAGATGTCAGACAAGTAAATCTCATAAAAACAGTTTGATAGACAAAAACAATACAGGTTACACATAATTGGATGCATATTATATTTATTTTTCAATATGCATATTAAATATTAACCTTTTTTTTTATACCTTAGATTCCCTTGGCATCTCAAGTTTCAGGGCAATCATTAAAACAACCATCTTTAAAGAAAAGGAATAAACTCAAACATTTCAGTGCAAAGAGCTCAAGCCAAGTTCATTAAAACAACATACGATCCTGTCTCCGAGTTTAAAAATGAATTAGTTGACATGTATAAATAAAAGAAAACGAAAACAAGTCTGGCAACTGTCCATAATAACTGAACTGATGTTACGAGAACAAACCCCTTTTTTTTCAGTGTAAGTTCCCTTGGTTTGCAGCAAAGCATCAACTTACAAATTCTCACTTCATATACATATATTAATATGAACATTTTGTGTATTTTAATATAATCTTGTTACAGTTTCTACAAGAGGTCCATATGAATTAAATATTATATTAGGTGAACTTCTGTGATTTAGAGGTTTAGGATTACTCGGGATTTCTGCGTATTATCCACATACAATCTGTTGATATTTTCAGGGTTTTATTGATAATGTTGGCTCGTTTTGGAGATTATCATTACTCCAAAATTTGCAATGCACTCACACGTACACCTTGTTATCACCAGAGGACACTATTGGCATAAATGTCAAGTCATACGCAGGAACCCTGAGTACTGTGCGTGTGACCTTGCCTAAGCATAGGCAGACGCAAACTTGTTTGTTGTTTAGTGTCAGTCAAATGATCGCTCCACAGTCATGCTCATTCTGAGTGTGTTGAACTCTGGTAGAAAAGGCATCGTCTTTATCTGGCATCATCTCAAAAAAAACAACTCAAACGGCAAATTTTTAGCACAGACAAAATGTCGAACACTCACATTCATCCCCAACTTTCACCGCACACTCCATATTCCATATTGCTCCCCATCCACCCAGCTTTATCTCAATAATGTATTTTTGAAACCTGTCCACTGCATTAATTCACAAATATTTCTGCTCATTCAACCACTCCACTTTGGTGATAACAATTTGCCATTCTTCCTGTAGCATTCCCTAACTGACTTTCTACATGGTATCTAGGATAATCTTAACATAATTACATTATTAGTAATTACAGCTCTGTCTATGCTCCCTACTTTTCTTTTTAGTGCCCAGTTACCATTTCAACAATTCACAGCTTTACACATCAGTACCAGTCACTCCAACACACAGGTAACCCACACACACTCATCTGAACAAGCACACATGAGAACTGAGGACTATGTATGTCAAATCATCAATGACACAGTGCAGAGATGGTGTGCTGACATTAAAGATGTACATAAAGATTTAGAGAAACAGAAGGAACATGCAGGTGATTTCAGTTGCTGAAATGGAAGTTTAGAGTCTCCGTTTTTGTTATGGTTGGAATTACGGTAAAGTTGACGTGTCTGAAGAGACAGATTCTGGGTGGGGTAAATTTTCAAAGCCTGTTCTTAAACCGCATAAATCAGGAGAAAGTCACTTGATGCAAAGAAGATTCAGCAGTTTAGACAATAAGTGGCTATGCTCCAGAAAGAAAACTTTGAGTTTTTAGTAGATGCAAGGGCTGAGTGTGACGCATCTAACACTGAAAATTTATGGACCCTTAGTCTTATCCTCCTACTCCTTTGTGGCCGACTGTCAGCAGTCTGAGACTTCAGAGGTGTTGGAGTCACTGGCAAGTTTCCGACGTTGCCTCACAGATTTCTCCTCATCCTGTAGAGAAGACAGTGTTTTAACCATTTGGTGCAACTTAAATCTAATGCCAAGAGATCCTCCGTTTCTCGCCTGACAAAATCTCATCTTGGACACAAGATATCAAACATAAAATGTCTTAGGAAGGTTTATAGAACCTTGGTACTTGCATGTTTGACATAATAAAGCGTATGGTGACTGTATGTTTCATTGTATTATTTGTAATGTGGAGTGTAATAAACATTGAAGCATTTTAAGGGTCTGAAGGTTTGCTGGAGAGCTTTTCATCTAAAGAGGTGAGTTATTATTGTTTCATTGGAGCAAAGAATGGTTGCTGGAGCTCAGAGAATTAAAACTGTAGTGTTACCGTCTGAAAAACTCCATTCTGTCCCCACTCCCCAGGAGAGTGGTCTTCAGGGTACTCTGCTTCATCCTCCTCTTCCTCCCCTTCTTCCTCTCTTACTGTGTCCATTCCATCTTCCTCATATTCTGTCAGACAGTCCGACTCCTCCGCTGATCAGAAAGATTTAGAGGAGATATTATAGAAAGAATTTATTGAGACTGACCCATCCATTTAAGGTGGCACTCATAAAATATCAGGAACATCCCCTATTATAGTCAAGAAAAGAGACAAGGATACAATTCCTTATTTATCAGACTTATTGAATTGTACGTTGTCACAAAGAAGAATGCTGTAAGCTCTGTCTTTACTATTCTAAATCAGAAGGAAAATATATTCCAACAAAACATCAAGAGCAACTCTTTCTAGACAATAATGAATTAGTAATTATTTACCTTCTGCAGCAAGGTAGCTTTGGACTGGCTCTATCCTCGATACAATCTCTGCAAGATCAGTGAAGTCAGCTCCTGGACACGTGTAGGACTAATGGACAACATGTTATTATTAGTATTACATATAGAACTTGCAGGTTCACCTTTAAAGACACGAGTTACAGCAGCCATGTAAGATAGGATTAATAGTTTAAGTGTGCGTATGTGCCCTTCTCACATCTGTTCTCTTGCTGTCATTGTAGTCGGCTGAACGATGGTCCTTCAGCATGTTCTCGATGATGTCACCCCGAGCCCAGCCAGTGAACACTAACTTGCCGTGCTGAAAGCCCACATCCTGCAATACACAGTAGTTCAAATGAAAGCTATAAGTGTTTAGAAACAGAGCAACTGATTTAAATTCAGACTGAAACACTGATGGATCCTGTGGTGTATTTAGAGTAATAATCAACATTTATATTTGCACTATGGGATGTTAAACCGACAGTTGACTAATTAAAGCTGTGATAGCTTTTCTTATATTGCAATATACAATCTAAAGCTAGTAGCTTTACTTAAAAAAAATATTTAAAAAATTAGCTGTCGATTCCATTTTCAAAGAAGCCCACATTGTTTTCCAGTATAAACAGAAACCAAAGTAGTACTTCTCCCTTTTTTGCCCAAACAATCAGATGATAGACACACGAATTTTAAAGCTGATCCATAATATGAGACTAGGGGTTTACACAACTGTACTTGTTTTTCAGATTCTCACCCTTCAAAGAGATTACACCCATTTTGGAAGTAGCCTGGTTTCAGGTTCACACAAATAAAGTGTATTTTTGTGCAATTAAAAACCCCATACTGGGTAAGTAACTCACATAGATCTCATCAAACTTGCCAAAGTCCATGGTCTTGAAGCGGTCAATGGGTGGTCTGATGTACTCACAGTAGGCACTCTTCTTAACCACTTCTAACTGTCGCACGCACGACACATAGGCCAACCGTGACTGGATCTCTGCCATGTCCGGCACCTACAGAAGGGAGTATCATAGAGCTTATTCAGACAACACACTACCAGATTTCGCAATAAATAAATAAAGATGAATCTGCTGATTCCATAGCAGAATTGGATATGCTACACATTGATCAGATGGACTCAAAAGGTACCAATGCCTCATACTGCCAACCCATAAAAGGCTTTTTCCCAGAAAAATTTTTCATAGAAAAATTTTGGCACCCTCTAAGAAAGTTTTAGCTCGAGCCAAATAGAAACATTTGTAACCAGTATTGTTGGACTCCACTTACTCAGTTACAAAAGACATTTATGTTAGCCCAATCTAAGCCAGGAAAACTACTGCATCCAGTACCTTTACTTTCTCTGCCCAGGGATTGATCCGTTTCCACAGCAACCACCAGCCCGACAGGCAATCGCCATAGTTACACAAGTCAGTCTCATCTTGACTACCCACGTCGATGGCAATGACTGTTCTGGCACCCGTGTTCCTTGCAATGTCCGCTGTTAGACGTTTAACACCAGTTTTTTCACACACAAGCACACAATCACGCAGACGAACGACCATAGCGTCACAAAATCCGGCAGCAGAGATGATAAGACAATAAATACGGTGTTAATAAGTTTGTTTCAGGTTTGCCTCCAGAAACCTTCATTTTTAGAGGCACAGTATTCTAACAGACGTACACCACAAAAACACAAAACCTTTAAGACATAAAAGTTGTAAGCTCACTTCAGAGAATTTACAGCCAATTAAATGAGATGTATATATGTAAACTATACATATTTCCTGGCCAAATAGCGCAGGGCCTTTTTTATCCCCTTATTAAAAGGAGCTTTGCAATGGTAGGCATTTTTGTGGTGTTGAGTCTGTGGAAGACAACCCACAAGCCTGAAACACTGATCCAGCACCCCAAGAACAACTTTAAAAGCAGCTACACAGAAGGCAGAGTGAAACAAACAAACACAGGATGTTAATTTGACAAAGTTCCCTTCCACTGGATCAATATTTTGGGCCCAGGCAGCACCATATTTCACAAAGCATCAGCTGGGACACAATGAGAAATGATTTAAATGCAGAGCAGAAAACTGCAATAGGCCAGTCTCATTGTGAAATATGGTTCTGTTTCTTCAGTACAGAGGATATTTTTTTATTATAAATACATCAACCCAGACTCAGGGGAATTTTCACCGCCACATCAAAATGAAAACTCCAAGTAGTATGCATCTCAATTGTCATCATTATCGCACAAACATTTCAGGAATATGTACCTTTGGCTCTGTGCAGTTGCTTTTAAGCAATGATCATCCATTTACTAGTCTGCAGACAAAAAAAGCTGTTCCCCTGAGTCTGAACACACACCACTGATTTTTCCTCTTGTTGAAAGCACGTGACAAAAAAAACTTACGCTTTATTCTTACAGCTTAAACAGAAACCTCACCAGGCAGTTTTTTTGGGTTTGTGTTAATGTAAACTTGCCTGAAGTAGTTAATTTTGAAAATGTGTGGAACACTTGTATGATTATAATACCAATTACAATTTTGCTGCAAGCCCCAATATTATTGCCAATCATACAACAGTTTCAACATGAGAAGAATCAGAATGTAATCTCAAAGCAGACTAGCGTCTTATGCATGGCGGTTTTGATGTCAGAAGAGGATTTGTTTCCATTTCTTCAAATGTATATTTACTAGAAACTTCTCTCCAACATTTTTAATTCTATCCCTATCTGACACCAGGCTGCTTCACATACAAATACATCCCCACTGTTTAATGCAATATTTCCTAGTTGTAGAAAAAGCCTTGTATTTATATAAAATTTAAATAAACTTTAAATGTTGCATTTCTTCCCCCATCTGGCAAACCAGGTTACTTCAGCGATTGATCTAAAGTAGAGTTTGTTTTAATCTGGGCTTTTCAGTCCACTGATTTGAATTTTCTCATTATATAAATTTGAACCGCCTTAATATTCAGATGGGGAAAGCTCAGCAATACCACAGGACTTTCCTCCATTAACATTAAGCATTCATCCACTTACTTAAAAACACAACCTCTTAATATTGCTAACCTAAAAACCACCATTCAAAGCATCCCCCCATCACCATCCCACCTTCCCCCTCCTCTGGGAGACAGGAGTTGGATAGAAATTAAGGACTGGATTGGTTCGGGGTGGGGTGAGGTGGGGAGCAGGGGGTTACCACCTATACTTGCCTGGCAGGTTGTTGATGTAGCCACCATCCATTAGCAAGTTGCCATCTTTGGGGTCGCAGAGAGGCGGCAGGTACCCTGAGAGGGTCATGCTCGCCCGTACATAGCGCCACAGTGAGCCTGGCACACCAAGGAGGGAAGGAGGGAGGAGGAAGGGGGGGATAACATCTCAATAATGTTTGCTATACGTTTCAGATTAGTGTCGACACAGACCGCAATCCAAACACCAGAGCGAGGTCGGACAAAAGAAGGTAGTCGATCCCTGCAAAGGCTAGGACTGTCGTTCTGCCTACCTTTAAACTCTGCTGTAAACCACTGCAAACCTCATTACCTTGCACATAGATCCTGTGTGGCTTGTGCAAAAGGTAAAAAAGTAAATGGCAACCATCACAGAGAATCAAGGTTGTTTCATCTCCAAACTATGTCCCAAAAACAGTGCTTCACTGCATATGATCCTCCTTTATAAGTTCCTCAAAATCTACAGACCTATTGCAACGTTAGTGAATAAACCAAAGCAGTAGAATCCAATTTTACTCCTATTGCCAACTGTGTGTAGGGACGGAGCAGTAGTAGATGTTGATGTGACAATGTTTGGAGATTTTTCACAGTGAATATTACAGGGAAGCAACCAGCCTACTCTGTCCTGCAGTACAGCTCAGTGTCAGCAGAGGGCAGGAGCAGACAAAGTGCTGCATGGGTTGGAAGGATAAGGAGCACCACAGAGAAAAGTGAGGGGTGCTACTATGCATAGAGAATATGTGAATGCTTGAACAGAATTACATTACTGAAATGTGACTTCAGAAAAAACACCACTTGCAGATTTTCATCCCTGTTGATTGTTTGTCATTTTAAGGGCTTCGTTGACTGTGTATAGGAGGTGCAATGTGCAACAGCAAGATCCAGAACACTTATTTTCTAATAATAATAATAATAATAATAATAATAATAATGATGATAATAATAATAATAATAATGATGATAATGATGATAATAATAATAATAATAATGATGATAATAATAATAATAATAATAATAATAATAATAATAATAATAATAATAATAATAATAATAATAATGATGATATTTGTCATCAATATATATTTATGAAAGATATATAGATGGGATGGCTTTAACTAACATACTGGCATGCATAAAAAAGCAAGCAAAGCCAGGGGAGAGGACAACAGCTGGATAGGAGGGATTGAACATGCTCCTGTAGGCAGAGATGACTGAAATAAAATAGAAGCAGGGAATCAAATTGCATTTCAGTCCATTTGACATACACATTTAGGTGAATTGGAATACACAGTGATTTACATGTGATGTCAACATCTCATGTAGATTGCAGCCGTTCACCATCTCGTCAGTTCAACACTGAATACTGTCTGTTCTCTATGCTTGATCTCGAGCTGATAAATCTGCCAACATCTAAATGAATTGAGGTTGACTTCAATTGAAAATGACAAAGAAGAAAGAAAAAAAGCCAAGTGCAGTGGTGCATGAAGACATGCCTCAACCTTAATGTCATAGGAGAAGTGTGAGTTTCAGCAAATAGATGTGTTCAGATGAAGCCTGATGATCATGCAGCTCTCTATGACCGACAGATATCCAAACATGCATGGAGAAATCCTGAGATTGAATAAACACAGTGGAGTTCAGTGGGTTTCGTGATTTTTTTTTAGGTGACACTAAGCTAAATGGATAAAACGTGTTCTCTGTGTGAATAACAAAGTCAATGGGAGAGACGGTATGATGCAATCTGGGCTTTAAGATATATGTAGGATGTAGTCTTTCCTTCCAAACCATGGGCTCCCAATATCCACCAAGTCAAGGTGGGGTTAGTTACATTGAGAACTTGGGAGGGAGACGAAAGAAGAGGAGGGTAGCTGGGTGGTTGATTGTCGATTTGGGGATGGAGGCGGGAGGGGGGAGGTTTTGGTGAGCGGGTGTTTAAAATCTGACCTGGGACATTGTTAACATAGCAACCATCCACAAGCAAGTGGCCATCCTTGGGGTCGCACAGGGGAGGTAAATAGGGGGTGTAGGAGGCGCTGGCTCTAACATAGCGCCAGACACAACCTGTCAGGAAATGGAGATGGAGAAGGAGCAACACATCAAATATGGGCCAGACTCCACATCACAGATGGGGTAAAAGAAATGTGAAGGAGAGTAAAAGAAAGAAAGGAGAAGAATAAAGTGAGAGAGAGAGAGAGAGAGAGAGAGAGAGAGAGCGAGGAACATGGAGAAAGAAATGCCTGCAAGATAGTGAGGAAACTGTAAGTAGCCGCAAGTAGCCCAAAAGAGAAATGGGAGTATAATCTCATCAAAATTACTTTTATATGCCTGTGATTTTAAGAAAATATTGCAAATTCTAATATGATCCAACTTTTATATAGAGAGCTAAACTGCAGGAGTACTCTATAACCTTTTAAATGTAACTATTTGAGGGAAAAGAGGTTACCTCAGAGCTTTGTTCAGAATACTAACAGGATATCAAAATATTTGTGAAGTAAAATTTAATTCAAGGAACAGAATATGATCTGACATGAACAGTTTATTTTTAGGATAAATATTAAAAACCAGTGGTGATGTAAATGAAAGAAAATGAAGGAGAAAGAACAAAGTATCAGAGAACAAATTTGAAAAGAAAATAAAGAACGGTGATGCTATCTGATGTGTTCATTAAGCATGTCAGAGAAATAGTATTAGCACTGTTAGATGACTGGTTCATCCAGCAAGGTGCGATAAAGACAAGAAGACAAGGGATAACTGTAAGAGACATGAGATGAACAGACAGAAACAAGGAAAGAGAGACAGACAGAGAGTCTTAGGCCTCCAACTAAAGCTTCTAAAAAATATAAAAAGGGAAAAAAATCCTAGGTAATTTTTCTGTAAAAGATTTGCAATTTCTATTTAGCTTCATATCATTCTTAAATTTGTGCCTTGGCTGTGTTCCTCACTGGATAAAAACCAAAGTAAGTAATTCAAACTCTCTGCCTTACAACAACCATCAAAATGACAGTTATTATTTCCTTTCAGTGACTCAGAGTGACATATTCACAATAGCACCAAGCTTGAAATGCTGAACAAAAGCAAACCAAAAAAACCCAAAACCAAAGAAAGCACAGAATGGAGATGAAGGAGTGATGGATGCAACATGGGATGGAAACCACTAAAAGGCAATGCGGTAAATGGTAAGTTAATGTGTTCTGGATCCTACATGTTGACATGGGAGAAGATTCAGTATTCTGAGGTGAGTGACTACGCAGGTTATTTTGTCTTTGTTGTAAACTATAAATGAGCATATCTGTAATGTCTCTCCATGCTCAGAAAGACCAGACATAAAGTTATATATAAAGTGAATTCGGGGAGTTTTAAACATAAATTGGATTGACACTAAACAATGAAAAAGCTACAGGTTTGTTTGTTTTTTATATTAGCACATGGCAATAGTAAGAAAGGAAAATCCAGATATAGAAGAGAGAGGAAGAAAGAAAGAATGAAATTTAAGTAGGCACATGATAAGAGGCAAAAGATGGCAACAGTGAAACCAAGTAAGAAGGCGTAGCTCTAGCAGTTAGTTCATCCACATGCCAAGATGCAAACATAAGCATTCAGCGTGCTTAGCTGCAGGACTGAGACCTGAAAGCTTATGAACTCCTCAAATCCAGCAATCAGCCAGTTAATAATTCAAAACACTGATTTTACATCAAAGACTACAATAACTTCATTTAATGTACAAGACTGAATATTAGAAACGAGCATTACACAGAAAATGGTAAACTGGATTTGAGGGTTGTTTTTTCCACAAACAGTCGTTTTAGATTGCAGAGATCCATTTTGGCTATTGTTAGTGATGGTGCATTTTTAAGCAAGTCAAAAAGAACACACATCTCAGCAAATACACAGACAAGCATCAAAACATACGTCCTTTCTTTTGTACATACTTAGCAAAATCTCTTTCTAACACTTTAATGGAGGCATACTCCAAACAAGGTTGAAACTGGCATGTTTTTTGTAGGAACAAATAAATGGGTTTGCAAACGAAAGGCTACATGTACCTTTGATAACTGCACTGTAATCACATATTCAAACATTTTTAATTATCCAATCTAGTATTTCTCCATGTCTCATATTTTTGATATGAGGAACTTAAACCTGCTTTCAGAATCACTTTAAGTATCCTCCCACGGGTAGTGGACACAGCAAAAGCAGGCCTCTGTTTTGCCCATTTCCAGATGCACGCCTTGGATGCTATTCTAGTAGTTTTGCATAATTTACAGTTCAAAAGAAGAAGTGGCTCACAGGGATGACTTTTACATGTACTGACCTCATTACTGGAATTTATGGCCCCATATATGAGAGAAAGTACAGAGAAGCATCATAGCCCCCCCCCCCCCCCCCCCCCCTTTAATCAAATATACAATTTGCCCCCTACACATATATCCACCATATTAGTATTTGTCTATGTGGAGATTGCAAACACACCAGTTCAGTTTAGTTTGGTGTACATCCACCTCCAACCTTACTTCTGAGAACATGCAATCCTGCCACTCTCATAATGCATTAGCCAGCTAAATGCTTGTTTGTGGCATCAGCTTAAGCCTAAAACGGACAACATTTACAGACTTGCCATATAGAGAATACAAGACATTATAATCCCTTTAGTACCTCGTGACACTTGACTGAGTAGAACAACATGCCAGTATATTCACTTAGATAAGAGCTTTGATCACTGTACCATATTATTTCTGAATGACTGCTGCAACCATTTAATTACATATGAAACCAATTTCACACATTAGTTTTCTGTCATTCAGGGTAGTAAAAATGGATTAAGTTGGGTTAAATTTAAAAAGAAGCAACTGTTCATTTCCACTTACATGTATGCATGAATGTGAACTATTCTTAAATCTTAGTAAATGTACTCCATGTAAACATAATGTGAAATACAAACGTACTGTAGTAATCTCGACTAAATTTTAAGCTAATAAAATGCTACAGGGGTAACGACCCCTGCGGTTAGAACAGCGCTCACTTACCATCCTGATGAACACGCATAGCTGAGGCCGTGATGTCAGTGGTGACGTTGAAGTACGGCAGCCACAGGTCCTGGGAAAACATTTTATTTCAAAGTTAATGATAGAAAAAAACAAAACCCTCTTGTCTTATGGCAAGGTTGTTGCAATGGGGAAAAAACATTTTGTACCACAGTCCCACCTCTATTTGCTTGTCCTGAAACACTTTATAGATGCTGGTGTTAAAGGCAGAGCCAGAGAACATGGAGGTGATGGGATAGGTAAGATCCAGAACTGTTTTAAACACTGAATTCATTGCCTGTTAAACAAAGAATTGCAGGGAATTAGTAGATGTTTGTCAGATTTTTGTGAAAAACTAAATTGTCATCAGATATGACCCAAAAAATGATTGCGTTGATAGTCCTAGATGTGTGTGCTCTACCTTAGACCACTCTCTTGCTCTCTGTTTTGTTCTAACAGCACTCCTTTCTTCTGCATAAAGGGCACCGATGAAAGAGCCAATTGAGGTCCCACCCACTATGTCAATAGGAATCCCTGCTTCCTCCATAGCTTTAATTACACCCACATGAGAGCAGCCTCTGTAAGAGGGAGACAATTTGTCTGAAAACAAGCAAGTACGCACGATGCCGAGTACATTTACAACATCAGTATTTGAAATGGCTTTTAGACTAAAAGACAGACACATTTTCCTAATGCTGCTTTACTCTGTATACAGGCACAACATAGTGTTTCCACATTAGAAATCCTCCCATACATTACCACACAGACATTAACTGCACATTAGTTTAGTACTGCTGAACGTTTGTGAACTTTATTGGTGCAGAAAGTCTCATCGACTTTGCTCACCTAGCACCGCCACCTCCAAGCACAAGAGCAATGCTGTTTCCGGTGAGGACTCGGGCCAGCCGAGAGAAGTCACTATGTCTGTCTGCCGTTTTCTCAAATACCTTCTCATACACCTCCCTCTGCACAATCACAGGAAGAAAAACACACAAAAATAAATACAGGGGTTACATTTCATTTTGTGTAACAATATTATCAAACTATTACAATTGCTGTTATGTTGAACAGTAAATAGGGCTGGATGAGGTTGCTTTAAAAAAAAAACAAAAAAAAACAACAACACTCAAGCAACATTTTAATGAATGAAATGATGCAAAAAAACCCCAAACAAACAAACAAAAACAACAACAACAACAACAACAAAAAAAAAAACAGTGAGGCCTCCCCAAAGTGACAGGGGAGTGCTTTACCAACTAAACCTTCTATGATGTTTCCAACATGAAGTGCATACTGGCAGCTGTAACCGAGTTACAAAAAAGTTTTAGTGTGAGAGCTATCCTAAGTGTGTGTCTTGTGGCTGGAGTGCCAGAAAAAGAAATTACTCTCCAAGAGAGTCAGGAGGTCTGGCTAGTATTTACAATGCAAAAAGCTGCAGATGTGAAAGGGTAATGTGTGTGCACGTGCCCTAATTAGCAAAAAGCAGAGAACTGTGTATTGTTTACTGTTAAAATGTGAGGCTCAAAGCCATGTGGACTGTAGTTAATATCAATCTAGCATACTCAATATTCAAAACAAGGCTTTTATATTCTCCTAGAATATTGTACCTTCTAGAAATTATGGTACTGATATCTCTGCCATTCTGTCCACCCCTAAATGTAAATAAACTGAAAGCATCTAAAAATCCTATAAAAAAATTGACTCTGTACCAGTTTGCTGGGACCTCGTCTGGAGAAGACCCTCCGGGGACACTTGAGGTGAAGATGCCCTGAGCACCAGCTGCGCATGTTGAGCCACTCGACTGTCCTGGAAGGTCCAGGTCCATCTTCTCTGTGCAAAAGGACCAACTGTTTCAAAGCTCGCACTGCTGTGTTTTCCAGCATCTGCTCCAACTGAAGGAAGACGAGACAGTTAAAGTTATCTGTTGCCATTAAATTTCTTCTCTTCACAGCTCCACACACACATACTTCTCCTAGTGTAGGTTCCTGGTCCCCCAGACCAACAATGAGGATGCAGTCAGCCTGTCGGATGCAGCGCTGTGTCCATGGGGTCATGCTGTTGTCTGTCTGGTAGAGGACAATCCGATTGATGTCCTCCTGCTGGGCCAGCCAGCCGGAGAGACGATACTCATGGATACTGATGGATAGAGAGGAAAAACAGAGACACAGACAATGACTTGGAGGTATGAAAAGTAGCAGAGGTGATTTGTTTACATTTTAATACATTATAGGTATGCAACACGAACCATGCCTACAGCATTTATAGCACTTATTTGCAATGCCTGTCTCTACAAAAATACAAAACTCAGTAATATCTAAACAAGTAAGGAAAAAATAACACACAAACTAAATGCATAGCTTCAAGTAAAGCCCAAGCAACAAGAAAAAAGGGTTTGTGATACAGACAAGATTCTTTGATTATCAGACTGACCTGTCCAAAGCCGAAGCACCCAGACGTTCTCTAATTATGTCACTGGTTAAAAGTAATGTAGGTCCTACAAGAGTCAAACAAATTGTATATCACAAAAAAGTAAAGAACTTGTGCGTTTGTTTGTCGACCTGCTTTAATTTAAAGACACAGCTACACAGAAGTCAAGCAATCCCACTAAAAAAAGGATTTTTACGAACAAAATTGAAATGTGTGGGTTTACCAATGGCACTAAGTGCATGGCTGAGCTCTAGGTTGAATGCATTGATTGGCACTTCATCACAAACAGGCAGCACTGCGACAGTGGAGAGGTTGCTTGCTGGGTTGGTGACATCAGCACTTGTTGTCATACTGGGAAGACTGAGGGCTGAACCTAAAAGATTAAAACAGTGAACAAATGGAGTGAATGAGAAACTGAAGGCTGTAAAAGCACAGCTGGCTGGTGAGGAAGCACGCATGTGTGTGTTACTGCCCTCACTAGTCAATACTTGAATCGACAAAATGAACTAGACTATGTGAAGATAAATTAGCATTCAACTACATGACCAGAGTGACGCATAACGCCATCCTGCACAGGCGTGGGGGCGTTACCCTGAAAAGAATATAACACTGCTAACTTTAGCAACACTAATCAAACTAGTATGACAAACTAAATCTGTATGTGCAGCCACATGTCCCAGGGATGACGTGCAATAATAACAGTAGTATATGTGTGTGTGTGTGTCTCGGCAACATCTGCAATATTTAGAATACCATTTAATTTTTGAATAAAGTGAATAATGGTCTCATGTGGTTCTGCATTAGTTCTCAACCTTGCTCATTAGCGCATGCTCATTTCATTAAATCTGGTCACCTGATCTTTTTTTGTTTTTTTTTCTTCTGCTCAATTTACTGGACTTACCAGAGAATGGCCCACGACCCTGCTGCAGATTTCCCAGAATCTTCTGACCCAACAAGTGGATCAACCTTGTCACCACCTAAACACAACAGTAGAGAAAATTGAAAAGAAACTATGTTATTATAGTACATAGCCACTTAATAGTACTTCAAGGACAAAGTCACAGACCTGTGGATATCGTCGCTTGATGTTGTTAAGGGTTCCCTCGGGCAGTTTAACCAGCTCAGTGTCTCTCACAGCATGGACCGTTGTGGCTCTTGGCTGTTTGGTCAGCGCCTCCACCTGATACATAGTTAGATTGGATTAGTCCCTCACTTACAACTTAAAAAAAAAAAAAAGAAATGAGAAGAAATCTAATCGAAATTTTCCAGATGTGGAAAAATGCAGCACACTGCTCTAGTCCCAATCCTAGCTCAGGACCACAGCTGTTTTTAACTTAATAGTTTTGAGCTTATTTTACTAACTAGTATCTATTCACACATGGGTAGGATGAGACAAAAATGCCTTGTTCTCACCACTCCAATGAGTTCTCCTCTACCATATTCCCCCACCAGTTCTTTCTTGCCATTCGCCTTGCGGATGACTGAACGCAGACGTCCATTCAGAACAATGTAGGTGCAGTCTGACTTGTCATCCTGTCTGTTGATGCGTAGATTACAGAAAAAAAGCATATTTTACATTTACCATTATAAATATGACTGAATAATAAGAAATGTAACAGGATGACCAAGTATTGTTTTCACATAGATGCAAAGATTGTTTTCATTTCTTTGTCTAAGTAAAGACGAGAGCAGAGTACCTGTAGAGGGCTCTGCCAGCTTCTACAGCCATCCAATCAATGGCAAAGTCCATCTGCCTGACAAAAGGAGACATCCGGATTGCAACCGTATGGGCTGCACTCAGCACCACACTGGGCTGCTCCCTCATGATCCTGCAGGGGGAAGCATAGAACAGAAAGAGTGAGAACAAATACTGAATATTTCACACTGGAATATGGTCAAAAGTAGAGAGAGATAACTCAAAACTGGGAGATTACTGTAGAAAAGAATACTAAAAGTTTACTTTTTTATATTTTAAGCTTTCATATTCTCTGGATGTATGTATGAATTTCATAAGCTGGCTTTTTCTTATTTATTCAGGTGATACAAGCTTTGTGTAAATGTGTATGCATGTTTGTTTTTGTTTTTAACTCAGTTTAGCTTCAGTTAGCTTCCAGAGTGGGTTTGCTCATTTCAGTCTAGTTTTTACTGTTTGAAAATGTTTAGTTTTAGTTTAGTGTTTATTAGTTTCAGTTGTTTTAGTGTTTTTAATTATTATTGTATGGAGCGCAAATGTTAGAGGCAAAATTTAGGAAAATCAGCACATGTATTATAATAATAAAAAAAGAAAAATAAGAAGAAAAAACGCAGCCGTTTTTGAAAGCAGGTGAATCGCATTCAAATTCGCAATTAACATGTCCATCAGTGCCTCATCGGCAAGTTGTGATAACAAATTTTATAAAATTAACAGATGCTAAAACTAAGGGTATTTCTCCCATATTTTTTATTGTATTTTAATTAGTTTTTATTTGTTTCAGATGGTTTACAAAAATGGAGTTTTTAAATTAACCTCCTGGGACCTGGCATCTGCATATGGGGACATCACATTTTGGGTTGTCTAGACCACAATACTAAATTTTGCTCTTTCAAATGGCTTTCAAACGGGCTGTATTGCTCAAAGAGCCACAATTGTTGTTTCTCATTTTGCTTTTGTGTTTTGCTGCTGTGTTCAGACACCAAATAAAGAGTTTTGCACATTATTACTCAATTGTGACTTAATAGTTTTCTATCGAACACTAAAAAGCCAAATAGCAAAGAGAAATTAAAAATGCATGCCATGAAAGAGTTCAGGTCTTAGGAGGTTAATTTATTTTTTAAAATTTAATTTATAATAACCTTAAATATAAGTGAAAGTGACCTAAAGTTATTTGCA
Organism: Perissodus microlepis; assembly: GCF_051167445.1. NCBI lineage: Eukaryota > Metazoa > Chordata > Actinopteri > Cichliformes > Cichlidae > Perissodus > Perissodus microlepis. The sequence continues at coordinate 12,001,435 of NC_140466.1, forward strand.
TCTCTTGCACTTAAAAGTTTATCCACACTAAAGCCGTAAGACTCACTCATAGAATTCAGACTTTGAGATCTTCAAATAAGTACAGTCTCGTACAGCCTTGATGGTAAATATAAGGGGTTCTCCAGTGAGTACAGCAAGCTGGCCCACCATCTCTCCCGGATGGGTGACAAACAGACAGACATCCTCCTGCTTGCCGATCATCCGCTGGTAGACGTGCAGACAACCAGACAGGACAAAGTGCAAACTCACGTCCTTTTGAAGTGAAAATAGGAAGGAGGAAAAAAGAAATACAAAGACAAAAATAACTTTTACTGCTGCAGTAATGTACTTTCTTTCTTTACTACATCTAATCTATTTCTGCTTTATTAATACAATTAAAAGAGTAATTTGTAAGTTTTCAAAAGGTCGTAGGGTTTCAGAATGTGTAAAATACCTGGTCTCCCTGTCTTGCTAACACAGCTCCTGCTTTTGCATGGTGCAGAGTCACTCTGCTGTTTAACAGAGATGGGTCCTGCATAACAAAAGGCAGAAAGCAAAGCAAAAATCAAAAATTTATTGAGCAGTGACAAACGATAAAGCTAAGTGGAAAAAGACAGTGGATGAAATGCTTTTACTCCACTTTGTTGAGCCTCGGAGGAAGATCGTGCTGCAGGCAATGATTTATTTCTTCACTCACACTTTGATCTACTTACACAAATTTATTTTAAAAGTTTAAATGTAGCAACACCTGCACAGAGGCAGAGATTGCATCAAGTGAATTACACAACCCCCTAAAGCACCACTGAACTCTTGCGTTTATTTTTTGTCACCACAGACTCAGTAACATTTTCTTTTTCTAAAGCAACAGTCAATCATAAGGAAACCTATTTGCTTGCATTATTTGTCAAAACAAATTGTTCGTCGTATTATGATCACAGCCTGTAGGAGTTTAAACCGGCATAGAACAACAGCAAAATACTATCCTTGAACAGTCAAAAAAAGTAAAACGAACCTCAATCCTCATAAGCTTTAGGACCTCCTTCTGACCTTCCTCAAAGAGAGCGGCACTGGATCGATTTGACACGGGTGTAAAAAGGTTGTCCACAACTGGCTCTTCCTCTGGATACAGATAGATTCCTGAAGGAACTTCATCTACTGTCACCTTCCTCTCACGCTGTTCCTGTGATATGGACTGTAATAATGTAATAGAATAATTATAATGTAATATGCATACTTTGCCAATTTATAATAGGTGTTCCTGCTGTTAAATCAGGAATTCTAATTCTAAAAAAACATTATCAGAGATACAGCACTACTCTTTTTCCACACTTTCTCAAATATCTTATATTTAGCTTATCTTTAAATATTTTTGGCTTATGAATCATATACTAAATTACTTCTTTGTTATTCATAAACTGTGGCCTATACTATTCTCCATTCTAAAATACTTCTGTTTTCTTTAAGTAATTAACCAATGTAATGTATACATATAAGGAGGGTTTATATCTTTTCTCATCTGACCCGTGTACTGACCCGAGTATAAGTGGGTGGAGTGTTGCTTTCCTCTGCCGAGACAGAAATCCGTCCTCTTTCATACGCCATGTCAAAGTCTGATCTTAGACTTTTCTGCACACCTGTTTAAAAGGTCAACATTTAAGTGGTTTAATTATTCTTAGGTTGATCTATGTTTAAAAAGAACAAACAAAAATGTGATGGTGCAAGCAAAAGGCAAAATATATTGTCATTTTTTTTAAAGGTTTTGCCTGCTTATTTACCTGCACTGTTAAAATACATTTCTTACAAATACAAGTGTTTCTAAAACGGTAACATTAACAACTGGTCATATATGTTAAAGTGGGCAATAGGCAAACTTTTTAATATGAGCAGTATACATTAGGTGTGCATAGCATATTGTAGATGGATGAGCTGAACGGTTTGTGGTATCAGTGTAACACTTCGGCTACCCATTCTCTGCTGGCTTCTCAGTAATCATTCTACATTAAAACATGTTTAAAATATCACACTGCACTGGAAGAAAGTGTCTGACTTTCAGCAAAACTAAAGAACAGTAAGACAACATAATCTGTCAGTACAAGAGAAAGATCCCTCACCAGCAATGTCTACAGGCATTGAGATTGTCCTGCTAAGAGTTGGCACTGTTCCATCCTTCCCTTGTTCTCCTGTTGTGAAAAAGAAATGCTTTAAATTGTATTTATAAGTCACCCCAAAGCAAAAATAGCACCGGAGAAGACATATGCAGGGTTCATATGCATTTTTTGGGGTCAAATTCAAGCACTTTTAAGCACTTTCAAGGTCCATTTTCAAGCTTTTCCAGCACATAGCCAAAAAAAAAAAAAAAACTATTTATGTTTCACTTTGCATCACCTCAGTAAGACCATGTAAAAATGTAAACAAATCATCTTAGATCAACTTAAATGTCCTTTGTTCCCCTTTAGTTAAAACAGAGAAAAATGCACCACACAAAAATACTGGAAAAAGAAATGGTTGCCTTATATGCATGTGGTCTACAAACTCAAAAAACACATTTCTCTTAAAAATTAAGATGCGCAAATGTAAACAAATCAACTTGTTAGAGATATTCACCTCCACTTGAAAAAAACAACAACTCTACAAAACAAGAAAACTGCACCAAACACCACAATAATACACAGCAAGGCCACATTAATAAGTCTTCTCATCAGATATTGATGCTTCTTTCCTATGTGACACAAAATTAAGAGACAGATGTTTGTTTTTTTTTAAAAACACCCACACCCAGAAAAATGGGGCCAAAATCAAGTTTAATCGGTTATAACACGAGAAATATAAGTGCCGACTGAGTAGTATCACTAAATACTAAATTACTAATTTAGGTGAAGGAGATAAAAAAATCAAATTTTTCTATGTTTGAGTCACATTAACTTTGCCATAGTAACATCTGCAGTAATATTTACACCTCTGATGACATCTTACAAGTGTTAGCTTTATTTTGATACCAAGACTGTTTACACAGAGTTTGTAATTGCAGAGAAATAATCAATTTATTTTGGTCATTTCATTTTCGAGCAGGAAGCTCAGAAAACCCCTCGGGGCCTAACAGGTTAAAGTTAATTCCCAGTAAAACTAACTGTGAGATATTTGACTACATTGCTGTCTGTATTATTGTTAAAGTCATAAGTGTTTGTGCTTATAACATCATGTACAGTAAGACCAGCATGGAGAACAGGCTTTGAACAGATGACATACTCAGTTCAATTCAACATATAAGACTTCCGACTGTTCGGGGGAGGGGCGGGGTCACACATTGAAACAGACTGACATGCAGAGGTGCGAGGCAGCCCAGGCAGGGAAATTTTGCTTTTACACTTTGCGACTCATTTTATTTCTCTATCTGATAAGAACACTATTCGGTCAGATAGTTATTTGTGGTGAATGAAATACAGTTTCAAGCACGTTTAAGCACCACATCTGAAATTCGAGCACTTTTTGTACCTTGAAAAGACAATATTAAAATTTATGAATTTTCAAGGATTTCAGCCACCCATACGAACCCTGCATATGAAGCTTTAAAGCAACTCTGTACACCTCAACTAAGATTCAGCTTCTCTAACACTGGGAGTTACTTAATCTGTATGCTGACACCCTACCTGGAGTTTCACCTTTAACGGCTGCTTCTCGGTGCTCCTCAGGTACCGTCAGGCTGCCAAAGCGTTTGCCATGGCGTACAGGACTGGTGCGAGTAGGGTGGGGTGACTGCGGTGGCAGACGTGAGGGATGCATTTCCTGTAAAAACAAGTAATGTATGGATGAGAGTGAGGTAGATGATTAATTTGAGTGTGTGTTCACAAGGTGGAAAGTACAGCATGATATTAGTATTTAGGCACTGAAATCATGATAACAGCAGGATGTGTATGAGGACTGTGAGGTCCAGGTCACAAGGGTTACAGCACTTGTGAATCTATGTTACCGGTAACTTTACTGGTTGAGTGATAACTATCATATTACAGGAATTCTGTGGACTATTTAAAAGCATTTGAATGGGCAAACACACATTACTCCTCGTCTTAAATATTTATATTGGCTTACATTTGATCTCAGGACTAACACCATTCTCAACTCTTTGATGAATATAATTGGGTTTTTTTAAGGCAATTAATCAGTTTAAGACTTTCTTTCAAACTGGTGCGTTGATAAGATGAACTCACATGACTGAAGAGCTCATTGGTCAGCCCCAGATAGTTGTGCAGGGCTAGCACTGTTACTCTTTGGAGACGAACCATGATAATCTGAAATGGCACATCAGAAAGCTAGTCATTTCAAGCATGAAAGGAAAACAATTAGTTTACAGACGTCGAGCCAGAAATACAGTGTGTGGAAAACGAATCCATAAATACGACTCTAATTTTAAGCACATCTACAAAAAACCCCACAAACACTGAGGAATAATAATCATTATACAACTCACCTGTACTACTCGCACTAGACTCTCGGGATATTTCTCAAATATAGACAGGAAGGCTTCTACAGGCAAACGGAGAACAGTGGAAACCTCTGCAGCCCGTGCTGACACTGTTCTATAAGGCTTCTGGTGGCCCTGCACACAAATATCCAAAAGAATACTTTACATTTTCTCAGTCTATCTGTACTTACAGAAGCTCTACAGGTGGGATGTTTCTAATTAGCAGTTTATTTGTTTTTATATGGAATGACCCCAAAACATTACTTAATTTCAATCAACACAGATTGAATTGGTTAAGGAGTTATTTAGAAAATAGGTCGCAATATGTACATTATCTCGGCAATACCTCTGAAAGATTGAAGATTGTATGTGGTGTTCCTCAAGGTTCTATTTTGGGACCTAAACTTTTTAATTTATATATTAATGATATCTGTGACGTATCAAAAAGGTTCAATTTTATTTTATTTGCAGATGACAAATTTTTATTGCTCAGGAGAGAATGTGAAAGATTTGGTTGAAATTATGATTTATGAGATGTTAAGATTGAAAAAATGGTTTGATGTAAATAAATTATCTTTGAATCTGACAAAAACGAAATTCATGATATTAGGCAATCGTGTAAAGGAGGAAGAAGTCATTATGTCCATTAATGGAGAATTGATTGAAAGAGTTACTGAATTTCGCTTTTTGGGTGTAATAGTAGATGAAAATTTGACATGGAAATCACATATTGAGTATATTAGAAAGAAGATTGTTAAAAACATTTATATTTTGGGAAATGTAAGAGATTTATTAGACTACAAAACAATGCGCATTTTATATTTTTCATTGTTTTTCTCATACTTTAGTTACTGTGTGGAAGTTTGGGGGAATACATATGAGAATACTATAAAACCTCTAAACTTATTACAGAAGAAAGTGATACGAATGATTCATAACGTTAAATATAGAGAACATACAAATAAATTATTTATAAAATCTAAATTATTAAAATTAGGAGGTTTAGTGAAACTACGAACACTTAATTATGTTTAAGGCTAAAAATAATATTTTGCCTTTTAAGTTACAAAGATTATTTTTAATGTGTTCGGGGGGAGAAGACAGCAGAAGGAAATTTTATTTTAAGCATCAGCTAGCTAGAACTACACAAAGATTAATGAGTCCAACGGTTAGGGGTATACGACTGTGGAACTCTCTTCATTATAATTTAAAGAGTTGTATAAATTTACATTGTTTTAAAAAGTGTTACATGTCTAAAACGATAACTCAATATGAAGAACGTGAACGAAATTGGAGTTAACTGAAAAAGGATCCATTATTTTTTGCATCATTTTATTTTATTTACTTATCTTTTCTCCTTGTTACTATGTGGAGTGGTATATTCTGATCTGTTTGGTTTGCGTTAGGACCGAAGATAAATGTTAGTTTGTTCCTTGATTTTTGGTGCCCACTTGCAATATAAGTTGGATTGTAGATAGGGGGCAGGGTTTAATAAGAACATTTTCTTCTTCCTGTTCCTTTTCACACATGGTTGCAGTGCTTTACTGATAGAAAGTGTGGTTGGTTTGTCTGAAAGAACTAACTGTGGAAACTGTTGTACCAAGTGTGAAATAAATAAATAAGTGAAATGAAATGAAATTTAGAAATGGATGAAAAATAAAAAAAAGAAAAGAAAAGAAATGAATGCTGGGTTTAAACCAAATAATTACTTTAGAGTGTTGTGTCATCCAGTGAGAAAAGGTTAACTGAGTCAGCAGGTGAATGTGCTGTAGTATGTAGGTGTGGGCCAACACAATGACACAAAGTCATGTTATCTTATTTAGCGCTGTGTAAATGACTGTTATGAGAACTGGCAGGGTCTGTATAAGTAGGTGTGGCACAAAGCCTTTATGTGAGGTAAGAAATAGGTGTGACCTACTGTGATGACATCCAGAATGCTCAGGAGGCTATGCACACTGTCTCCTGGGTAAACCTCTTTCACCACATTTTCTTTGCCATCCTGGAAGACAAGAGTAACGCATTCATATCTATGTAAACAATCAAGTTGTTTTCTAAGAACTTATACTCAAGTTCAACTTGAGTGTGTACATAAAGATTCACACAATCAATATACATATAGATGTACACAATCAAGTATCAATATAGATAAAGCCTGCACTAACATCTCCCTCAGGACTTAAAACTTGGTAAATATATCCAAACACTAACACTGGCTAAAGGAGACATGATTAGCTACAAATTTTTTTAAAGCCAGTGTTCTTGTGGGTAAGCACCTTGGTAAACCACTTTGCTGCTTGCATAAGTTTGCATAAAGTATTTGTGCAAACTTACAAAACATACAATAAACTATAGTCATAATTAAAAACAACAGTTTATTGCATAAAATTCAGAGGTAAACATGATTAAAGGGACAAGGAGCCTGCATACCGTTCCAGTAAGGCACAATTCTAGTTTTCCATCCTGAACAACATAGATGCTGCTGTCGGGCTGACCTGGCCTGAAGACATACTCCCCTTGTTGGAACTGCAAAAACACCATGTGTTTGCACAACTCCAAGAAGAGTGGCTTCTCAAAGTGACCCAGCACCCTGTATGAAAGGACAAAAGGGAAGCTTGGGGGTTAGGAATTACACTCATTGCCAACAGCTGCAAACACTTGGTTTGTACAAAGGGCAATTAAAATGGTCTTTCTGTTTAGTCGTGGATCTATATATTATGAAAAATATGCAGAGGTGAATTAAATATTATAATACAGTATATGACACGAGAATTTATCAGTTGATGGTTCAATAACAGCAGGTACAACAACAGTTGCCTCAAGGCACTTTTTATAGTAATGTAAAGATCCTACAGTATTCTGGAGAAAACCCCAACAAATCAAATTAAGCAACCCCCTATGAGCAAAACTGTGCTTAGGGAGGACCAAGCACCTGGATCTATGTACTCTGGACTACAGAACACAATCACACAGACATTAAACCTACCGGACATTTTTAAGCATGTAGAGCACCTCAGAGGGGAGGTGGGAATTGGCCACATCAAATTCAGTGAGGTCTGCCTCCAGCACTGAGGGAGGGGGCTCCTTAGCCTGAAGGATGGGAACCTCCTTTTTAAAGCGCAGGATCCTACACAAGTCACATGCAGGAAGATAATAAGAAGGAAATAAGAGGAAAGCAACTGCCACATAAAGAATGTTAGTACAGTCAAAATAGCGTATGCTTGATGAAAGTTAGCATTCAGATGTACTTTTTGGCAATGTTGAGCATCTTCTGCTTCTTCTTTAGGCGTGGCCGTGAAGAAGAGGATGTACCCACAAGGGACGAGGTAGACTGGGAGACCTGATGAAACATAGTTTTGTTTAAATATTACTCTTTCCTTAAAAAAAAAAAAAAAGTACTATACACTGAAACACTACGAGAATGACGTGTTTCTGTGTGTGAGAGCCAGCTAGAGCTTTTATACAGCCTGACTCACTTTACGCATGATCTTTCGCCCATAGAACATCACTTTGTCTCTCTTGCGGAAGCGGTATTTGGGAGCCTCCTGAGCTTCTAAGTCTGTTAAACATAATAAATGACATTACCACAGGTATACACACTACTGACTTCATGACTATCCTTATGCGTTTTAGATGTACAATGAGAAATGCATTTCAGCAACTACTGACTTCGAAGCTTGATCCTCCGCAAGATGAAGAAGATCAGGATGGCGATGAGGACTATGGCGATACCTGCACCAATTACCATCCCCACCATCTGAATAAAGAGGAACCAAAGAGGGAGAACATCAGTGGTATACATTATAGTATTTACAACAGTAAAGTATTTATTTACTTGGATATTTTAATATTAAAGATATTACCCAAGTAATATTTTAGTTAAAGTATTTGTGTTTTCTAAAAAGAAAAAAAAACTAAGTTGAGGCCATTAAAAACAAATAATTTTATTTTCAGTTTTTCATTATTTGTTCATTGTTATCAAGGTACATATATTACCAGCAGTAAACATGGTTACACCTACTTGAGATGTATTAGGTAGTTTCTGTTAGTTTTCCAATTTATTTCCAAGTGTATAAATCTACAGTTCCCTTACCTGTGTGACAAATTGGCTGTTGAATGAGACTTACTAAGACATGAAATCAAACTGGATGCTCACCATGCTTGTTTGTAGTTCCTCCTCCACAAAAGTCTTGATGTTATCAAACCCGTCCTAATGTAACAAGAGAAGACACAAACAGTACAGTCAATCAGAAAATGAAAAACAAAACAAAATAAAAAATGTTTTAGGTATTGGTCCCAACCAACTACCGGCCAATAACCTGCCTCAGTACCACATGGAAGCTCCTTTTAGGCATCATAGTGGCTAATATGAACAGGCATGTGGCTAAATATATGAGAGGGGCACAGAAAAGAATTGGCAAGAATACCAGAGGGGCGAAACACCAGCTACTGGTAGAAAGAGCAGTTGCTTGCGATTGCAAGACCAGACTGACCAACCTGTGCACCACCTGGATTGACTACAAGAAGGCCTATGACTCAATGCCCCACACCTGGATCCTGGAAACCTAGAGCTGTACAAGATCAACAGGTTCCTAAGAGTCTTCCTCGGGAACTCAAGGGGGATATGGATACCGACTACGGAACAGGGGAATTGTAAGCCACCTCCTCCTCACCTACATTGATGACATCAAACTGCATACCCACAGGCAAATGGAAGCCATGAGAAGGATGGTAGGAAAACCACAACTAAAAAATACCTGCAGAGAGTAAGGCAGGTCCGGAGGAGTCAGCTGAATGGGAAGAAGAAGATCCAGGCAATCAACACCTACATCCTGCTAGAGATTAGATATCCTGCTGGGATACTAAGCTGGCCAAAAGAGGAGACAGAAGCCATGGACATCAAGATAAGGAAGCTCGTTAGTATGCATGGAGGGTTTCACCTCAAATCCAGCACCCTGAGAGTTTATGCTATGCAAAAAAAAAAAAAAAAAGGCTGGGGACTAGTGAGCTTCAGAACCACTGTCCAGGATGAGACAACAAACATCCATGATGACTGCCTGCTTAGTAAATACCTCAGTCAGCAGAAACACAAGAAAGAAGAGGAGCAAGGACAAGAACCATGATGGAAGGACAGGCCCCTGGACGGTATATGCCACCGGCAGATAGATGAAGCAGCTGGCATCCAGCAATCCTACCAGTGGCTAGACAGAGCTGGACTGAAAGACAGCATGGAGGCACTAATCATGGCAGCACAGGAACAAGCTCTGAGGACAAGATCCATAAAAGCTGGGGTCTATCACACCAGGTAAGACAACAGGTGCAGGCTGTGTAAAGATGCCCCTGACAATCCAGCATATAACAGCAGGGTGCAAAATGCTAGCAGGTAGGGCATACGTGGAACACCATAACCAAGTGGCGAGATGGGATTTTTTAATTCTTTTTTTTTTAAAATCATCTCCTAGTATGAAGCCCGGGCCTGCAGGCTTCAGTTCTGAAGTGCACTGGAATGTGAGAATGCGGAATTTGTCCTTGAGGAAGGACTGCCTAATGCACATGAAACAACAGTCAAAGGAGATGAGAATGCAGCAACTCATCTGATCCTCTTCACACTTTGCCCTTACCATGTTTCACATAGTTACAAACTGATTACCACACAGAGTTTCACAGTTTTGGATACTATTAATAGACTCAGGATTTCAGATATAAAATTATTGGGCTCACAGGCAATATATTTTGGCTTTTCTTTCAACTAAGGAAATCTTTATTACTTAAATTAAGTAATATCAAACTCAGCACTTACTTTTGAAATAAAGACTGTCAGTTCAAAGAGTTTGAAAAGAGTGCAAAGATCTTGTGGCCAAGACAAGCTTCTTTATGTGTCTTTATGTGTGTGTGTCACTAACAATCCATCAGATACCATATTGCAAGAGTAAGAGTAATAGGTGCTGTCTGACAGCCAGACAGTAAGACTGCATGTCCGTTATCAGTCATTATTGATTACCGTATGTTTAGCTAAGGGTTATTAAGCAGTAAATGTCTTAAGCTGGACACGTCACTTGACACTCACTGATAGTGGAAATTAGAGACGGTAAGTGCATGGACAGCATGTGCACATGGAAATGCACTACACCTGCAGACTTAGAATAAGAGTTCAAAATATAGTTCAGAAATCAGTGAGTTGAGTGTGGAAAGTGTACATGCATGTGCATTTGTCTCAAAATGACAACTAGGACAAATCTGTCACTGTGCATGCATGAAAAACCATATCCAGCTTAGTCTACACACTCTAAAGCTAACTTTGTTTCAAATGAAAGCTCAAATTGTGCACCACTAGGGTGGTCAAGAATGACCAAGCTACAGACAGACAAACTGGTGATGGCTAACCAACGAGACATATTAGTGGTGGACAAGCAGATGGCTCTAGTGATGTAAACGTAGTCTACACACTCTCAAGCTAACTTTGTTTAAAGAAAGCTCAAATTCTGCACTAGCTGAGAAGTTTTAAATGGACACTTGTTTCAAGGTCTCTTTCTAAAACCTAAAAGTCAGCTTTTCATATTTTTGTAAGCACAAAGTTATGTGCTAATACAAGTCACCAGCACACCGTTTTCTACTGGCAGGTTGCTGTGGCTTATGTTAATAACCTTGAAGCCTGTTTCCACATTAGGATTGTGAAAGACTGCCCATCCGCTGGAGCAAGGACACGTATACAAATAAATACTGTAGTCAAAACCAACCTCTTGGCTGTGACCTTCACCCTCTTGTTCGGAGGTACTCTGTCCCATTGTAACCCTGTTTCTTCATAGGGATGGTCCATCAACAGCCACTGAGAACAAAGATAGATATGCATACTCAACAAAAAGCTATTTTGGCATGGCACGGTATGAAAAACACAGGTACATACTTTCAAATTATGGAGAGGCAAATTCTATTTAGCTGCTTACTGTGATTTTTCCTGTTAACACAAGTCAAACATATCTTGAGCCAACATGTTTAGCAAAGCAAAGTAACTTGTTGAAAGTCAACATAAAGCGTTCTTTGACATGTTACAGTTTGGTAGTCTATGCTGCCCAGCTGAGTGAGAAAACCACAGTTTGTACTATCAGGAGTATGAGTGTTACTATGGACGTGCATCCACACAAACAAATTAAATAGTTCACAGCTGCAGAAAAAAAAATAGTGGGGCAGAACGAGCAAATGTAGTTCAAAGACAAAGAAGTTGTTAGCACACACAGTTGCATAAGAGAAGAAGATTTCTCAGTCCCTAACTAAAGTTTCTGGATTAGCTGTCTAACTGCATCTATTCTTCAAAAATCGCTTCAACTGCACAGAAGAAAAGGGATCCAAAAATTTGCATCCTACAACAGTATATTGCTGACATAACTGATCCAGGCCTTTGTCTTAGTTACACAGAAACACGGCAGGCTTGCTAGATAACAGATAAACGACTATACAGGTAGTAACTCATTACCCCCTTTTCACCTTTTTATCCTTTCCCATTCATCCAAATAGGAATGATTTTCTTGTTGCTCCACTAAATTTGTGCCATTTTTAACGGGACATTACATGATGATGAAATTTAAAAAATTAATTGATTAATTAAAAAGGCAGAAATGCTGGTTGACAACAGCTTTGTGTTCGTTGGGTTTGTATCTTAGTTTTCGTGTGTTTACGAGTGACTGCATAAGTGGAGAGGTTTTTTGTTGTTTTCTGTTTATTCTTTTGCACATACAATTTTCCTTTAACCACTGCCATTGTACACTGTAGTATTTTACCTCCCCAGAGAGATACACACTGAGCAGTAGGAGATGTACAAGTTTATCCAGGCACATACCACCTAACTGCCCACGTCTGCCAGAGTACAGACAGATTCAGCTGACACAGGCATTTATTCTATAGCAAAAACAACAAGCTCACTGTCTACAGACAAATAAATAGCGAAGCTGACTGAGGTCAACCAATTACCCACTAACTCTAAAGCCTCGAGCAGAAAGTGATGCTGGAGGTTAAACAAGCAGATTCTATGTTTGCTAAGGGCATACAGATTAGGCTGCTGCACAAAGAGGAAGATGCCTATAAAGAAGCAAGCATCTTATGGCTAAGAAAAGACATTACAATAACAATGCTGACCCTTTTTTCTGTTTTATAAAATCTTTTGGTATTGGACAGTGGAAGTTATTGGAAGTTTTGATAAACGAAAAAGAAAATATCTTTATATCTTAACAAATTATAAAATATATTGATAATTTTTAATGTGACTGGACTATAAAAACAATTTTGAAATACCAAAGCCTTTTATCATTTTCCATAATAATAAAGAGCTGCAACAAATTTTGTTTATATTGAAACACTAGCATTAGTAAATCATCCTAACTGAGAATGACTGTTTTTTTGTGTGTTTGTTTGGATTCCTACTTGAAAAAATAAATAAATAAATAAATTAGACACTCAACACTAGGGATGGCACCGGTTCTGACATAAACGGTAGTAACCAGACCGAAAAGCAGCGCACATTTCGGTGCTTTATTTCGGTGCTTTTTTTTCCTGAGACGTCATACACTTTGGATTCTAGCCAATCATTTTACCTTTTCCGAGGATAGTAGGCGGGCCCAGGTACGTACGTTCTTTTAGAGCAGAGCTACAGAATAAAAAGTCTGGCTGTACTTCACAGCAAAAGATGCAAACTCAGCAGCCTGCAACAAGTGCTTTAAGGTGATACTGTGCAAAGGAGGCAACTCCTGGAATCTGATGAAACACCTGGCGACGCATAGCGTTTTTTTAAAAGCCGAGAAATGCACAGTATTTCATAGCTTGCTGCGAGACCTCACACCGTGCACATCTACTGCGGGAGTGGTGCCTGTTATCGGACCCGGAGTTAGCAACATCCCCCAATGGTGGCAGACACTCCCTTCACCCTGGCCAAAAAGGCTAAAATGACCAAAGAAAAAGTGGGAAACAGCTAAACATGAGAGGTTTTTAGACAGAATTTGTGTTTTTTCCATTGATTAAGCACTGCTTCCAGCCAAGAGTGATACCATATATGCTCTATAGCTGCAGAAAAGGCTAACATTGTTATCTTTTTACAAAAAAACAGCTAAACATGAGAGGTTTTTGGACAAAGTGTGTGTTCTCCATTCTTTAAGCACCGGCACCATTTCAAAAGTACCGGTTTGGTACTGGTATCGGATAAAACCTAAACGATACCCATCCCTACTCAACACACCTTTAAACTGAGTTTGGATTATATTTTTCTACAAATACTGACTGTTAAAATTTGTGCAACATACAGCATGTCTCGATGTTACCAGCAATTGCCTAAAAGTTTAGACAGGATGTATACAACATAAACTGCAATCAACAGCAGCTTTCTCCTGTGCGATTGGTGACTGGGAGAGAGAGATAGAGAGGCTGGACTGATGCATGGATGAAATTCAATCTGTGAAAAACAGAGTGGAGTGTTGTGTTACATGAAGTAACCCTGTGCATCATAAACAAAACCACAGAACAGCATGCTGCTGCAAAGGACACACAGAGCTACAACACCGCATAGGAACATCTTTAGCATTTCCTACCAAAAGGCACAAATCTTGGGTCCTGGCATTTATCTGGATGTTACTTTTACATATACCAGCCACCGAAACCTTGCTGCAGACCAAGCACACCCCCACGTGCCCTCCATACTGAAAACAACTACTCAAGAACTGGAGGAACACAACAAAGGATGCCATGGTAACCTGGCCTAATTTAAGAATGGACAAATAGACGAGCTAAGAATGGACTGATAAAGTAGTCCCATGTGTTGCAAAATCTTTTTTCAGCCAGTGCATCAAACCTTGCGTAAATCCAGACAAAATAAAAACTGAAACTTAGAGTTACACTTGACACTTCACTCAGCATAGTTTTAAAGTGTGGCAATAGCACCTTTAAGAAGAGTACAGGATGATAGACCCAAAGGAGATAGTATTCACCCTCTAGCCTCCAAGCAGTGCCCCTCTCCATGCAGCCCTACTCCTATTGTTCTCTAGGAACAATGAAGCCAGTGTTTAACCCACTATACACGGTCTGACCTGGACTGACTGTTAACAGAGTACTGACTATACCATGAGATTCATGGTAACAATAACAACAGTTTGGGCTTTCAAGGTCTTGTGATGTGTATGGTTGGAAACTCTGACAGATGATAAAAAGATTCCAAAGTGGACTGAACTATCACTCTGTATCTTAATGGTTAAATAGTGTATTTAAGACAGGTAAAGGGAAACAAAACAGTTCTTTTGTTGTTACTTTCAGCCCAAACTGGGATTTTTTTTAATAAAATACAGGCAGCATAGAGCCCTGACACATGCAAACTGCAGCAAAGCAGTGACCAGCTAGTTATATTGTACCGATCTGTCCAGTGTTTTGCCTGTATTTGAGTATTAAAGCCCTTCTCGCACAAAATATACAGTTTAATATATTTAGGAAGTGTTCTGTTAAATTGTGGACATGCTAACCAGGTGCAGGAAAGCTACACGTGACTGTGAATTTTGTTCAAAAACAGTTCATCAGCTGCACGGATTTATGTTCACATTAGCCTTATTGTGCTCTGTCCAGAGCCTGTAAACATAAATATCATATTAAATTACACTCCTGCTCTTCAGGGGGCGTCTTCTGACTACATCACTGCCCACTGTGTGAGGATGACATTAGCTCGTGTTTCCATCCAGCTAAAACTGCTCTCCATAATTTGAGCCCGAAGCGGCGCTGGTTTGCTGACTCTGGTTATTTGGTTGCGTTGTAAACAGACCATGGTGGTGAGGATTCACCTTCAGTACATTACAAAAAAGTGGAGTTTTTACAGTAAGCTTTACGACATTTAGGTAGCTAGTAC
Source organism: Perissodus microlepis (assembly GCF_051167445.1). Classification (NCBI taxonomy): domain Eukaryota; kingdom Metazoa; phylum Chordata; class Actinopteri; order Cichliformes; family Cichlidae; genus Perissodus; species Perissodus microlepis. The sequence goes on from NC_140466.1 coordinate 12,016,740, forward strand.
ACACCAGCAGATGGTGTTTTTATTTTTTATTTTGTCGCAGTAGTGTACCGTTAGCTAGCAAACACTCACATGAAACCAATCCCGAAGACGACAGTGGCTACATAGATTAGATTATAGTTAGGCCTCGTTTAGTTCTTTCAACTTGGAGAACCGTTTATTATTAGTATTAGTATTAGGACACAGCCGATAAGCTGAAAGTAGAAAAATCTTTGCTACCTTCAAGGCAGAGGGCACCTGACAGATTATTGTCACGGGATAATGTTAGCTAGCTGTCGTTACCGGTTTTCTCCGGCCATTATTAATGACTTGGGGGTGCAAGAACTTCTAACCATCGTAAATACGATAACGGGCTTGGGTTTACAGTTCGTCTTTTTCTGACCTCCAAAAGAGCAATGTGACAGAGCTATAATATTAATATCAGTGACACAGTTGAAGAGCTATCTCCGGTTTTCACTACTATCATTAAATAAAAGCCTCGTAAAATTATACAGTCGTCTACTAAAACATATACCAAACTCATCTCTTTAAATAATATAGGTATAGAAGGATTTACCTAAGCTGATACACTCCGGTCAATCGTCACGTACAGTCAAGTGAAACACAACGGAAATCATCTTCAATGTAGCCCCTCCTCGTCCAAGTCCGCTAGACCTCCGTCCAATCAACATTGGAGATGTTGTCAAGTCGGCCCAATTAAAATACAAGACTGGGCGCTGGCCCAGATCTCCCGCCCACATTTATGTAAATAAAAAATCTGTGTCCAATGAGAATTTAGAATAACTAACCAGGCGACCCGTGATTGGATAATATTTGGAATGATTGACAATAAGACAACCATCACTCGCCTTTGCCGCGGGATACACCTTTAAGAATGATAAAAGTGTTAATAAAACAATCAAACCTCAATTAGTTCCTCACATGTCCGTCACTTCCGTTACGTTTAAATCTGTCATTAGCTATATGTCATTTTCGGGAAATCACTCTCTGTCTTGACATTAAAATATAGTACCTCGTCGAAACAAGACGGCCGTTATTTTCACCCAATACCTTTTACTGCAAGTAAAACTGAAGCAACGTTGCCCTCTCGTGGGAAGTACCTGCAATTTAACAAAGTGCTACTTTAAGAGAGACAACTAAAATACACATCTTTTTTTCCACACACTAATAAAACAATGAAGACAGCAAAGGTTCGCCCTTAGAATACATAATCTTTATTGTGAGGTCAGTGTCAAGTAATGAAGTTACAGCTCTGCAATGGGCTTATGGGGCCAGTACGGGTGTTTGACCTTGTCCAACTTTGTCTCGGGGAAGACGCTGTTGAGGTCCTCGATGGTCATCTGATCGAAGGGGATCATGTTCTTAAATTTGGCCAACTGAAAACACACAAAGCAGAAAAGAAGTTTTTAAACACCATAACACACTCATGGTGCATTTCAGCAAATAAGCCAACTACTGTCTCACCTCTTCTTCATACTGAGCAATGCGGGCCTTGGATCCTTCAATGTAGGCTTGTGCACTTTTGTTCTGTTGGAGAAGAGTGAATTATGAATTTGAAAGAGCAAAAAGAAGAAGAGATTTGGGATGCAGCTCCCTCTGTTTTAAATGTCAATTTGTGTTTAAACACAAATTTTGTGACCTTTGGAAAATTCTTTGCACATTTACAATTCTTATTATTAAAATATGTACACATGGTATGGCTGCCAATTCTTCTTTCATCATTACAGTTTCCAGATAAAAATGTTCTTACTTTCAAGCTAAACATGCAAATACATTAATTTGTTTGATCTCGCCACTTACAGCCTCAGCCTCCTGCGCAGTGATGGTGCTTGTCTGTGTGTCAGTGGGCTCAGGAATCTGCAGTGCTTTAAACTGTGTGAAGGAAGAATATAAAAGTAAAAGATAGAATTTAATAACACAGGGAATTTAAGCTCTACTTTTTGTGTCCCACTCAAAGCTAGTCTGAGAATGTCAGACTACACATAAAAATGGATAAAGCATTAATGCTTCCTCCCATGGTAAAAAACTGGGAGTTGGGAGCCCCATGTTATGGCAAAGCATGTGCTAATTTTTTTTTTTTAATTATAGGCAATAAAACCTGGAATCTAAGGTATTTCAATTGCAGGATTATTTTGTGCCTGCAACACGCTTGTTTTTGAGACCGGTTTTGAGTGGATTGTCCTGCAAACAAGGAACATGAGCTTTGGAGAAAAAAACAAAACAAAACACTTTCTAAAAGTAGTGGGTCCTGACTCGTTTTCGTGATCTGTTAACTCACTGTTATATGTAAAAGAAGGTTTTCAAAATACTCTATGCTGTGAAAAACTAAGTACACTATTGATTGAATAGCCTGTAGAGCCACCTTATTAGTAATAAGGTGAAGTAATCATTTTACATTTGTTAATGCACAATTCTCTTAATGTCCCACTGACAGCATTTTGATCATTTTTAGGTCTGTACTTAGACTGGGTCACTCCAAAGCCTTGATTTTTTTTCAGATGGCCTCACGTTTGACTCCAGAATACTTTGGTAAACACTCAGTGACTGTAAGACATTCCGATCCTGTGGCACCAAAGCAAGTCCATATCATTAGCCCTCCACAGTTGGTATGAGGCGTTTGTGTTGATATGCTGTGTTTTGTTTTTGGTAAATGTGAAACTGTAAATTATGGCCAAACATCTCCACTTTGGTTTCCTCTGTATAAAAGGACAGGAGTCATGTGGTTTGTTACGATGCAACTTTCCAAACTGAACTGTTCTTTTTAGAGAGAAGAGTTTTTCTCCTGGCAGCCTTTCCAAATAAACCATAGTTTTTTGGTCTTTTTCTAACTGTACTGTCATGAACTTTAACATGTAAACATGCTACTGAGGCATGTAGAGTCTGACATGTAGCTGTTGGGTTTTTTGCAGTTTCTCTAAGCACTGCACGCTCTGAACAGAGTGAATTTGCTGGTCCTCTCCTGTGAAGATAGTAGGATTGTGTTAATATGACACTGAAGTTTTAAAACTGTTAAAACTACTGCTTTAATTGAGGTTTTGAAGATATGTGGCCACCAACCATGTGACTTAACTTGTGACAATGCAGAGTGAAGTAAATAAGGCTCCAATCACACAGATCTAAAGACTGGTCTGCTAACCATTTGGCAAGCACCAGTGCCCTACCAGGAATAAGTGGTTGCTGGAAGTTGATGGCTGTCACCGGGAAAATGACTGTGCATGATGTATGAGAAATCTCAATCGAGGTGGTCACACTTGTTATTTGATTGGTTAATCAAGCACATTTGATTATACTCTATAAATCTGTCAACAAAATATTTTCAGTGCAATCAAAATTTCTCCTGTGCAATAATTGAATATTTATTTTATTATTGTTTTTAAATATGTACCACTGGCTTTATATTCATTTATTTATTATACTTGCCTCTTTTTAATCTTTATACTGATGTTTTTTATGTCTTTATGTGAGCTTGTGCAACGTAATTTTGTTCTGCATTGCGTCTTTGAGGTACTGCTAAGTGAAAGCAAATCTTGAATCTTGAATTAGCAGCACCTGACTGCCACTTACCCTCTTATTTTCAATGGAAGATGTAAGGGTGTACTTAATTTTTCACAGGGATTCATGTAGTTGTGTGAAAACTGATTTGATTTTACAGCCACTACAATGGGGCATTACAGGCCAATCTTTCATAAAATGAAAACAATTTTAATTATGTGGAAAATTTTCACAGCAGCTAGACACAACATTAAAAATGCCACAAACAACTTTTTAAAAATGGCATTCTACACATGCTCTATTTGGTGCTTTAATATTGACTAATAACCTGCTGAGAAAAGCTCACCTTTTTCTCAAACTCATCAACCATCCCGGCTTTGGCCACTGCACTCCTGTAGAAGCTCCAGTCAATAGCCACAGGGTTTTCTGGCAAGGAGGCTAGCCTGGTAGGGAGGAGAAGAGCAAAAGAGAAACCCAAGTAGATGATATTTAAGGTGCAAAGAGCAAATAAAATGGACAACAGAACTGTTCACAAGTTGATACAAATGCAAAATTTGCTTCTAAGAGACAAATTATTGCAACCGCCCACTTTAATTATTATAACGATGGGATAAATTGAAGTCTGCAAAGAATAATGTGACAGCCGCATAATTTTCTATTAAATCTCTAACATAAATTTATTATAAATTTATTCATTAACTTGATGTCATGCAGTTACTAAGGTGATGCTTTTTTTTTCCTCTGATGTTTTTTATAATCACTGGAAACCAAAATAATAACTGAGATTAAAATGAAATTATTCACCCAGGCCTTAGTCTGCAGGTTATACAAGATGACATGTCAACTTGATCAATCTGTTTTCTACTGGCTGGGTGACCCAGTCACTGTTATTGCTGCTCTCCATGTCATTAAGCCATGTCTTAAAAAGAGTTTCTTGTTCCAACACTTAACTCCTTAAGCCTCCCACAAACACGGCTCTCTCTACAACCACAAATAGAATGGAATTAAGCAGGAAACATTGCAGTTTAAATAATACATCCCAGTGTACTACAGTCAGTTGTTTTGTACTACTGATACTTCCAGCATCAGTAGCGCACAATGTGTACAAGATGAGCCGTTCAAGCAGCAATAATTAAGATAAATATCTACCATTTGCACTATTTGCTGTGTTCTTTTGAAAGCAGAAAACACCTTCTTTCTACTAAAGCTGCAGCGATTGATTGATTCGATTATAAAAAATTCTCGACAAATATTCGATGCTTCGTTTAACACTCTGTAGCGTGCTACTGTCGCCATGAAAAAGTGATGCATATTTGCCACTAAAAACATATTCAGAAGCTGCATGCGAATAAAAGGTTTGACAACATTAAGCCCAGGTAGCCTCCAGTTTTAAACAAAAACACTGATAACACAATGGCAGCAGTGATGATGATGCTGGCCCAGTTTAACGTGGAGCCAGAGTGTTTTTACGCACTGCAAAGAGGCGGAGCCGTTACCATTACGGTGAGCTCAGGTTTAGTGAAAGAAAACATGTTTTCTAACATCCGAAAGATCTGCACAGTTCCTGTGTTCACCCTTAAATCTTTACTGGGAAAACCTAGCAGGAGTACTTCATCAAAGCATGTGATCAACAAACTCTGATGTTAAGAAAAGCCAAGTTTGCGGCTGCTCAATCCACAGACGTTTGTTTTACATTGGGAGAAATCTGCAGTAATCCTCCAGAAGTTGAATTAAAACAAACAGATGACCTGTTAACTTAATCTGATTATTGAGAGTTTACTTGACTGGGTAATCGACAGATTAGTCGATTGATAGCTGGAGCCTAATTTCCACACACTGGAGATGATGATGTATAACATAGTGAGAGGTGTATATCATACTTGGCAGAGATGCCATCACTGCGAGTCTTCAGTGCATTGAACATGCCACGCTGGTTGGGTGGAACTCGCTCGGCAAATGCCACCCAGTCAATGGCCTTCAGGGCTACACGACGGCCTGCCATCTCGACTGTCTGAAAACAGAAAGGACATGTTTTTATTATTTTTTTTTTTTTTAAGTATCGAATTAAAATGTCAACAATCATCTAGACAAATCTTGTCAACATGTGTTTTGGTCAATAATTAGTTTGTTTGTTGAGAAACAAACAGAAAACAGTAAAATCGTCTGTTGATGAGGAGAATACCTTCATGAATGGTTTGAGGCACCACAATGAGAAGACTACTTTTATTTTACTACTGGATTTCAAAACTTACGCAAGCATCATACAGAAAAATCATCTGAGAACCTTGTCTTTCACTCCTGCTGCCATCCTTCTGTCAAACATTACCACCAACCCTGCACACTTCTTCGCCTCTCTCGTACACTGTCTGTTGCTTTGGTTGGTTGACCCCAGGTATTTAAGATTCACCAATTCCTTAGACTAAAATCAGAATAAACTTAAATATGTAAGCCTAAAATTTTAATATGCATTTCAAATGCATTTGCATCACGTAGGTTAAACATAAGGACAAATGAAAGGCATATTCCTTACTCAAAAATAAAGATTGAATGTATATGATTAAGGAACGAACGGGTATACAATTATTTTCATGTTTCCTTAATTTATGCTTGCATACTGTGCGTGGCATTCAGTGTATAAAACCCGATTGAATGGAATATATAAAATATAAAATTGAGTGTCTAGTGATTGCAGCATTTGGAAAGACATTTGCTTTTACATGAAACTGACAGATGAGGAGTACCCTACGTTGTTAAATGAAATAACTTTCAGACAGTAAATATATATTACATGTTCACTTTCAAGTTTATGTACGCCGAGATTTGAATAAAATACTTCAACTCAATGTCCTCATTTCGCTGGACCCAGAGGTCCAGAGTTTCTCCTGGTCCTCTGGGTCACGGTCAGACAATATGAAGCCTGTTGAAGCTAAATAATTGTTGTGTCTTGATGAAATACACCCAAGTTATTCGTAGCGCGGTTTATATTTTTTAAAGATAGTTGCAGTGGCACCGTCCGTGACATTTTGCTCAATTTAAACACTCAAAACCGGCCAAAGGTAGCTAACTCTGTTAGCTTGCTAGCCAAGGTCAGAGGACTCCGTCTATGACGCCGGGACTTTGACAAAACACGAATGTGGCCGGTCAGGCTACTTTTCCATCTTCCATCCACCGACACATGCATGACCCCAACTAACCATTATTTAAGAAATTATTATCAAATATTCTTTCAATCAGTCACCCCTTCTCTGTACTCACCTCGCTGCAGTGTTGTCTGTGACAGGACGGACCAACGGAAGAGCCTTCTTCATCAGCGCCTTGAGCCGCAAATCGGCGCCACCGCCCTCTGCTGGACAGGCTGAGCAATCACAGCCTGCCTTCATGCGTTTCCTTTTCTTTCCTTTTTTTCATTTGCAAACTTTCGCAATTATGCGATCCAGCTTCTATAAGCCAACTTCTAGAACTGTGGGCTTTAACAGTGAGTAATTATTAAATAAATAAACCCTAAATCTCACTAACTCTAAGCCTTTGGTTTCTGTTTCTTTTTTTGTAAAAAAGAAAAGAAAAAGAAAGAAAGAAGGAGGGTCTAACTAATTTAATTGAAGGCAGATTAACAAGAACAAATTAAAAATTGAAGAAAAACAGGAACTTTTGAGGGTTTGGTTCAATTATGGGGGAAATGTGTCTATTAACTCTATATTCCAGGTAATTATATTGGCCTTAAGAGTTTACCAGTGTCCCACAAGTGTAACCAGGCAATAAATGGAAACAATAAAATGCATCAATTCCAAAACCAAAGCCATCATTAAAAATGTGAGATTTTCCCAGAAACGTGGCGCAATTGGTGCAACCTGTAGGTTTCTGTCATAGACAGATGCATGTCACTTGGTTACTTGATGTGCGCAGCAAAGACAAAAGGTTTCCTTTATCCTTAAAAATCCACATCATCTGCGTCGGTCGTGGGAAAAATGTGTTTTTTATATTTAAAAGTAAAATAAAAGTGTACTATCTCCAATAAACTGTATCATCGCGACAAATTGAGATTTAAGTAATCTTTTTAGGATTTACAGACCAAACTGTTTTCACTTTAAAATGTAAATAAGGAAAACAAAACAATACGCTTTGCTCTTTATTTATAAATTACGAAAGGTGCACAATGTGGTAAAAGTAAGCGGATCTGCACTGAAAATCAAACAGCTATGTGGTCATTCCCAAATCAGATAATTAAATGCGTGTGAATGCGATGAGGTTGTCAGGTAAACGTTTTGCACACTTATAAATCACATAATAAAATATCTAAATAAAATCTGAAAAACATTTAACTAACAAAGCTTTTCCGCTGCACTGCACAGTAAAAATCCGCAGAACACTCGGAGGCTCCAGAGGTCAATGGCGATATTAACAGAAAAAAACGTGAGTCAAGCACTTATCAATTCTTGGATAATGTTTATTTACTAAAATCAGTTTTTACAAGTTACTGCACATTTTGATAGACTCATGTATGTACACAGTACAGATACAAAGATATTCAATAAATACCACTTCTCCTGCCCTTTAAGCGAGACTGCAGGACGTTTAAGAACACTACAAATTTTATTTACATTTACAGCAAAATTCATCAAAGTAAATCTAATATCACTCCCATAAAGGCCACGTTGTGAAGGTTAAAAAAACTAATACATGTATTTTTTTCCTAAAATATAATTCTGTCTCCGTTCTTTAAAAAGAATGATAGAAATCGTGACAATAATACAGATATTAACACAGCAAAAATGGACAACGCTACCCGATAACAGAAAAAATATTCATATCTTGAATGAGGAATTCAAGTGATGATAAAGAGAGTACACTTCGGGGTCTTAAGGCACTGACACCAATTAAGTACTTTTCTGTTGCTTTTAATAATGTCCCCCAGCTTTAGAGGATTATTGCCTTTAGATTCGGACACATTTAATTGCCCAGTTGCTACTGGAGAGCATGGAGGACAGGCTGGGATGAAATATTTAAGGCATGTCATCTACTGTGTGAGTAGATGACATCTGCTTATGGAGTTTTGCTTAAGAAAATTAAGGCCGAGAATCTACGATTCTCAGAAGTGGACACAAAATGAGAGCAAGTGACCGCACTCGGAACGATTACGCACACGTTTATACACCGATATTCGCCACATGTCGTATTAGTCTTCGGTTTTGGAGTTTGGGGGAAAAATAGTCTAAACTCCAAAACTTTTTTAAGTGTGCTGTGGCCAAGAGCACACACGCACACACACAGGAACATTATTAAGACAAATAGTACATCCCATAAGTGACGGGTCCACTGAACAGTCCTGGCACAGGCAGACTGGGTCTCGGGAAGGCGTTTGAAGGGCCCCAGGATGGAGAGCTCATGTGCGCTCCGAGGGGGAAAGGCAGCGCGAATGCAGGCAGGACGGGCTTGGAGGCTAACTTAAACTTTTCCAGCTCGGCCTCCTGAAGTCTCTTGGCTTTGGCCCTCCTGTTCTGAAACCAGATTTTGACCTGAGTCTCCGTCAGGTTGAGAGAGTTGGAGAACTCGGCTCGCTCTGCGATGGAGAGGTACTGCTTCTGGCGAAACTTGCGCTCCAGCGCCAGGAGCTGGGAGGTAGTAAAGGGCGTGCGAGGTTTCCTGTTGTTTTTATGCTTCCTTAAAGTACACTGAGTTGGACTTGAGCTTCCTGTCACAAAGAAATTACAAAGAGAAGAAGCTGAAGTTAGATTAAATCGGAGTTAACTGAAGCGGGATTGTCACAGCAGGTGAACGTAAGAGCCCTCGCCACTGGATACAAACACCAGCATAACGCAGCTTACACACACACACTGATAAATACACTGCAGTATATTGATGTTGACAAAATAACCTGCATCACACACTGTCACACCTCTGTGGAATCAAAGGCTTGAGCACATACTCAGATTTTCTGCTTTCATTTATGACTTTTTAAATGTTTAAAAGTTGTTTTATTTATTTATTTATTTTATAGATAACAAGACATATATGGCATCAAATGGTAAAGGGTCGGTGCAGCAGAGAAGCGAGTGTTTCTTGAGCTCAGATGCAAAACATATTTGCATTGTTATGCATTTATTTACCTAATAAATGACCAAATAAAAAGAGTATTTACGCAGCATGCGTGTCTAGGAAGCAAAAAGGCGTCTCACAGTTAAACTTGTTATGCAGCTCCTACAGAGAGGTGGATAAATGCAGTTTATTTTTGTTTCTGATAACTGCGGAGGGACGGACTTACGGGGAGGTGTAGAAAAGGAGGACGTCTGGAACCAAGTGCTCTGATCTTTCTCACAAAACTGTGGACTGTCTTCGCTGGAGCTACTGGAAACACCCTGCGAGCTCTCAGCCGATATCTTCCTCTCCGCGTAAAAAGTCCTTGGAGAGAGATGTTCGCCTTGCCCAGCCACGGGCTTCGGAAGGACCAGAGCTAAATCTGAGGACGAGTAAGAAGTCCGACAGGTGGTCTTCTTGGAAATCAATGACTCGACGCTAAACGGGAGGCTGCTCCGCTGGAGTTTGTATCCTTTCTCGGTTGTCATGTCTTTGGGTTGCAGTTCCTCGCTCTCCGTATCCGTCTCCTCTTTTTGATGAAGCTGTTTGGCGTCTTGGGACGGCGACCCCTGCACAGGATTCATCATGATACAAGGGGATGGGGCCATGCACCTCCGTGCGGCCCGTTTAGAGGAATTACGTGGCTGAGGGGTACGGTGTCCAATGTGCGTCTTTGCGCTGTCAGCGGTGCCCAGTAGCTTTTTACGCGCTGGACGGGGTCGTCTATAAAAGGACAGGGGCTGTCCCCCCTCCCTGCTTCCACCAATCATCTCGTCAAGTTGGCCTCGTGACGTCTCAGAGTGTGGTTTTGATTGGCCTGTAGCCTTCCAAGAGAACATCAAGAAGGCTTTGAAAGGAAGGAGACGTTAATCATACAGACCCCATGCGGTGCGGGACTATTGATGGCTCTCACAAAGTAGCTTAGACCAATTTTAGTGCAATTAACCAGTGGGGAGGACTCTCTTGACCATTTACATCCTTTAGCAGAGCACTTCCATCGGTAGTATTAGTTTAATTACTCTCTTACTGTAAAGCTGAGCAGGGGCTAATGAGTTACGTGTCGATATCAAAGTCGTACTTTTATCAAAGAGATTAAAATATATTTCGTGCCCCAAATTAAATATAATGAAAGCAAATCTATTTGTCAATGAATAACCTGCCCGTATAAGTGTATATTATAGAAATAAAAGTAAGTGAAGCAGCTTAACAGAAATTCCAATCAGAAAGAGTGCGGAGCCAGGATAGAAATTGATTAGGTATGAGTGTTGGTCACACAGCATTGCAGCAATTTAAGGCCTGTCAGGAGCTCTTCTCCTTAACAATAGCCTCGGTTGAGAAGCAACAGGCGTTTTCTTTCTCCAGGTCATACTATTTAATAAGCCAGACAAGTTGTGTTTTGCAAGGCGCCAGACTCGGCAGGATCAAAAAGGAAGATACCTCGGGGAGAAAAGGCAACGGTTAACTCCACTTAACCAATTGTCCTCCGAATATTTCATAGTCCAGTGCATGGAGCTGGGTGGAAACAGGCGCTGACAGTTAACTGTTTCATGTCTGGGTTCATTTTTCCAGTCATCTGGACATATTTTGTTATGCGAAAAAAAATCTACAGCAAAAAATAAATTAAAAAAGAAAGAAACCTTTTGAAACTATCATTAATGTGAAAATGTTCATAAAATGAGAAACATACCCATGATACTGAATGAGTATTCTTAGCTTGGAAGTTTTTACCATTGTAGTTGATAAAGTTCATTTCTGTTCATCACTGAGTTTATAACTGTTTCGTCATAAATCCTTTTTTGAGTGGGGTGTTTTAAATAGGATAAAATAGAATAAATAAATAGAATAAAAAGCACAGTAAATGTGTAGTGAGGTACAAGCTGAATAAATATGGAAATACTTGTGGCCCGACACCTCATGGTTTGATTTGTCGCTCACAACAATAACTACAGTATAAATCCCTTTAAATTTAATAAAGATTAACATCTAAATTCTTCTCCGCTGACATGTCCAAGCTGATATCACATTAAACATGTCAGCAGCACACTGCAGCCTCCAAGCCAACACAAGACCCCACTGAGAACTCACACAGTCAGCAATGCTATCAAATACACAAGAGGAGGATTAGTGTGAAGATGGACTGAGCTAGTGGTCAGTCCAAGAACTTAAGCCCTCCACTTCCCCATCCTCTTTTACTCCCCCAAATTACTTTAATAGCCCCCCTCCAAGGCTAGTTGCTTAACTGGATGACAGTGGTATGTAAACTGACTTGACCTGCCCTGTGCATAACCATGTATCACAGCTGAACCTCACATAGGATTCAGCATCTGACTTTAAATACAATTCACATGATGAGCAGACATTTCTTTAAAAATTTAACAGAGAACCATTATTTGACTGACAAAAATCTTGATTGAGATCACTGATGGCTGACCCCCTGAACGCCCTCAGGTGTAAGAATTTACCTCTCGTCAGGTAAGAGGCACAACTCCTGCTTAATCATTCAACTTGAGTAAATCCTGATGTTGAGTCTGCTCCTTCATTTCCTATCTGACAAAACTAGTCCTCTGTCTCCTCACACACCCTGGCCCCTTGTCACCCAGCTGGTTTGTGTTTAAATGTGTTTAAATGTGTACCCCTTCCCTCTTGCTCATCGCCATACTGTCGTGCAAGAAGGGGATGAGAGTTGGGCCGTGGAGTGCACAGGCTGATTCATCTGATACAGGTACATCCAAAGATAAATCTACATGAGAAGTACACTTACCTCTCCTCCCCTGGTGTTTGGTGCAGTGTATTTAGCTTTGGGCCCCCTCTCCCCTACCTCAAAAGACATTTCTGTAACAGCATGCAGGCGAGTGAACAGTGTCAGAAGGTGTTAGTGAGTCTGAAAGCAGATCTGTTCTTCAAGGTCGATGCAAGCGCAATGGGAAGCACTTTCCCCTCAACTGGCACCAGAAATGAATACTTTTTCACATGTATGTGCAGGGGGGCCGTTTCCAACAATCTCATGTGTAGGTGAAACCATTTATCCAGTTCATAAAGTGGTGGTGGCACAATGAACTATGTGAGAAAACAGTTTAGGGCTGTAGACCTTTAAGGTCACTCTCATGTCAAACTTTCTTTTTTTAATCATAGAGCCAAATAAACCAGTTTTCTTTTTCCTTTCTTTCAACATTTTTTTTTACATATACAGACTCATTGAAGTGTGCAAAAACCTATGGATGCAGATTCTGTGTTATTCCTGTTGAGTTGATATCTGTCTTCCATCAATAATATGTCTATTCCCCACTGTAGCGAGGCCTTCTAACAAACAGATCATTTATGAGGAGTGAGTGAGCCGTGGAACCCAATCCTTGTGAGATGTGTCAACAGTGGCACAAAGACCTGTAGCTACAGGCCTCAGCGAGATGGACACTTTGCTGACATGACAGCGTGTGGAGCAGATGGAGACATGGGAGCATGTTACTCTCAGCAACATCCCAACACGCCAATCTTGCTTTCTCTGGCTTTTCTTGTCTGAAATTAGCTGAAGAAAACCGGAATACTGAGCCGAAGTTTAACAAAGCTACCCTCTTCATGTAATCAAACGGAACATTCTTCGTAATGATGTAGTCATCATTTCTCCATGAAACCAAGAGGTAACTATTTATTATTTAAAAATTTCTACCTCTGCAAACACTTTAATCCGTTCAGCTTCCTCACATACGGCAACCAGCACAGCGCTCTTTGTTTAACAGCAGTTTAAAAAGCAGTTATTTGTGTTGCTCCGTGCTGCGGAAAATATCTTTGACCTTTAATTTGACTTAACAAGTTGATCCAGTCCACATCAGACTGGCTTCAATCCTGCACTTAAACGCTAGTTTGACATTTTCTGCCAAAGCCACTTCCTCTTGTGGCATCAGAGTGCCCTGTGTTTGAATGTCGGGTAATGAGAGAAATATTCTTGCCGTGCTAAAGGAAAGGAAGCAAATTGCCTCCATCATGGCTTCTTTTTTGGACTGTAAAAAAGCAATCAGGGGACGGAGTGCCCTGCGGTGTTATAGCTGCTCTTTTTGACTCAAACCAAATAACAGCAGGGTTTATTTCATACATCAGTGGGTATGGGATTTTGCATTTTGAACTCAGCTTTTAAATTAATGCTTGCTCATGAGCTGATACAGGCTAGATTTTTAAGCAACATCTCTAGCACTGCTCACCACTCGCTTGAGCGTCTTCAAAAACAGTTGTGTTCTTTGAGAGGGTTCCTCCTGAGCTCTCTTGCCAATAGAGATTGTTAAGGAGAAAAACCTCAAGAGGTGACAATGCAATTGGCAATTTCGTCTGGCTTTCCATCGGCCATAGAAATCCACATTCTTGAGGAAAGTCTAGAGACAATGCAAGTGGGCGAGTTAGGTTGAGCACTGGGGACGAGGAACTTTGTGTGGCTACTCTGCGGTCTCATTCACAAACCGAAGAATGTCACCACAATCTCATACACTCTTAGCAGCCAAAGCTGTGATGCAGTATATCTGAAGAAGAAGAAGAAAAAAAACTAAGGCAGCAGCATCAATTTTCTCTTTTACTGCTGGCTTCAAATCCCAGAGAGGCCAAAACCAGTAACTATTGTATAAATTACAGCAATTTGGCAGATATCATATTTTCTGTTTTACGTAATAAAAAAGCTTCGGGGGCAAGATAAGATATTTAAGCGGGGCAAGATAAAATATCAATAATTCCTTTCAAATTATTTCCACAAAGTGTAACTGAGAGGATTATTCAATCCTTATGGCTGAATGCAGGTACATTTACAGTACTCATATGGTCCAATTATAGTAAATTAGGAACAATTTGTATGTATAACATTTCGTTGAACTGGAAAATAATCATAATCACAGCAATAAAACAGTAAGTGTTCAAAACAATTTATGTCAAAAAGGATGACAATTTTTTTTTCTCACAAAGCTAAATCACAGTCACATTTTCTTTTTGACAATTGCTTCCAGGTGAGAATCTTTAGATTTTTTTTCTCCTGTCAGTGTATGTTTTACAAGCAAATGAACCATCCCCCATATTTGATGTGAAATTCATGTAAATGTAGCTGATTTATAAATGCCCCCATTCATTATTTTATTTAAAATGTCCATCACTGGCTTCTCTTTACTAGCTAATCTTGCTTTGAATCTAATTGTAAGTCAAAGATTTTGCAGTCAAAAGCGGTTTCATGCACTGTAGATCCAAGCTGGCAAGGCTTGTTTCATAGTAATAATGTTATTGCAGGCACCAAAGGTCAGAACAAATATGTGTGTTTGAATATCCTGAGATTACAATTTCAAAGTCCTCCCCATGAGAAGTCGAACAAAGGAGAGGGTGGGAAGTTTAAAAAGCGGGGTCTCTTTCAAATAAATAAGCATGCCTCGGTCCTGAATAGGGCTGCTACCCAGCAGCCGGATTGGTTCTCAGAAGACTGAGAGCAGCAACTGTGCACGCTCTCCTTCTTCTTCTCATCCTCCTACACTTAACTCCCAAACACACTCATGTAGTAAACATCAGTAAACCTGATAGAGTCTCACAACTATAATTAACTGCCCCGCTCATTTCTTTATCCCACCTTTTATCACTTCTGTTCACCCCCTTTTCACCCGCTGAACAGACCATGGACGAGAAAGTAGATGGGGGGGTAAGAGCTCCCCCTTTTTGTGCTATTGCTTAATGAGCCTGAAAATACAATTGCACTGTCCTGGCTGTGAAGTTAGCCTGCAGGCTAGTGTAAATTAGCAGTGCAAGGAAGCCTGGAGGGCTGAGTCTTGCTGAGTAGCTAGAATAGAGAGATGTGGTGAGAGGGGAAAATCCTGTTAGGGCAGTGCATATGGAGGAATCACGGTGCATTTTTGACCCAACTGGAGCTCACAGGGCCACTTGTTGAATCCCGCAGTTGTGAATCTCAAATGCAATCACATACAATCTCACTGCCGATCTGTGAGATTTATTGAGACTGCACCACAGCCATGTGTAATGGCATCTATTATGTGAGATGTCAGCTGTTCGTCACATTTAAACCTATAATTCCATTTAGTTCTTCACAATGGCTCCTTTTCAGCCACTACTACAATCATCATTCAATTTAATTTTCTATTCTTTTGTAGATTCCAAGGCAAGGCAGCGGAGGCGAGTCTCCCACATTGCATATGTCCTCTTATGAGCTCGAGATGCTCTTTTGACCGCTCCGCTAGGCATCTGCTGCCCGTAGCTGCATTCTAATGCACATATCCTGCTGGGATGTTAACTTTAGGCCCTCAGTAATTGATGGCTTCCACACTTCAGCCGAGTCCCCCCTTTTTCCTTCTCCCTGCCGATTGTTGGTATATCTCTGTGGTTTGGGGTCTTTCAGTCAACCATTGTTCTTTTATAGAGGAATTATAATAGACTAAAGTAGAAGGAGAAAAGAAAAAGAAAGGAGGGGGAGAGAAGGGGAGGGGATAAAAAGAAAGTCGCTGCTGATATTTAGTGAACTCCGAAGGGGGAGTTTTCATTCTCATTCTGCAAGTTTGGCACATGCCTTCTGTTACTAAGTGGCAGTGGATTGAAAGAGCTTCTTGCATTTCCCATTCTGCAGCTCTGCTAGGTGCCTAGACTTACAACCCTGGCAGCTGTTGGGCCTTCTATGCAGCTATAGACTCCTCTCCACAGGTGAGCTCCCCTACCAAACTCCCAGTCTCCACTTCACTCAATAGGGCCTTTTTTCAAGCCTTTTATCAGTGGGGAGAGGCTGACTTTATGTGTGTGCCCCTCACATAACTGCAATTCATGGTTCTCAAGATTGCAATTAATGTTGCTCATTGTGTAACGCCAGGGTGATTTATATCTTGTTTTAGCATCGTCTTCTCAAGCACACTTGGACGTAGGTCTTTTTGAAATTTTGTGTAAATGGCAATTACAACATCCAAGAAAAAAACAAATATAAGCATCACGCAAACAAACACTGTTTCGGTGGCACAGAGAGTGGACCTTTTTCTGAGGCTTACTTCAGATAAACAACGCTCTAAAACAAATGAATGGAAATGCAGTGCAGCATATTTGAAGGAAAAATAACAATTTTGTATCTAATTTCTCCCAAATTTGCCACATTATGATGCTGCATACAGTATGTGTTTATGTGATATGCTAGCCAAAGTGGCCAGTGGTTGGGTCTCTATTTCTGTAAGGCAACAATTACTTTAAGCGCTATCGGCTGGACTGGTGAACCACTCTAAATGATGTTGTTGTTTTGGTTTGGGCAGGTTTCAGCACCTTTTTTCTTCAGATTTCAGTGGCAGAATATTTACTTGTTTATTTTCTTCTTCTCTTTTTTCTCCCTGAGATGCGAGCTGTTACATATTACTCCTAAGGTGTGGTGCCTCTTCCCTCAAAGGGCTCCACTGTTTCCTCCAAACTGCTGCCAAGCTGGGCTATCTATTCATTTGGTTACTTAAGTGTAATTGCTCCCCTTTGAAGCCTCAAAGAGGCAAATCATTTGCTTTGGCCCCGGGGCAGTAATGGTCACCGAACTGGCGACCCCCTCCTGGTCCGAGAGCGTCGAAGAGACCGCGAGAGGCCAGCTCCCATACGGAGAAGAAATAATACGGCCTGGGCCGCTCAATTTCACCTCCCTTTTCATCCCATTCTTTGAAAACTTTTTATTAACAACAGCTTTCTCTCTCATACCAGGGCGCCAGGAGAGGGGAGGAGAGGAGGCAGAGAGGTGGGGAGGGAGGGGGGTGGTGGTGGCGGCATGAGAGGATATCGGCAGCGGGGGAGGAGATGGGGGTGGTGGAAGGGGTGGCTGTCCCCTGTAGATGTCTGCTGGATTCTCACACACTCACATGCACATGCATATACATACACACATCATCACTAGTGACAGGTCAAGGAGGCATTGAGAAAACAGCCTCCCCCTTCAGTCTCCCCCATGGCTCACACTGCTAAACAGGGATTCATGTTTCATATGCCACTGGCCTCACGTGCATGCGCGCGCACACACACACACACACACACACACACACACATTCCTAGTCCACAGAAGCTTGTGAGTACATGTGCATTTGCTAATATAAATCAATAACCTATATGACCCTGTGCTCATACACATGCATCTGTGTACCTGCTCACCTCACTGTAGACATGAGAATGTATTGACTCGCCTCCTTTCAACCCACGATGGGCCGCGGGAATATGCGGCAACGCAGTACAAAGACCACATTTAACGCTGAAAATTACTCCACCACTTACTGTAATTGTCACAGGTCTGACCACATTGACATTGTAATCTCATAATAAGGTAATGGGAGGGCTGAAACTGTGTACAGGAGTGCAATTAGAAGGGTGTAGTTCAGAAAAAAAGGGTTAAAATGTCAGAGGACAACATTTCCTGCCCAGGCAGAGGCATACAGTACTCCACGTTTGTGTTTTTCACGAGGTTTCACCGATGAAGACAAACCCAAAGCTGATGAAGGTGCTCTGTTTTCTTCCTTATCATCCATGCAGGCTGTAAGTAAAAGGATTACTGGAAATCACTTTTTAGCACAAAAATAACAAATTTCACAAAGAACAATCCCTCTTTAATGCAGGAATTGCACGTTTCAAATCTTACACTCTATCTGGACTCTGTACCGTTATAGCGATATGACGAGGCCTACTTTTAGAAAGAAAAATGATTACTTCTAAATAGCGCAAGTTATCTTCAAGACAGTGTGGAGCCAAATCAATGTAGACAGGCATCCATAAAAAGCCAACCTGGTTATGAATGCTGCATTTTACTTGTATCATTTTGACTTTGAGGTTTTTAAGAGAGAAGCATTCCCTGCAGTCAAGCCAGATGGTAACAATTCTTAGACATATTACGAGCTGCTCTCTGCCAAATAGCATACCTTTGGGCTATGTTTTCAGTGGGCTATAAAAGCCAATAATGTAATTTTGATCTATTTTATCAGATATCACCCCAGCTCTGGCTGCGTTTATATAAGACAAAGTTTTAAACAGTACAAGGAGTCTCTCTGTTTTGCTTTTCCCTCTATAAGTGCACAATTTTCAATATCTGACCCGCTGTGTGGCTTTGTTTGTTTGACTTCTGCACTGGACTGAAATTTGGAGTGGGCCGCAACGGAGAGGTTGGCCTCCATGTCATCAGACATATGGCACTTGGTATATGTAAAAATACACTTAACTATAGGTGCGTGGTTGCCCACAAGATGACTTGTGCTGGCCGGCCCAGAGAGAAAAGGGGATTCTTTGTGGAAGTACTTAAAAAGTCTGACCCTGACATCTCTTAATGTAACAATGACACAGTAGCAAACCATCCCAGCACTACACCACACTCCCCAGTGGCCTGCCATCAGGTCCATGACTCACCACTGACCTTGCAATAACTTTCCAGCGCTCTACCAGCCCCATTTAGAAAATCTTAAGGGACACGGTATTCAGTATGACATGGTGTAACACTAAACACACCTGAAAACAGAGCAAGTTCGCATAAACATACTGAACAACAGAGCCCAGGGATTATATCCCATCTGTGGGTACTTCTCCCTCGTAATGTCTAAAAAGTGTAATTGCCCCAGAAAAAACACAATAAAGTTGGGACGATCGAAGACATTAGCTCAGGTTTTCCATTGTGAAGCATGTTGTTTTCTTCAGGTCCGATCACATCCACAACTGGAAGCCTGCTGTGTGGAATTACTCGCACTAATGGCACTACACACTTTTGTTGCAGGAAATCGGACAGCCAGGCTGTAACTGCTAAAACAGCGATTAAAACCCCCAAATTGCATCATGATGTTGGGCAAGTCAGCAGAGGTCTAAAAAGCTCTCCAAATGAAGTGAACGAGATTATTGAGCAGTTATGGGATGTGTAAAATTGTCTCGTGAAGCTATACCTCTGTCTAATGGATTTCTTTGGAAAAGTAAGACTTAAAAATAACAAAATCTAAATCTGAAGGCAGCTAGTAAAGACTAATTAAAGTTTGCAATAATAACTCTGTAATTTGCTTGTCTGTGGGGTCATTAAGTGTCTCCCTGGCTCGGTTTAATGGGATACAAACTGCAGTTAATGAGACAAATAGTTAGCTGTAATTATGCCCGGCTGAGTGTTGGCTATAGATGCTCTGAAGACTGAGCAACTCAATTTGAGATTTCTTTGTACTCTGTAGGTGCTGCTCATTTGCTGAATTGCGTGTATTATGAGTGGTTTAGATGAGTTTGTTTAATAGTAATTGAAGGTTGAGTACAAATACCTGAGCCATGAGGGGAAAAGAATGATTTGCTGATTAAAAAATGAGAACAGGGGAAAAACAGTTTATGATCAAATAGCTCCACCAGCTTTTAATTATATGTGACCTTTTTAAAAATGTGGTCTCAATTTAACATCAGAGGGAGGAAAGTACAGTGTGCATTATTGTGAGGTTTTATCTCCTCATAGTCATATCCCCTTATTGCTTGTGGTGCTTGTTAAAAGCCATTGTCGATAACAAACGCAATTTTTCTGTGATAAACTGAGTAAGACAGGAGAGCCTCAATGAGCGGTCTGCACAAAACTGTCTTTGTCTCTCATCTCCAGCAGCCAGTTACAGCAGCCCCCCCACCCCACCCCCCAATGACTGAAGTCTGACTTAACTAAACATTTTTTTTTTCTTCGTCCCTTTTTCTCTCAGTGAATTTGTGGTCGTGTGCAATCTTTTAATGAGCTCCATCTTTGACCTAGGTTGTATGTTTCCAGAGATGTCATGTCTTGTAAGTCAAGGAAAGACTTTAATGTTCACATGATTTAAACGTAAAGGGACAGATTCCAAAAATGAGGCCCACTGCCAGAGAGGAAATATTATTCCTGTAAATGAGAAATTGTAAATGTAAAGTACATCCTAGAGATGATGTGAATACACTGGGAGCAACAGACTTTGAAGAGTCTGACCAACTTTTAAGATGAAAACATGATTAAAATTTCCAAATCAAGACGTGCTAATGCTACTTTAACGTTTTCATTCCAAAATGAAAGCCACCATATTCTGCGTTTCCAATGTACACTACACATAAATCAGAATCCAAGTTTTTTTTTCCCCACAATGCAGTTTTTTTTCTTTACCGTAAATTTGTTGTGCGTGTTTCCTGTTAAAACACATGACTTATGTCTTTATTCTTAACTTCAGATCATAAGGATGAAAAGAAGGCAAAGAGAAGGAAAACTAAAACAGAGAAGGACTTTGGCTTGTGACCGTAAGTGACATGCTTGCCACGGCATTGTTTGAGGTTTTTGCAGACCTGTAATCAAATTTGGGAAGGTTTGGAAACCTATCGTCATGGTGTGCTCTCCAAGACAGAATGATGTCCAGTGAAACAAAAAAAAAAGAAAAGAAAAGCTCTCGCACACATTCAACATGCTGTGCTAGACTATGAGAAAATGTCTTTCTGAAAAAGAAATATCCCCCACAACAGCAATTTCCATGCACCATGAAAAACGTTCCTATTACAAATACAGTTGTTATGTCCTTAAATCTGTTTGTTTTGTCATATTGCTCCGGGGTTGTTTCTTTTTCAGGAAACCCTGCTTCAATTAAGTGTGATGGAACACATGTGTCCTTTATCGGGGGCCAGAATCTTCTCCTGTTGGCCTTTGAAACGACACCGGCTCCACGGGATAATTGGGTTTTAAAGGGGTATTCTCCCGGGTTGCCACTTCTTGTGCCTGTCTGCGTGGATCAGCTGATGTCTATAGACTTTTTATAAGTAATCATAAATTGGTTATATATGTAGCTACAGGGCTGATAGAAATCCTAGGACCCAACTCTTTTTTGTGTTGGGCCCCTGACACGCAGACAGACACACAGACTGACATCCCCCTCATAGGTGCGTGACTAAATCTGATTCAATTATATGATTCACCTTTGAAGTTTTACACTTTCTGCAAAATTGATGATTGTGCTGATTTAATGTGGACCTCACAGTAAACAAAAGCAGCTATACAGGTGTGGGTTTGGGTTTTTTTGCATGCTTTTGTTAGTAATAAAAGAAGAATTACAGAACAAGAGCTCGGCACTACTTAGTAATATCCTCTCTCCGTTTCATTCAGCTCATGACTCAGCTGATGACCTTCCTGCCCTTCACAGAGATGCTCCATCAGTGGAGGCTTTGGTGATCTCCAAACCTCCACCGACAACAAACCAGTGTTTACTGTTATGCTCCGCTTGCGTCACGTCACCAAAACAACAGCCTGTATGCCAACAAAAGACTTCATATTAAAAGCTTGTGACAGAGAGCACTTTTTTCACTCAGAAGCAAAGGGAAGAAGATTAAAAAGTTTATCCTCCTCATTGCAGAAGATAGGTTTGCTCTCAGAGGAGATTGTGACAAAGACAGACTGAGCAGAGTGGAAAACTGGTTCCCTGCAATCATCTCCTGTCATCCTTTGCAGCACTTTGGCCTCCACTCCAATCATCTATCTACGAAACGCTCCTTTGAACAGCTGAACTTCTTGTAACCCTATTTGATTTTGTTTATTTCTTTATATGCTGTGTTTATCTTTATGTATACCCTTCCAGTGACTTAAAGGAACAAAATAAAGCAACTCAATCACTGATTTGCATTGTATGGAAGTCTCTCACAAACACACATGCTTTAACTTTATCAAAGTAATTTCAGCTAACTATAGAGATCTCCTGAAGCGCTGTCTTAATGGTACTGGACTTAGTGTAAAGTTTTACACTGGCTGCCAGGGGCTCAGAATAACTGCATGAGTCGTCAACAGGAAGAGTGTGCTTCATGACTACAGGCCAACAACTTTAATTGGCTTTCTGCAGGAATTTCTGCTTTGGCAAACTAATTGACCCACAACTCCCTGGTGCTTTATCAACACAGGGAAACGCCACTGGGCCGATAACCAGCCAGCCTTGTAAACCAATCTATAACCAATGGCCAATTTGAAACATGTGTTATTGGCTATTTTACAACGGGTCCCCACTTTTCCTTGACTTGGATGTTTTGATGTATGCACAGGACCTTTTCATGTCGAGTCTGTCACTCTTTGATTGACAGACTCGACAGAGCCAAGCCAGCATAAGTAAGTGTTACTGTATCTCACCTCAGAAAAATCTTGGGAAAACTCACTTTGGTTGGTTCACCAAAATGACAGTGTGCATATGAGCTTGGTTTTTGTTGTTGTTTTTTTTACTTACCTCTTGTGGTGCCGTATGAAACTGTCGAGATTGTCCAAGTTTTGTCATGTTGAGCTTTCTTCTGTCACCTTTGTGCAGCAGAAGGTAATAACATTTAACTGGTTATGCTCACAGCACTGCAAAATTAATATCTGTCTATTGTTTTCTTTTTTCTATAAACATCTAAGTACAAAACAAGCCTTATTTAAGAAACTGTGTATAAAAAATAAACAAAAAAAATACGTTTCATTTAAGGGCTGCTGTAGGTCTTGAAAGACATGATCTCTCAGATTTGCTCATGAAACTGGCCCCTTTTGCATCTTTCGTATGTGTTTACTTCAGTCGTAAACCATGTATGAGTAAACCACTGTAGGAGACCTTTAAGTGTAATGAGGGAAACCATTGCCTTGTTCCTTTATTAACCCTCGCGTGACAAAGCTATGTTAGTGATCAAAATAAATGACTGGGATGTTTATGTTTATGATATGCATGCTATTTTTCAAATAACTATATTATTTTTATTGAATCCTTTATTTAAACAATAAAAACAAATCTTTTTCAATAGAGACCTGTGTAAACAAACATTCGGATAGACACATAAGGACACATTATGCAGGTTCATAAATTAGTTCATAAATTGCAGATAGTAGTTACTAGTAGTAGTTTTTGTATTTTGTTCCATTTTAAGAAACTAAGTATTGGATTTAAGAGGAAACTAGGAAGTAGAGCGAGTCGTCAACCCAACGCACGGTTGACGAATCGACACCCCGGCAATTCTAGTCTGCATGCCAAAGATACTGAATCCCGAGTGAACGTTAAAAAAAGTGTTTAGATACAGAAAAACATCCTTGAGTGAATGTCTGTGTAATGAAGAGGGTGAATGAGGCTTGTAGTAAAAAGAGTGCTCAGTTAGAGGATAAAAGCTCTATATAATTACTATTCCTTTAACAGGTATTGTTAAGTCCTACGAACTTATGTTGTAAGTAAATGGTAAATGGTAAATGGCCTGTATTTGTATAGCGCTTTTACTAGTCCCTAAGGACCCCAAAGCGCTTTACACAACCAGTCATCCACCCATTCACACACACATTCACACACTGGTGATGGCAAGCTACATTGTAGCCACAGCCACCCTGGGGCGCACTGACTGACTGTGTTTAAATCGAGTAAAAGAGAAGAGATAAGCAGGCAGTCTTTGAGGTAGAGCCTTGAAAATGAACAGCGTACAATGCTGCTCTCTTCTGTTAGCTAAGGAGGACAATGGTGATAAAGTGGTGAGTAAGAAAACAATCACCTGTAGTGCAGTGAGATACAGCATATAAATAATGTCACCATAAACTGTGTATATTATACTTATGTTGTCCCTTTATCTATGAAAGATATTCTATCTTCAAATCAAATAAACTTTAAATTTTCATCAAACATCAGCAGTATGTACAATATTTATCATGTTAGCCATGGTATACTGCAAGTTTTAAAATGTAGTGATTAGAAGTGTGAAACTGCCAAAAAAAAATAAATAAATAATAAAAGCCTCATTTTAATAAAAGTCCACACATATTTCTGGGGTAATAAATAACCCTATATAACTTTCCATTATTGTTGGTGCACCAATGGGCCAAATCCTTTTTGAAGAAGTAGCTTGACAAATTAATAGTAGGAAACATTTTTATGACTAAAAATGTCACAATGGCGCATATAAATATATGACTGGGGTCATATATGATGCAGCTCGCTCGCTTAAAGGTTGTATGTTAAGAACGGCAGATTTTGTTTTTCGTTCTTAAAAATGCTCCTACTCATTCTTTTTATATTCCTCCAGTGCTGCAGTGTAGTTCACTGTTCACTGCAAGGATGCTTTTTGCCAAAAGGATGCAGAAAGGTGATTATAAAAACCACTTCATTCATGGCTTTGGTTTTTCATGGTGCTTACTGACAATGAGACAAATATCATCAGACCTGCCGAGTAAAGGGTTTTGCACTGTCTTGTATTTTTTTTGATTAAACAAAGAATTAACTGCATTTTATTTAGAAACAGTTAACCAGTGCAACATATGGAACATATCTGAAAATTTCAGCAGTTAATAAAAATTTGAAATCGTCTTCACCTGGATCCCAGTTGGTGAAAACATGCTTCTGTGTTACCTTTGCTTCGGTAGTGACACTTTGGCACAACACATGCTGTTAACACTAAGTGATGAAAAGACCCAAGTGAAAGGTATGGTCTTCCCTCGTGGATGTGGTATTTGTTGCAAGATTGAACTTTTCCAATTGGCTACAAAAATTAAGCCATAAAATCTTTCAGTGAGTGTGACAGGTCATGATCAAAACCAGCTGCCAATTAACTTAATGACTGAAGCTATCACATTCAATTAGAGCGAGTGTATCGACTGTCAATCCACCTCTTGGCTCGATCGCTAAACAAAAACACAGGCAGAGAATGATCACTTTGGGAGGCATGTCTCTTTTTTTTGTGATCCTTATCTGACGAGCCCTGGATCATATTTGAACCAGTCGGCCCTGACAGGTCCCACGGATAAACTGCTGTATGAGAGGGGTCACCTCAACCTCTGGAATCCATCGTCAGCTTTCTGTCTTGCACAGCTGACAAATGGTTTCAAATAGCATTCAGGGGGCTTTACAGAAGTATTCCCTGATGTGTGTCTGCGGAAAGAACAATCTAAAAGTAAAAAGAAACAAGAGGAGGAGAGTGGTAAGAGAATGAGATGAAGGGAGAGATCCAAGTGAGATAAATAAACCAAAACAAAACAAGAATGAGAAGCACTTTCTCCCAGTTAGACCTTTACTCTGGCAAAGAGCCTACTGTAATCCCCCAGAGGAGCGGCTATCAGGCAGAAGTTTGCTCTGTGGTCAGTGTCTTTAACCCCAGATGATAACACTTAGCCTGGCCATAAAGCATAGGCCCCTTTAACTGATCCATTAGTGTCCGATTCCTGAGAGTGGACCCGCTGGTGTCTACTGAAACTTACCAGGAAGCCTTGAAGGAAAATAGCATTGCAGACATGCACTGAGATCAAAGACAACACCCCCTCCTCCTGACTACCTTTGCTCCCTCTGTGTCTTCACATCCAACTCTGTCTTTCTCTCCTTTTCTCACTGTGTCCTCTAAAATATTGTCCAGCTTTTAAAGTTTAAACAATTAAAGATAACCCCAAATGAGATATTTATGTTTTATCCATTTTTCATTCAGTAGGATCTGAAATTTGGGTGCAGGCCAATGAACTAGAACAGCAATGAACCTTTGTTATGAAGGAAATAAATTAATAATAAATAAAGAAAACTAATTAATGTTGGCGTTTTCTTGTTTTTTGGTCTAGAAAGCAAGCTACATGTAGTTTGTGTGGTTACCAAACACCACCACCACATGATCACATGATCGTCACAATCATGAATGACTGTGACAGTTATACCTAAAAAAATGTTGTGAAAGGAGTCCGATTTGAGTAGATGAGTCAGTGAAGCTCACTTCTGTCTGATGACGGTGATACAGAGGTGAGGTGTTGAAGATATCCTCAACATTTCTGCCAGCAAGCACTGCTGTATTACTGCTGTTAGCTGCTATCAGTAGAACTTTCTTTTAAAAGGATCTATCATTATTGGACATACACTTAGGGAATAAATTCTCATTAAATACTGGAATGTAATATAACTGCTTATCAGAGGGAGAGTGCGATATTTAGGCTGCTCAAAGCTATCGTTAGTCAACAGAATGTTGTTACCTTGTAACTGAACTGAAGAAGCTTCTCGGATGAGAGGTGAAACGTCTTCAAGCAACTTAAAGAAGTCCAGACGCTTTTCTTTGCAAGCTCCTTTGACTACAATGACCTGGATGACTGAGAACCTTCACAGACATGTTACCTTGTAACCTGCTGCTGCTGTTGTTATTGTCAGCTATCCAAATCAGATCCAGTCCTGATCTTTCCCAGATCTGTGATCCTAATTCATTTCTGATCCATTTTACCATGCAAGCAGACTGAACCCAGTTTGTGAATCTGTTATGGAGGCAGTAGAATATCCAGGGTGGATCCGGTCCTGAGCCACTTTGCTATTTGGAAAGGAAATCCCCATGGACCCCCATGTTAAAAAGCCCAGAAATTAACATGTTTATGAACTAATAGGCGGACAAAATTAAAATAACAGAACAATGATGCAAGATTAATAGTTAAAAACTTAGCAACCTTTACTGCTGAGTCCTTACCCAGTGTTGTTTGTAATGTAATGGATAGATGACATGAAACTAAGTTCCTGTTTTGTTTGATTTCAAAAGCTTAACGTGGACATAATATAAATATTTTCCACATATCTTCCTGATGTCTTTCTCTTGACCTC
Source organism: Perissodus microlepis (assembly GCF_051167445.1). Classification (NCBI taxonomy): domain Eukaryota; kingdom Metazoa; phylum Chordata; class Actinopteri; order Cichliformes; family Cichlidae; genus Perissodus; species Perissodus microlepis. The sequence continues at coordinate 12,043,802 of NC_140466.1, forward strand.
CATCTCCTCCTCTGTATCTCTGTAGCTATTCATCTTTCCTTCTCTCTCTTTTAATGTCTTCTTCCTTGGTAGACCTCCCTACCGTTCTCCCTTCAACATATTTGTTATCTGTTATATTTTCTTTCTTCTCCTCATATAAATCCTTTCTGTCCCTTGTTGATATTTCCGCTGTACTCTTTTCTCTCCTCACAAGCCTTTCCTCCCTCCCTTTACCACCAGCATCCCCCTGTCTTCCTCCCCTTGTGTTTTCAATTTAGTGCCACTATGAACCAGTTCAGATTGTAACGCTATCAATTAGTTAGCGACTCCAGCACATTTATTTAATGGGGCCAAGAGCGGTGATTTACAGGCTGCAAGGGAGATGTAAGGGAGAGATGTGCAGACATGTGCTGATATGGGTCTTTAAGGTCTGTGGGAACAGAATCTATGCAATGTGTACCTTGAGGATTTGGTCTTGCGGTTTAAGGTCTCTGTAGTAATGCGGTGAAACCTCCATAAGATGAAAAGGTTTGCAGAGGAAGAGAAGAAATGCAAAGAAAAGAGAAAATGTTTGAGATTTTCTGGACAGCTAAATGCTTCTTTTCATATGTATTGGATTTCAACCACAGTCTTTTATTCTGCAAGAGCTGCAGTCTTAAGATATGTTTTGGAGATACTTTAAGATAAAAAGCAGAAGGTAAAAATGTATACTTGATTTTAGATGTTTGCTTTCAAAGGAAAATGCTCTTTTGACTGTTGTTGTCACTGACAATGTTAAAAAAAAAAGGCTTGCAGTGATATACTTTTGTATATCATTATGGTGTTAAGTTTCTTTCTCCTTAAGTTGCAGTAGATCTTACAAAGAAACAATGTTCTTTGATTTAGGACCACAGCACTGCAGAGCTGAGGGTTGTCACAAATCATTCTGGTCATCTTTTGAAGTTTCAGACTGCTTTTTCATGATTTTGAGAAAATTTCATCTAGTGAAAGACAGTCCTTATTAAAGTCTATTTCCTACAACAGAAAGGGGCATAATTTAAGATAATAATGATAAATCAGTATAGCAAAAATGACTCCCTTATTTGATTTTCATTAATATTTTGTTTCTTCTGCATGTTTTTAGGTAAACTGGGTTTCTGATTAAATGGTGAGTTTCTGAACTTGCCTTCTATACTGTGTTTTTTCACTTCATTAGTCTCAATTAGTTGGTGAGCCCATGTAACTTGTTGCCTCAGTTTCATGTTTTTAGCTGTCAGTAAATGCACCTGGTGTGGTCTTCTGCTGCTGTGCCCACCTATTTGAGTTACTCTCTTGTTCATACCAGCTTGATGAAGTCTGGCCTTTCTCCTCTGACCTCTGGCATCAATAACACATTTTCAGAAGGGGAATTGGTTATTTTCTCTGTACACTCTAGAGATCATTGTGGGGGCAAATTCCCAGTAGATCAGCAGTTTCTGAAATACACAGCCTATTTGGCACCAACAACCATGGCGCCTTCAGAGTCACTTGAGCCACCTTTCTCTCCCATTCCCATTGCTCAGTTTGTACTTCTGAAGGATGTCTTGACCATGTCTTTATGCATAAATGCAATGAGCTGCTGCCGCGTGATTGTTAGATTAGATATATGACAAGGTGTACTTAATAAAGTAGCCAGTGAATGTAGATACCTGTTGCTGTTTGTCTTTTTATGTTAACAACATGTGCACATGCACATGAGTGCCTCTGCTGTTATCATCTTCATCAAAATCCCCACAAAAGCCTCATTTTAAAGAAAGAAGAAAATGTGTAGTTTCATGTACATAAGTACAATAAATTCATCTAATTAGGGCTCAATTTAATTCGTTGTTTGAAAAGAAAACATTAAATATACCTTGCAGCTTTAAAGAGTGGGGACAATTAATAAAGCAATCTAAGAGAAAATAAATACAGTTCAATTAGAACAAAACATGATGCAGAAAAAGAAACTTGGATATGAAAAAAATATTTAAATCTATTTACAACATTTATAAAATAAACTGTACTTTTATTTTTGGAAGCAGCATCTATTCCAGAGCCTACAATTTGGCTTATTTTATCTTCTCATATCATATGTTACTCCAGTGGCTGATTGAGGTTGACCATAAAACAAAGACTATATATAAGCATGAATGACATGACATCACCCATTGCTATGTGACATCCCATTGTGAAGCCCCACCAACGTGATCTGAGCTTTTTGAAGCCTAACATCACGAGCAGTGTTAATTCGCGGACTGATAATTTTGTTTTGTTTTGTTTTTTACGAAAACAAGATAATAACTAAATAAAACCTAAAGGATGAACACTATGAAGAAATGTACTGACACTTTCATCAACAAATCAAAATGAGATGAAAATGTTCTGGGGAGATCAGATCCGATCAGGACTAATTAAGATGTGTTAAATGCGGGATGAGTTTGGAAGTTACCTATTGAGAGGTAATTTCCTTGTGCAGTAAAGTTTCATCTTCCCCTGACAAACAGGAGCTAGATCTCCCGTGTTCCCTGTTGCTCATGAAGATGAGACTGAAGGCTCGGGAGTAGAGGTATTGACACCTTTCACATTTGACATCAAGGAAAATAAGACCGTAAACTGTGTGGAGCAGCTCTCTTTATGACTACAGCTAAAAAACATTTTTTTCCCAGCATGACTAAGACTAAATCCAAATTTACCGTCAAAATTAACGTTGTTCATGAGTGAGTAGTAGATATGACTGCGGAAGAAGACGCCACTGCAGTCAGTGGCTTAATGACTCATGACTGACAAAATGGTTTATCATCCTTTCCAACCATAATTTACAAAATGATCTTCATGTTTTGTTTTGTATGACCTGAAACTAAGTGGCTGATCCCATAAACTCATCAGTAAAGTGTTTATTGAGGTCACAGAGGTGAGGAGCAGAGGACTGTTTTCCTATAGACTTATATACAACTGAAAGTCTTTTTGCAACCAGAGGAGCTGCTCTCCGCTTGCCAGTACAACAAGCGAAGCTTTACTTTTCCTACCTGGACTTAATGTTAAAAGGTGGACATAGCAAAGGTGTTAAAATCTCAGCAATCAAAATAACGAATTTACAGCCTTGTCCAGCAAATAGTTTAGTTATCTATAGATAATTTCCTCATTTATAATAACTATAAAGGTGGTGATTTTTTTAAATAACTCACCCTTTTCGATTTTGTCGAGGCTCCACCAATGCAAGTCACTTTCTTATCCAACAATATCTGACAAATATGGTCCGCTGTGAGGTACGGCCCATCTAAGAATTAGAATTGGCACTAATTAGCAAACTAGATACCAGCCTGCTAACTGAGCTGCATGGGATGCATCTCAGTTAGTTAGTTCTTCTTAGTCAGTTAGTTCTTACTCTCCTCTACATATGGCTGGAAAAACAAAAAACATGTCAATAATTCTAACCTTACAGCTTCAAAATGCAAGAAAGTAACAAAACTGATAATGAAAAAATATTCCAAAAAGTTGATTGTGTTCATCTGGACGTTTCAGTCGTTTCATCACTCATCAGTCTCTGAGACTGTAGCAGTCACTTGGATGAGTGATGTAACGTTTCTCCTACTGAAACGTCCAGATGAACACAATCAACTTTCTGGAATGTCCTAACTTGGATTGAACGTGCATCAAAACATGAAAAATATGAGAATATTGTGGCAACAACATTGAACTAGTTAACATGTCTGTTTTTTTAAAGACGCAATGTTCTCACAACAAAATTATCACTATGTGGTTTGTAGTTGGGGCAGCAGGGTAAGCAGACCAGTGTGTGTATGTGAAACAGAGCCGGAGACCAGCGTGTTATTGGAGAACCAGAGATGGGTTTGTTGGCTTGTCAGTACACACAGCCAATGGCCTGTTGCCTGTAACCGAGCCCCCACCGTGTCTCTCAGTGTCTTCCTCTTAATTACCCATCATTCCTCTCGCGGCAAGGCCCCTCACAAATTACAGCGCATTGTCTCCTGCCGATCGGCCTGTCATCACGCGGCTCCATGTTTCAGAACGCGGCTCATTGTCGACGGAGAGCAGTGTTTGGCACACACACGCATGCACGCACACAAGACCTTCATGCGTCCACATTCACACACACATGCACACACAGGCCAGGCCCATTAGCGCTGGTGCCAGCTGACTCTGTGACCCAGACAGGTTTCTGCCATGTCAGCAGGGCCAAATGACAGTGCCATGGTAGTAATACCCCCACACGCTATCACACATGCACACACACACAGTCGCGCATGCACATAGACACCATACGGGTGAGCAGAGTGTCGCTTTGGAGAGTTACACATCTTTCTGTTGATCAGCTGAATGACTGCATTTCCCCTGGAGATGAAAGGAGGTACCCCCCTGTTTGCTCTATCAACCAGGATGAGACCGCAACACAACAAAAGCTTCAGTGTTTCCAGCAGGACTCTCCTCGACATGGGTAAACAGAAATGTATGCAAATATTGGGCCTGAGAGGTCAAATTTTGGAGACATCTTTTAAGTTGGATGTTTTTTTGGGGGGTGAAGCAAAAGTTGGGAAGCAAGTAAAAACATATTATTTAATGCAAAATAAATAAACGTATATAGTACCTTTCTTAATAAGCATCACAAAGTGTCTCACAACAACAATCAACATACAAAATAGAAATAACTAACATGTAGCAGTAAATTCTTCTCAATATCAGTGAAATTAGAACTTGTGACCAATGCAGATGTTCTGTCTTTTTAAAACTTAATAATTTCTTTAACTGTTTTAATCAAACTTTATTCACAGGTTAAACTTGGGGGAAGGGACTTATTTCAGCTGTGGATGAATACACATTTAATGCTCTAGTGAGTATCTGTGGCAGTAAGATGGTGTGTGTGGGATTGAGTCAAGGTAAACTATAGTCTGTGAGCTTTAACTGTAATTAGAAAAGACTAAACACTTGAACACATGTTTTTAAACAGATTCAGGAAAATGAAGGAGCTCTATGACAGCTTTAGCTGCACAGTCAATATGTGATGATGACAATAAGTTAGACTTTAGCAGTTTTACTGTATGGATTCTATCATGTAGGTAACCTTGAAGGGTCACACTAAAAAAGTTTTTAAAGAAGCAAATTATGATCCAAAATAAGCACTTGTCTGTCTTTATCTTTTAGCACATTGCCCTTAAAATTGTGCTATAATTTATACAGTATATCATAAACACATGAACGGATGGATGGATTACTTAAGATATTTGTGCTTCTATGAGTTATGGATTTATTAGTTTAAATCCAAAGCAAATTATTTGTTGCTGCTGTCTTGTCGACCCCATGTTTTTGGCTGGGATTTAAGATAACATTTGCCACGTGCTGACATGTCTGTCACATCCCCCTCTTCACCTTGACCGATTCACTTGCTCCTTTGAACGTCACTCTTCTCTGTTCGGGCTCGTTGCAGCTCTGTGAGAAACTTTAGCCGCTCCGCACGTATGTCTGCCAAACTGTTGCATCAGCCGAGCATAAAAAAGGAAGGAAAAAAAACTATTGAAAAACAAACACATAGTAAACTTTAATTGTAGGCATTTGCCTTGGGTATGAGGGTGAGGGTTTTTACTGGTTCTCCCTCTTATTAAAATTCAGGCAAAACACTAATTAATAATCACTAGCATATGCTGGGTGAAGTCTGGAATTCTTTTACTGTGGCATTAGGTGCAAATGAGATTAAAAGTGCAGTGATGGCTGCTCGGTCCATCCGTCCAACATGTTCACTTTAAAGAGCACCTCTGAAAGCTTTTTGCCCCTGATACGGGCAAAGATGCGCTAGTCTAGCTTACTTTTGAAGTTCCTTTTTTTTTTAATAATCACATTAATAGGAAAAATAAGAAAACATTGAGTGTCTTGTTTTTTGCTGCATTCAGAATTTAGCAACCCACAGCTCCTAAACAAATGCCACTAACTTATAAGCAGACGGTCCTCCTTCCCCACTAACTGCTCACTGAGACACATGAAAGCCTTGGTAATTGTGAGAGTTGCTGCATTTATGTGGAAGGTAAGGGGGAGGACAGTAAAAACTAAAAATGGAAGGCTCTCATTGAATACAATGACTTCCTTCCCCTCTCCGTATGGCTGCTCTGTCTTCCAAGCAGGGTAAGAGAGGAAAAAAGAAGTCTCCATTTGGCACTGATTAGGGAAGACACAGATTGGAAGGAGGGGGCTTGGAGACCACAGGGGTTACACACATGTATCTGAAGCCACGACACTTCAGGCCCCCTCTAATTTAGACGTCTAAGAATTTGCTGTATGTGCTGCCTCATGCCAGTAAGTCTCAGCCTCACTGTAAATAAATGGCACAGGGCAGCGTGCAGTCACCCCCATTTGTAAGTCATTAAAATATTTTTTGTGTGACATATTAATTAGAGTGCTCTGTTCATCTTCTCGCCTGTGCACGGGGAGTGTTGAGGTTCTGTATGCTTGCAAACAAACGTGTTTCAAGTATGTGTGTGTGTGTGGCTTCATTCATGCTGTACAGACAAGATAGTTGTTTATCAGTCTTAACCATCTGTAACACATCATCTCGCCAATTTAAAAAAAAAAATGTCACAAGTTTACTGGTAACACTTACTGTGGTTTACTTTCTAGCTCTGAAACAGGGAGGCAGCAGGAATAATTTAGAAACAAAAATGTTGAACATGCCCAAGAAATAATGTTTAATTATTTAATTGTTCCGATTTTAGTTTAACACTAATTAGCTAAAATGCATGTCCTATAAATTTTATTCTCGACCTTTAAAGGCTCTTTTTTAAGTCTTCCTTTTAATATGAGGGGAAAACAAGTCCTTTGCCAAGTAATCAACTTTAAAGGTGAATTAGGAGATTTTTGTAGCTTTTACTGGATTTCGGAGGAAAGCATAACATGCTCTAAACACAACAAGATGAAATTGTCCACTTTCTGTCCTGTCATAATATGTTGATAAGTAGTATTATATGTACAAGTCCCAGTGAGTTTCAGTTGGATACTGACTCTGTTGCTGGCTCTGATTTGTCATAATCAGAAAAACTCAAAGCTGCAAGTCACAAAACCAAAGATACTGAAATGCTCTGAAACATAAGGGGAAGCTCAAAGCTGAGTGCTCAATTTCTATTGGTTCATTACCTTTTATTTGTTACAAAGTTAATATAAAAAGTTGACTAACTCAGCTTTAAACACACTACCAGGTTCAGCGTTTAATTTACCCGTCACATTTACGTATCATGGCTTTAATTGTATGCAAAAGATTTTATTGAAGTTGAGCAGGCTGCAAATAAACAAACGTTTCTGTTTGCAGAAGAGGAAATGTGGGCCATCAAAGAGTTGCACAGTCAGTGCAGTAATTGGAAGAGCAAAGAAAATGTATTTCAGCTTAAAGGTAATTTAAATTGAATTTGTAAATCTCTGAATCTCTTTCTGTCCCTGATACAAATAGAGTCCCTCTAGCATATCTTCTCTCTCTTCATGTGGATTATCGTTGTATCTCTTGGCCTGCTGGAAGAATTATGGCTCTAATAACTTTCATTGGAGGCCCCTGAAGCATCAGTAAAATGTTTACTACAAGAACGCAGCGAGGTCCTTTGGTGAAGCCGTGCGTTTGTTACAGAGCCTTTGACTCAATTCAGTGTGTATAAATATATCCATTTCATTATAGGAGGCCAGTCAAATATTTGTTTCAGCGGTTTTCCCCCCATATAATGTAAATTGCTGCAAGCTGTTGCACTTGGAAAATGTTTTCTCATAATGCCTTTCTGCCTTCACATAAATCACAGCTAAATGTTGCATTCAAATGACTACAGACAGGCAATTTATTCTTGGCTTCCTCGTCCCCCTCCAGAGAGGCTTGTGGCGAGAGGGTCGCTTCGGTTTTAATAGCGACTGTCATTATTTGTTGACAGTTGTTCATCATCCTTTCCAAATTTATGGTGTTTCCTTAAAGTATTTCTTTGTTTTCTCTGCAGTTATGACCACTGTCAAATGAAGTGAGGGGTGAAAACATGTCAAGAATTAGGCCACTGTGAGGCAATGAGCACATGACATGACATCTTTTTTTCTTTTTTTTTTAAAACATAATGAGGTTACAGGGAGATTCTTTTAATAACCCCTTTGCTCTAAAAATCCTACTCAGTAAATATCAATAAGGTTTTTCAACGTTTAATTGTCTCACATTTGGCTTCCGTAGTAAACCATGTAACAGGAGCCTGAAACGTCACCTCAAATTGACAGTGACATTTCCATTCCCTTTATAAGGGACAATAATGATACATCATCCACAGGCAGCGAGATAAGCCTCTGGTGAAACCGTGGTTGCCTAACAACAAAAAAGCAGGATTGTGTTGTGCAGTGTGAGTGAGCTCTGTATCAGCTTTAACTGGATCTCAGTGGGGTTTGCTGACAGTTGAACCACTGTGTAAGTGGCCCTGAGTTGCCCCACTGAGGGATTTTGGGGAATCTGTCATCAGTGACAATCAAAGCTAATCCTGTAAAAATCCATGTCATAGCTGCCTGTTAACTGAGGCCCTAAATGATTATGACATTGTAGAGCAGAAGTGCAGATGCTGCTTCACTGAGGTTTGGTTGGACCTTTGAATTTGGGAGTAGTGCAGTGGATCCACCTGCCACACCGCCATTGAAAAGACCTTTATGTCTCATACAACTAGTACACACCCAACAACACAGTGAGCTAAGTAATTAGAGGATTGTGAAAATAGAATTAGACAACAAATAAATGAACGTTATTGCAGTAAAGTGAAGAATTCCCTGTGCAACAAGTACACCAAAAGCTTTTCTTTTTTTTCTTTTTTTTTTTTGCTAATTACCATTTAGTAATTTACCAATTACCATAATCATGAAATATATTGGAGGTCACACATCCCTCCTAGTAGAGCGTTTGTTGCAGTGAACCACAGCAGAAGTCAAATTGCAAATGCAATGAGTATAATCTGCACAACACTCATTTTGTTAATTTACTTGCAAACAGTTAGGACCTTATTTGTTGGGCAATGACACAATTTTGTATTTTTGCCTCTGTGCACAACCACAAAGGCTTTAAATCAAATTAAAGTGATGACTTTCAGCTTTAGTTTGAGGGATTTTTAAAAACTTTTGCATCAACTTCTTAAAAATTACAGCCATTTTTATACACAGTTCCCCATTTTCAGAGGCTTAAAATTCATTGGAGAAAATGACATAATTTTAAAGATGAGGATTGTTTCTCACATGTTGATGAAAATACTTTGCAGTGGGTGATTTTGGGCAAAGCTCAGCTTGCGGTAAATTCTGATATTCCACTAACACATCAGGACAGATTACTGTCTTGAAAATGTGCGTTTCTACCCCACAAAATATTAAAATATTTGACATTCCTAAACAGAACAGAGATGTTTCTTAGTGGCTGCTCAAACATTGATACAAAAATGTTGAATAAATTCATTTGGTTTGGGAGGATAAGCGATGGTTCTTGGGCTATGACACCCCTTTCGGGAAACCCAGAGGCTGGACTGGCTCCCTGGAACATGTCAGGGATTAGAAACTTGTTGGGGGTTGTGAGATGTTGTCAGGGGTCCCAGAATTTGTAGCCACACCCCTGTTTAGTGGTCTGGACCTGGGAAACAATATTCTATCTTTCAAAACTGCTCTTGGTTTTAGGGTCATGAAGAAAAACCCATGAAAAATTAGTTGATGGGAGAACTACAGTAACAGTGAGCTGTAATTCAGTTTGCTTATGAATATCTTGACTTGCACAGGTTTTGTTTTTGATTGTTTGGTTGTGCCTGCGAGCAGGATAACATAAAAATTACCAAGCTGCATGTGGTAAAAGACGGTGGAGAGGCATATGAAACAGAGGGAAGAGGCTGTTCTTAAAGTTGCAAGAAAGAGCATTGGTGGCAGTTTCATCTATCATCAAAGTACTAATTTGTTCATACTGTATTGATTTTACATTATATGTCAGTGACTATTTAATCTAACACAACAGTTTTGCATTGAAGAAGGATTGTGGGAAACCAATTATTTTCCCTTTGTGGGCAGAGTTTTAAACCATGACAGTGAAGTGATGACAAAGCAGAATAAATGACACTGGATCCAAAATCATGTTGTTATTCACTTGCTCCTAAATGATAACAGCATGCACGCTAAAAAAAAAAGGGATCGCTTTTCTCCGGCACAAACAGGCATATTGATACAATTTCTACGACTCTCAAAGTCATTTTTTTGCCAGAGGGCACTACATACTGAAGAGATTTCACACTGACACTGTGGACACTCGAGGCAGAAAGTAAGTATTGCACGAGGTCACAGAGAGAAATGCTATTTCTATTTTATTAACTGTTTTGTGTGCTTTAAAGGACAAACAAAAAAATAATCAACACCGAGAGTTCTGGTACGGTGAAGTGCAATGAGTAATTCAATATGAACTTTGTGTTCCTTTAATTAAATGATGGAATCCCAAATATGCTTTGTGTGTCAACACTGACACCAGCAGAGAAAAAAGATGAAGACACCCAGAGGGAGAGAAAGGTCAATGAGAACATCCTGGAATAAAGAATTGGAGAATCCCACAGACAGACAGGAATACCGCAAACTAAGACAACAGTAACAGACTGAGATGGAAGTGTTTGTTACTCATAACATCACAAAGGCAAAAGAAGAAAAAAAGGCAAGCCTCTTATAGTAAAACTAATTAGTGCACCACAAACAGTTAATCAGAAACTGCTAGAATAACTTTACTGCCTCAATAATGTGACATGATCTTTATTTGTTGAATTACAGCAATACAATTTACATTTAATGTCTTCTCTGGTGTCTTTACAAGGATAACGCTGGACATAAAATTGGTTTGAAGGAATAATTTCACTCAAGTTAGAATCAATTGAGAATAAATTCAGTTCGATTAAAGTAATAAAAATCCTGTGATGTGACCTAACAGAGGGGAATTTGTAAAAAAAAAAAAAAAAATTCTAATAATCAAGAAATGTAGTTTATAAAAACAGACCACTATGGAGATTTTCCTGTTCAGTCGTGTCAGAACAGCCGACCATTATTCAGGAACACACATAAAACAAAGATCGGGTGACACAGAGACATTAAAACCACTCAAGTACAGACACAAAAGAGCCACAAGGATCAGATGGGTTTTCAGTCTGCAGATGTTCGACTCTTCTATCTGTGTTCTAGTACATCAGTGTGTAATTTAGACTTTATGTTGAAGTCTTACGCCAAAATAAGACTGTTTCCACCTGCAAAAAGTATCCAGAGTTGTGCAAATTATGTCATGTTGCTTTTATGAGTGTCTTACTATGATTTGAACGTGACTTGAACACCATTGATTATAATAAATAGCAAACACAGACAGCATATAAATCTCCATAAAACTGATGGCACAGCTCTGGTAATAGATGAAACCAGAGCTTGTCTGCATAGCTTGATTGAAAAACAAATGTAAAGACACTTTGGCTTTTAGGAATAGTTTTCTACACATTTCCTTAAGACTCAAATGATATTTCTGCCTCATCACACTTTACATTTGTCCTGCAGATGTTCGTTTGCCGATAACTCATCCTGTACGAGAGCTAGCGAGCCAAGTCATGCATTCAACAGATCACCATTAATCACATTGTGACCTTCCTCTCAACCAGGCCCATCTAAAGCTCATTCATCCCCATTTGCCATGCAACTCTGTGGGTCGATAATTGGCAAAGCAAAACACAGATTAAACCCAATTTGGAGGGTTTCAACTTGAAGCTTAGCAGAGACGGCCAGGCTCAGGCTGAACTGGTCTCTGGTCCTGTCTGAGGCTAAACCAGGAGGGAACCACAAAACCTAAATCAAACCAGCCTGTTCTCTGTTTGTGTTGCATGCATGTGTGTGTATGTGTGCGCGTGTGTGAGTGTGCAAAGCATGCAGCATTGTGCTTCACCCAGCAATGGCATCACTAATAGAAACCAACTTTAAGCATTCAAACTTCGTTTGTCTCATTAACCTATTAGCTTAAAGCTTAATTACAGGATGTCGTAAAATGATTTGGTCTATGAGTAATGACAATATTTCAGCTCCTTAATGGCCAGAACAAAGCAAACTAAAGCTAAGTTAAGCAAAGCCGGTTGTTTTTCTTCCTCACGGCATGTCTGGGCTGCAGCTTTGGGCCTTTACCTCGCTGTGTAGGTCGGATAATTGTTTACTGGCGAGGTCTTTGTTGCATCAGGGCAACATCACGGCAGGAAAACAAAACTAATGACTAATTTCATGGCTATTGAGTCATTTTAAAAAGACCATCATGAGGATTAACTTTAAAAGGGCAACTGTTCCTAATCTGATAGCAGGTATTCAAGCTATGGTTCAAAAGGCATAATTACACTTGTAAAGTGAAAAACAAAGAAGGGCAATAAAACATCTTTTTTTTTTAGTGATTTCAAACACTTTTAGGCAAACATAAACCATCTTGATTCTGCTTATCAAGCTAGTGGTTCAAAATACGCAGAAAGAACATCCCTCTTTGCAACAATGGGAGATGACCCCTAGGTGGCAGCGTACCTCATGAAACCTCTACCACTGTAAGTACATCACTACAATTACAAAACCTACTCAATCGTCCTTGCTTTTATTATCTCCGCGGGACAACGAAACTGGATGACAGCGCGTTCGAGCGCTCGATAAGTTATGATCAGCTGCCTCGGCTCTAGCTCATGCCCTTTAAACAGCAGCTTGATAGGATCTGTGAGGCTCGCTGAGCATGTATAGTGTTACTCTCATCAAAGGGGGCTGAATGGCGGTGAATGGAGGATGATGTGTGTACTGCCTCTGCTTAGTGGAGGCATTTCCAGCTGGCGCCAGGGCAGAGGAAACCCACTGAGACACACAACAACACACACAGACACAGGGGTCAGCTTGGATTCACCCTCCTCCTCCACCACTACCTCCTCCATGCCTCTTGGCCTCTACCGCCTCCTCTTCTTCTGCTCAAACCCTCACCCCCCACCTACACTTCCCAGGCCTGGCCGCCTCTCATCTGCTCTTTCTCTTTTCTTCTGTTTGTCCTTCATTTTCTTTGCTGTCTTGTTTTGTCATCCTCATTTGCCCCGTCGTCCAACTTCTAAGAGTTAAAATGCTTTAATGAGCCAGCTAACGGACAAAATAAGTTCTTTGCTGACTGTGAACAGGAAGAGAGACACTCCACCTTGCAACAAAACGTGCAAAAGTGGTCACATGATTAGTCACATGTGTTTGAGCAGGTAGAGACAAGGATTTCCCCTTTGATGTGTTTTGTTAAATGGTAAATGAACTGGTTCTTAAATGGCGCTTTTCTACTCTACTACTGCTTGAGCACTCAGAGCACTTTATACTACCAGCCTCATTCACCCATTCAGACACAAACATTCAACCATGCACTTCTAATGCTTTGTATCTAACATTCACACTCCAGTGAACACATCAGGAGCAAATTGCAGTTCAGTATCTTGCCCAAGAATACTTTGGTATGTAAACCAACAACTTCCTGCTGGCAGATGAACTGCGCCAGCTTTATTTGATCTATTTTATTATTGATTAACATAAAATGGGAAATCAACAATAGACTGAAATATTTTTACTTATTATATCTATTTATTGTATGTATAAACAATGGAGGAATGAAATTATGTTGTTAGCAGACAGAATATATTAAATAACGTATAAGAACCAGTATAACAACACTTCAAACTTCAAACTTCTAAAATTAGAACATGTCTGTTAACACGGTTAGCTCGTTAATGTGTTGATGCCACGCATGGGGCAATCCGCAGTAAAGGTTATGATGTTAACGTCATTTTAACGAGATTAACGCTGACAGCACTAGTTTGTTGTTGGGTTTTTTTGTTTTTTTTACAAGTTGCATGCCATGAAACATTTACATGAAATGAAAAATGTAGACAAAACCACAATTTTCCCAACTAAAAATTACACTTTTCTTGAAGTATTTCTATGTCCACATGTCTGAAATTCTTTATGCTTCCTGCTGATGTCTATTTCTATTGAGAGACCGTGATTGCTCATATTTAAGAGCACTTAATCAGTTTGAAATCAGATAAATAGTTTCTTTTTATAAAGCAAAAGATTGGCAGATTTGTGCATGTATATAGTAAACAACTGGTTGGCGTTGCTCAACATGAAGAGTGAGCTGAAAACATGATGTCTGAATGAACCAAATCAACCAATCAGCACCTTTGAAGCAGAGCAAGGCTCTTTTTCTTCACTTGGACTCCTTCTGAATCTCCGCTGGCTGCCTTGGCGAAAACTCAAGGCCACAGGAGAACCTCTCCTGTACCTGTCATGTTATCAAAAAACTGACAACTAATGTATTGCTGCTCAGTGTACATCGAGACACAACAGGTAAAATTGATAGGTTACACAATTAATACTGATCATCTTTTTATTAAGCTCTGCTGGGAATCTTTAGGCCCTGGTGGGGATTTTACTTTGCCATACGTTTCTGTCTTAACAATGCTGTTGCCCTGGGATGCCCCCTTCATGAATGTGTGTGTAAATGGGTGAGTGTGGCTTGTGGTGTAAAGTGCTTTGAGTGCTCAATAAAACTAGAAAATTGCCAGTCCACATGCCTTTCCCTTGAGAGGGATAATGCACCCTAAGACATGCAAAAAAAGGCAGAACCGCTCAGGGTCGGCATGAGGAAAACAAGGTGTTGTTTTGAAACTCCTCAGATCCAAATCTGATCGATCATCCTCTGGATGCAGTGGAGTGACCCAAATGGGCCCTGTCTGTCTGTGTATAGCCCCTATTTTGTTCGATGGGTCGCCAGATTTCCTATATCCATGCCCAGATTGATTGGTGATATTATAGCAGCACGAGGAGGACCAACAACAATAACAGGTTTTTAAGTAATGACTGATCAGTAGATGTTGCTCCTTCTCTCTGTCTTTTGGAGCCACACCTACCTTTTCTTACTCTTTTTTCTTGAAAAGCTGACACTGCAGCCTGAGAGGCACACAAACAAGGAAGAAAGCACTTACATCAGTGACATCAGAACTCAGAGGAATGTAGTCTAGCTAACAGCTAAATAACTCTTGGCATGGCCTCCCTCACGATCATCAGGGGGAACGCAGGGGAAGGGTGGGGGGACTCCAAGTGGCCAGAACAAATTAAAAAGCCAACCTGCTATTTTACTGTTCAGATCTGTTGATGCTATAAAGCAGGAAAAATAGGCTTGGCCGCCTTTACGTGACTACTCGGCTGATTTTACATGATTTTCCTCAGGCCCTGAATCTAAGCCCTTTTGGCACAACATGCTATGCCTTGACCAAGCATGGGACCTTTAAATGCACCAATAAATATTTTTTAGCACTTTATTTAATTCCATGCCCTGGGCCAACAGCATCTCAAAGTATGTCACTCAGCAACAACAGTGAGGAGGAGAAAAAAAAGGACCCTAAAGGGTAAACAGGGTGTAATGTAGATTTAATTAACAACCTAAGCACAGCATCTCTCTCTCACTCACTCGCTCACACACACACACACACGCACACACACACACACACACACGCACACGCGCACACGCGCACACACACACACGCACGCACACACACACACACACACACACACACACACCACATGAAGGCTTAAATATACTGTAACAGACACAAGTTGCACATAAACTTTATCAAACACATAACTTTAGGTTAATGGTTTCATATTCACACACACACACACACACACACACACCTTCAAGTCTTTGAGCCACACATCCCTGGGTTTACAGCGATGGTGTGAAAATATGTGAGTGTAAATGAGATGCAGACAGGCTCACAGCAGTGAACCCAGCAAAGAGAGAGAATAAGAGGATGTGGCTTGGCTTTGAATTGCTAAACTAAAGTTTGAGGAGATGGAAAGAGTCATATTTTGAATTCTATGCATACTGATCATCTTTGAGCAACAGAGTGTAAACGCAGTCGAACATTTTTCTTCTGCCGGTAATTCAAGATTACATTTTTTAAATATTAAAAAATATGCACTGATCCCTTTTTACTATGTAGCTCAAAAAGCAGGAATGTGTGGAAAGCATTCAAAGTGTCTTTACAGAAACATTTAATCACAAAGAGCAGTTCTGCATTTAAAATATACTTGGCTATATGCATGTTTTATAAGTAAAATGTGTCACAAAAGTTACTCAAGAATAACTGAAGGAACAATTACAAGCTGTCTCTGATTTATTTTCAGAAACAAACTCACTATAAAACCTGTTTAGTGACTCATTAGCTTGATAAAATGAAGCAAAATAAAAAAAATAAAAAATAATGATTACTTAAAGAATATTTATAACATTTGTGTGACATGAGGTCCTGTTTTATTTATCTAGTTTGTACTAGTGAAAGTCCGTTACATATGTAACGGAGAGGAGCGATAGTCCCTAACTCGGAGAACCAAGGTTACAATGTAACCATACATTTAACAAAGTTTGAAGTTGCTGGTTTGCAAGTTCTGTGGGGATATCCTTGTGTTAACACGTGAGATAGAATACCATATTGATTTCATGTTAATAATACAATATACAAATAATCCAGTAACTCTGTTACACTTTATACAATAGGGGGATGAAAAAACACTAGTAATTAGTAAAAAAATAAAAGTAATTATTAGTTACTAGTCAACACCACAGTGTGTGGCTACCAAAGCATAAAATTAAAGGAGAAAAGAAAAAAATAAACAATAACCATTTACAAAAAAACAACAACATACATTAAAGATAAACTAAATTTGAATGATAATATGTTATTTATAGCTGTTATGGTAATATTGCTATCGTAACTTATTTTAGACAAAATACTGTCAAGTGAAGATCTGATACCTTAATAGCGCCTAATTACTATCTTTGGTTTTGTGCACTAAAATGATTGCATTACATCCACTGAAATACCATATACACTCACCAGCCACTGTACTATGCACACCTGTGCTAGTACTGGGTTGGACCCAATTTTACCTTAAGAAGTGCCTGAGTTCATGGCATGTATTCAGCTGGAAACATTGATTAGAAATTTTGGTCCATATTGACATGATTGTGTCACACAGTTACTCCACATTTAAACAATCCACAGTTGTTACTAAGTGACCCGAAGTATTCACATCATTACACTGACCACTGATATAAGGCAGGATGGATCCATGCTTTCATGTTGTTCTCATCAAATTCTGACCCTACCAACCAAATGTCACAGCTAAAATTTAGACTCATCAGACCAGGCAACATTTTTCTTCAGTTGTCCAAGTTTGGTGAGTCAGCGTGAGCTGCAACCTCAATTTCCTGTTCTTAGTTGACAGGAGTGGCACCCAGTGTGCTCTTCTGCTGGTGAAGCCCATCTGCTTCAAGGTTTGATGTGTTGTACATTCAGAGATGCTCTTCTGCATATTTCCTTTGCAACAAGTGGATATTTGAGTTACTGTAGCATCAAAGTCATTTTCACACAGAGAACTGATGCTCGCTGGATATTTTCTCTTTTTTCCAACCATAAAACCTTGAGATGATTACGTGGGAAAATCATAGTAGATCAACAGTTTCTAAAATACTCAGACCAGCCAAACACTATGCCATGTTTAAAATAATCTAACTTTCTTCCCCCTTCTGAAGCTCAGTTTGAACTTTGGCAGGTCGTCTTGAGCATGTCTACATGTCTACATGCTTTGAATTGCTGCCACGTGATTAACTGATTAAATATTTGTGTTAACGAGCAGTTGAACAGGTGTAGGTAAGAATGTGGCCAGTGAGTGCATATTAACTTATTATTGGTAAAACTGTTTTATACAGAATTAGATAATCAACCATAAGCCAAGACTATGTTTGAAACCTCTGACAAGGACAACTTTTACTGCGGAGGATAGAAACACCTAATGACTGTTTCTAAAATATCATCAGTGATGTTAAGTTATTAATTCAATTCATTAGTAGCAATGACTCTAAATCATCATTGCCGGTTCTGAGTGAGAGAACTCAACACTTCAGACATTTATTTCTGTTCAGTCGGTGACATCAGAACAGATGTGCCTGATGTAAATGTTTGGCAGTTAAACCACTGGAAACAAGCTGTGCTGTGATCTCAGATTCATCCGACTCACATGAAAAGTTCTGTTCCAAAATAAGATTAATGCCATTTGGAGGAAAAAAAGGAAAAAAAATGAATGAGACATAAAGAAAAGTCAAGAGAAATTCTTCATACTTCTTACATCGGCAATTTTCCAAACTAAACCTTGGAGTCAAGACACATTAAATACTGTACAGATATATTATTTGTTAATTAAATACATTTAAAAAACATAGACGCTTTTAACACATAATTAGCACTTATTATATCTACTGTATGATTAGAGCAGCTTATTCATACATCAGGATCGTGATAAGTTAATCCTGTGTTCACCATAAAGGCTTTTACACAATACTTATAGCAACATAAGTTAAACAAGAACGAAAACAGAACGTCATGTAATTGGCTACTGTTCACAATAAGCGTACCTACATGAACATACAGTACAGGTTTTGTTTGTAATAATACATTAAAGGCTCTTAAGCTGTATCTATCATTACAGAAAGTAGCTCACATCATAATGTGACATAACAAGAGTCATCAAATGAGGAGTGGATTCAGAAAACAAACAGCATGTTTAAGTGATGCATACTTAATTGTGTTTTGTATTTAATTAATACTGATTAAGTGAACTTTTCTGGAAATTAATTACAAAGCCAATAACCCATTATGACAAAACTGTTTCCCAAAATCCGAATTTGGCTTTAACCTTACACAACTGCAATTAAAAGTCTAGACATAATAAGATGTGGGGTCAACTAAATTCAGTAAAGTGGAAAATGTCTTAATAGTCAAATTATGTGCACATTCAATAATGACTTCATACATTCTGCTCTAAGACTAAATCAGAAGACGAGGCGAGATAACAAGGCAGCGCAATGAGGGGAAACTCATTAAAAACTTATCTTCAGTTCTCACTGCAAGTTCTCGCCTTGCTTCTCTTCTTTCACCTCCAACTCACTCAGACGAGTACACATATTACCCAGTATATACGTACATACACCACACATGAATGCAAACATGCACACATGAGCTCATACTAATGTAAGCATGAACAGTGAACAGTATTTACATGAGTGCGGACACACACGCCGGATCCAGACTTTAGTCATGACTCAGTAACGCTGTAAAAGTCATGCACATTCCTGCCTTTAACCACAAGAACTCACTACACGCACGCATGCCTTTACATTGGAGCACCAGTATAAGCGAGTGATTCAGTGAGCTGTCTGAGGGAAAAAATCCAAACACGCACACACAGACGAAAAATAAAGTAACGTAACATCCACCATGCCCCTCATTGTCATTTTCTCCCCTACACATTCTTCACTCATCTGCTTCCAGCACTCCTTTCAGTGGTTCGCTGCCTGGTTTGGTCACCTCAGCCTCCTTCAAAGCGCTGATGACTGGTAACCATGGCGATGGCAGCTCAGGTCCGCTCCTCTTGACCTGGTTTAGGTGGCTGAGAGCAGCGTACAGTCCGGCGTTGGTGCCGCCGTGCACACCTTGCTCCTGCTCCTGCTGCTCTGTGTAGTACATCTCCAGAGCTGCAGGGGTGCAGTGCTTCTGCTGTTAGAGGGAAATATACAAACAGCTTTGGTGTTTTCAATATTACTCACACACTGATTTGACATCATCATCACAGAACAAAAGCTATCCTGAGTCAAGATAAACTGCAGATTTCCTCCACCTGGTCCAATAGGAAGCAATCTGTTTTATGACTAGGAAAGCACAGTCCATTGGGATAAAGAACCATTTATTTGCATCATATTAGTTAGATATTACAGATTCAGTTATGACTGATAGTTTTCTGTGCCTGTTATAGAGTTTACCTAAAATAATGTTTAATTGTATTCTGATTTATATCCGTGCTCTTCTGTATGTTTCACCTTGTTGTTTCATTTTCAATCATGCGTGCAGCTGCTTTGAGCATTCTGGTTTTCTACAAGAACAACTTACAAAAATGTATTGAAAAATGTAAGCCAGCAGCGATGTTTGCTGTCATAGGTTACTGTTTATCTTTGCACTTTTGGAAGAAGCTTCTGAAGCTTGAGACAGTAACTAAGTAATCCTGGGTCGAATGTTGCCTGTTTTCACATGCAATGCACATCAAACTACTGAGTGGAACATTTGCATTTCACATACATTAGGTGGGGCTGGAAAGAGTTAAAGTGTAAAACCATGTTTCAGTCCTGTTCAGGAAGTTGTATTACATCCACATGTAATAAACCACATACAGATTATTTTCAAATGCTGTTTCAGAGGCTAAGAAAACAATTTAAAAAACAATATACGTAAAAGGTACTCCAGAGGATAATTGAGGCTTTTAAACATACAAGGAAGTATCAGAGTGTGAAGAACTTTTACAGACAGAAAAGTAATACAGTTGAGGGTGTTTAAATGCTTGGTGCACAAACATAATTAAAGATTCATATCCCCAATAAGCCTTCACTTGAGGCTAAAGCATCCTTCAGAACATCCTTAGACTCACATTTACCTAATAGAATTAAAGATACATATGAAATTATGTGGGTGAATTAAACCAAGACACTGAATGCCCATCCTTTTATGGTTGTGTTTTGAAAAGGTCCCATGTAAGTAGCCCTGACCTTGCAAGTCTTTCCCTTAAGGAGAATCCACTACCTGACCTTCCCTAAAAGCAAGGAGTCAAGCCTCTGAAAAGCACAGCAGTGACTACACCACCCTCCACCTTCCATCCTCTTTTTATGTCTCTAACAACACATTAGTAGGGGGAAAAAATGCTAAAAGCAACTGTAACCGGCAAAAACTTCAAAAGCTTTGCCGGAAGGTCCTCCTCCCATCCCCCCCCTTCCCTTCCTTGCTTCCCCCCCTCACCGTTAAGCCTTTAATCACAGTTTAGTCACGCTCAGCTCTAATTAAAGACCCCTACAATTCACAAGCGGGCATCCCAATCTCTGCCTGACCAGTAAGTAGGCTGTCACTCCCTTCCCTTCCTTCCCCCACTCTCTCTCTATCTACCCCACTCTCTCATTTTCCACTGCGAGACAGGCCCTTTAACTAACATTCGCGGTTGTGCTGATTTGGTGCACGATGCCTCCAAGGTGTCGTTTGCAGACGATGAGTTTGTGTTAGTCCTGAAGTGACTGAAATGAGAGTGTGCGGAGAAGAAAACACCAGACGAGCTGCACTGTAGACTGTCGAAGTACTCCACGCAGACTACTTCCACAGTAATAAGTTTGTGATATAGAAAGATGAGACTATGACCTTCTTCAGCTGGTCTCTGCTATGCTGCAAGAAGATAATAGACCATCTCCGATAATTTGCTTTCCTTGAACCATATTAAAAAAAAATCACTATTTGTACATCTATGTTTGTGTGTGTGTGTGTGTGTGTGTGACAGTATTACGTGTGTGTGTGTGTGTGACAGTATTACTCATCTTGTGGGGACATAAATCTATTTAAACAGTCATATCATGAGGATCTGTCGGCCTTCTAAGAAATAAAAGCTTTAAAATATTTCATAACGTAAATTTTTACTTTGTAGGTTGAAGCTATAATTTAAAATTTAGTCATAGTTAGGAAATGAACATAAATCAGGGGAAGGATCTGACTTTGTGTGGGCATGTGTGCAGACACATGGTTACGAGACATGTGTTTATGCTAAGCGTGGTGTTTGTAAAATAAAGAAGCTCGCTGTGCACACATGGATACGCTGCCCACCTTCAAGATGAAACCCTCTGGGCAGGTAAGTTGGTCATACCACATGGCTTTGTACATGAGCAGAAGGAGCAGACTGGTCAGAAAGGCCAGAGTAATGAGGATCAGACCTGTGATCTGAGGAAAAACACATAGTTATACAGAATGTAAGACAATACTTTTCAGTTCAGTTCAGTTTTATTTATATAGCGCCAAATTGGATTCCACCTATGTCTATGGCCTTTAGCCACCAGGTGCTTTAGCTCCGGACACAGACTATATGTGAAGATGGTGACGATTATAGCTCTGTCAAAATAGATGTTACATCTTTCTTGGTGCCTGGGTATAGCAGCTATAGTCTAAAAGGACCCACTGTGAAATTATCTATTGGACTACCATGTTGAAGCCTTCAGTTCGGCATTTTGACCACTGCCATTTAGATTTTCTGCTTTTTTATAACCGAACATGATGAGCAAAGGAGTGGATCTAATTGAAAACCCGAGGACGCTATGCATGATCATACAGCTGTGACCTATCAATTGGAAGAATAATAAATCCTGCTTATTGTAAATATAATTTTCAAAAGAAACATCATGGTGTACTGAAAAACACCCTAAATTAGTTACTCAGAACATGAACACATTATTTTGGTAATAAATCAAGTGATAATTAAAGTCATTCTTTCACAGTTTTCTTTGAGAAAACACCACTAGCAACTTTCATATTAAATGAATGAGGCAACATATTACAATCTTTTATGGAGTTCTTGAGCCGTTTCAAATAGAATGAACAACTTAATTAAAGAGCTCGGCTCTACGTTTTTTAGCAATCAATACAGTGCATTTGCTGGGGACTACTTTCAGCCAGACATTAATACACATGAAATGCTCTAATGAGGATTTCCAGGAGCAGGCCATTGCACATGAGATGGATTCAAAACAGTGCTAGTGTTTATTAAAACAAACGCAAAGTCCACCAAGCACTGCATGCTGGACTTAACAGAAACACAACACAGACTTATACTAAATTTACATGTGTGAAGATTTTCACCCTTTACCTTGGCCTTCTCAGAGACATCACTGTAAAGGTTGATATTCAGCTTCTTAATGTTGGGAAAATACAGCTTGTTCTTCTTCTTCTGCTGCAGCTGGTACTGTGTTGACGTTTTCACAATGACCTGCAGCAGAGGGAATGCACTGTCACTGCGAGTTCCTGGAAAAATTCCTATTAATCCATTATGGTTGATCGAGGATGCCCTCAGTTTTCAGCACAGGTTCAGCAATCCCGCTACCACTGAACACCATGATGGTTGTGAAAAAAAATAAAAGCATCACTTGCAAAAGCAGATCGTTTTAATGATATGTTAAAAACACATTTGGGAACTACAAAGTGTTTTTATGTTAATGTTTCACCATCATCTACTGAGCCTGTAGAACATCCTGTGCTGCTAAGAGCATTATCGGGCAAAATATGATTCTGAGAGCTTTCTTCTTGTGTTATGTATTCAAAGAGGCGCTTGCATTGCGTGGGCTGGTGCCAAGGTTTTAACCTGGGATGGTGGGCAAGGAGAGGTAAATATAGCACTCTCGGCATTGGGGTTTAAGTGAGGACAGGTAAGTATGCCCACATGAATTTAAATATTGTTTGTCGTAATCTGTTGGGCATTTTTGTAATGCTGTAATGCATGGTTCTGTTGCACCCAGTGTTCAACTTGGAAACAGTATTTTAGAAAACAGAAGTGGGCAGGCACAGAAAAAGAACAAGGTGTAGTACAATTTTACCTTTTCTGCAAAAGGTTGCTGGAGCTGGTTGACCTCCAGGGGTGTGATGAGGGGGATGTTATCAAAGCCATCGTCCGCAGATGGCTGCTTCTCCAGCTTATCGGACAGATTGCTGCCCAGCTTCACCATAGCTGCTCGTCTGTCTGAAAATGACCGGACGGATCTCGGAATCAGGGACAGATTTAGTCAGACTGAGTGTTTTTGTAACCAAATGTGATAGAGCTGCTTGAGGACCCTGCCAGGACACAAGAGGAAGTGAGAAGATAACAGTCTGATGAGGACTAATGGGCAAGGATAAGAGAAATATACGCTGCATCAAAAGAAGAAAGGAGCATGAAAATTAATTTTGAGTCATTTTAGCAGCGCAGCTGAAGATAAGGAAGTGTGTGTTGGTCTACCACTTTTACTCAAAGCAAATTACAGCAACAATGACTGTACCGAGTGACATTATTTTATAAATATAAACATAATATATGCCACTGACTTTGCCAAAACAGCTATCAGATGCACTGCCATCACATCTGCTTCATAAAAACATGTAATCTTTGGCAATATCTTTGCATAGTGCCACGTTCAGGCCACTTCTAAGTTTTATGACTAAATTAAAAACTAACAAAATCAATGATATGGCCATAATGCAAAGCTGCACTTTGTGTTTAATATTAAATGCATGCTAATTTCTTGCTAAAACAGTGAATAATGCATTTGCAATTTTAAAAACACTGTTATTGTGAGCATAGCTTACTGACATGCACAGAATAACAACCAGTGTTTGTTTAGAAGTTATTCTGGCTAACACTATGTATACACGTATTAAATATTTTAAATTACTATTTCTTGGCGGGGAGCAGTCTAGACATTTTTACTCTTTCCGCTAAGCTACCCAACTGCCTATTTAACTAAATGTTCATAGTATATTCCTGGAATCATATTATAGCACTTGACAGAAAGCAATTTAGCAGATTTCAAGCTATTTCTTGACTAACTGCCTTTTAAAACTGTCGACACACGACGCGAATGACTTTGATCATATTGTTACAGTCCATTGTTGCATGGAAACCTTAGTTCCTGGCATTTATGGGCATGTTACTTTGGCATATACCACCCACCAACGCATTGTTGTAGATAAAGCACACTCCCCAACGGCAGCAACCTTCCCCAGCATGCCACACTGTAAAAACTGCTCAGTTTGAGTCTTTGATGAGAAACCCATCAAAGACTCATAACAACTCTCAATCTCGTCAAAGCACCTGCGGGGTGTGCCAAAATAAACCTCATCAACGGAAGTCACACTCAGTAACTCGTGGGACTCAAAGGATCTGCTGCTAATGTCCTGATGCTAGACACAATATTAGGTTTGAATCTTGGGGCTGATCAGTGCGGTAATAGCTCGAGGACATACAGTATTTAAGTAACTCAGAGAAGCCGACTCTGTTTCCTGTTTATCCAGCCCAACAGTCTGGAGTAAACATATTTCATTATTACTCTGTATCTATGAATCTACTATCTATCCATCTCTTCCTCTTCTAGCCAACATATACAAACTTTATTCTCTCAGTGCTGTTCTGCTCAGATAACTGTCTGATTTCTTTTTCTCCTCTGACGATGAACTAAATGTGGAGGGAAGAGGTGAAGAGCCACTTATCTCATTCACGCATTGCAACACAACACCTTCCCCCAGCAAAGGACGCTATTGGCCCACTGATACCAGTGACTCACAATGATGATACACACCAGGAGGCAAAGAGCTAGAGTTTGTATGCTGCTGGAGAAATCCCCAGTGCTCAGGAAATGTGTTTTTGATGAAGGAGACAGGGGATCATTTACTAAAGGCTCTAGTCCGTCATCAAGTGGAAAATGCATATGAAAATATTTTTAACTATGTGACAGCCTTCTACCAAACATTCTCAGCATTTTGGAAAACAACAAAAACCATTTGGACATTTAAAATCTTTGTTAGGTAAGATCTTGACTGACTCTAGGGTATTACTCAAGACTACAACACATATTTCTTGATGAGTGGGTGGTTATAATGTGGTCATCTGCGCTGACCGCCATTTTTCCTCCCCACGGTTGGAGTGAAGTGCGGGTGCGATGATTCATCCTGAATCTGTGATTAACAAATGAGTCGAGTGCTGCTGTCAAACATTCAGTGTTCCCACACTCTGACAGGAAAGGAGTCCAGAAATTGAAGGAGCTGCAAATGACATCCTACAAATTCACAACCACGGCTCGTTTCAATCATACATACAATTATTCTGTAAAAGATTAATGATTACTTCACAGTTCTATCCATCACCCATATCTGACACACTGAAGGAGACTTGAAGCTGTCTAAAGGTGAATACATGCTGTGCTATGAATAGGTAGCAGAGTGTTTGCTACCTGCGCCTGTCAAGTTCTTCAGGGTTCACTGGTCATGCATATCTAAACTTACTGCATTGAAGACTGCTGCTGCAAGATACACAGGCTGTGTATGCAATAATCAGAGACCAGAAATATGGATTGATAAAACACATTTCTGTGCAGTTGTGTTTTGAATTATTGGGCTATTTAAACAAATATTGCAAACTTATATTCTTATATTTCGTTCTTCCACTGTCTATTTTCTACATTATTGTTTTTAATGAACTGCAGACTTAATTAATACCCATAGGAGACGAGGGCAAACACAGAATTTAAGTGTAGCCTCTTATATAATGTGGAGGTATAGGGGAAATTGCAACGCATGTCAGTAACACATACAGTCCCATGGAGCACTCAAATCAAGGTTTTATTGTTGTCCATTCATTCCCCAATGAGGATGACAACCCCCCAATATAAACTACCTGCACTAAATCACTTAATTGGGCAACGCATATCTAATCGATATTAAATAATCATCCCCCAGCTACATAACCCGCAACCGATCAGGCTGTTGTTAAACCGCATTCACGTCCGTCTAATAAACACAAATAAACCGCTGCACCGTCAGAAACACTGAAGCAGAAGGAGGAATAAAAACTTACGGTGGTCTTGCGGGCTCTCCGGTTGCCTGTGGATGGGATCGGAGCTCACCGATGCTGAAGGGGACTCGGTGTGAACGCAGGTTGCCGTGGTGATGTGAGATTCTCGGCAGGACTGCGCATGTAATTCAGCCTGGAGCGGCTCCGTCCTCCAGCAGAAACTGGCAGCTTAATGCGCGTCTCAGCGCGGCTCACGAGGACTTCAGCTGATGTACGTGTGTGAGCCACAGGAGAGGAGACGGAGAGACCATTACTTCATCTTGGTTTCCAGGTTTGCGTACATTAACACAAGTGTTGGACTTCAGTGCAGTTTTGTGGTCCTTTTGAAGGATCTTGCACTTTTTACTTGATTACATTTAAGCTACTTGAAACCTATAATTTCCGTTTAAGGTGCGCTTTACTTCAAGTCTCGTTATTTAGCATTTTTAATAAATGTAAACATATCTAATCAGTGCTTTACAAGCTGACATGTTCTATGTGAGGTGCCCACTAGAGGAGTTAGAATTGCTGATAAAGACATTAATACCCCTTACATCTTCTCACAACTTAAATAAGTGTGTTTCAAACCAAGTGCTTAAAAAGTGCTACATAGTGGGATTCAGACAGATTAAGATTTTACACTGGAAAAAAACCTACTTAAACCAATTTAAATGTAATTACACATTTAAAAAGAGCCCTATAAAGCAGTTCATATTTAAAATACAAACTGTAAAAGGGAACGTTGTGCAAAACCAGTTTTATTGTTGATATTTTAGTACATTTTAGTACATTTTACCTCCATATTAATTGAGTGATTTTACTTTCATGTGAGTATTTTTAAACTGATGTATATGTTTAGTTAAATGTATTATTTCATCTACATACCTGTAACTGGGCCCGAACTTTATAGCATCTTTGATCTTCAAAAGAATTGGAAGTAAAGGTCTTGAAAACATAACTTAGTAATGATGGGCAAAAGGTTAAAGACCTGCAGACATAGCCCAGTTGTCTCTGACCTACTAACACATATCCCATGACCCAGGTGACCTGCAGAGTCTTCAAAGGCATATTTAAGCTTTAGCTTATTTCTGTTTCTTTTTTCTTTTATTCTTTGTTGTTGTTTTGTTTTTGTTTTTTATAAACTCTTGAATCAAATGTGTATTGCTGTGAGGGAGAGTCATTTAGAGATGCTTACTGAGGTTTTTTTTTTTGTTTTTTTGATTGGTGCTTGGTCACCTAGTTTAATTCTCTCAGTAACTCTCAGTAAAGTCAAGCGGGGGAAAAAAAGTATTTAATCATACATGTGTATGTGATGAGAGTGAAATAAGAAAGTGATGCATTAGTGGGAAGAAGAAGCCATGCTTGTCTGCAAATTTAGATAAACCTTTTCATGGAAAGGGGACTCATGCTGTTTTCTTCTTTGGCTATGTCTGACTGTATGAATTCATTACCTCTTAAAGGGAGCACTCGTCCAAAAATGAGTGCTGAACCCCCATGCCCCCCTGCCAACCCATCAATTGGGTCTACATTTATTATTTTGACCTTTCCTTTCAGGCAGAGGGACATCAAAGTGGATCCTGGACTAGTTCCTCTATGAGGAGATGGAGGTGTCATCCTCACAGTGTGAGAGGCAGACTGCCGGCCTGCGCTGGTTTTGTTGTCAGTGTAGAAGATTCACAGAGTCTGGGTCAACATAATTAAAATGAGAATCATTTAGGATAAAGTCTATGGAGGAAAAAATGTGACAAATCAAGCGTGTTAATGAGGCTCTGTTTGTATACAGTCACTGGTGTGTAGAAATAAAAATTTTTTAAAAAAAAAGGTAAAAAAAAATTCTATAGTTCTCTATTAATACAAGTGATTAGATTTAAAGTGGCTCCAACTGGCAAATTGATTTAACATTTGTAGTTCGAAGAGAGGAGACTCCACAAAATCAAACGAATTCAAAATTGTATGACTCAGTTGCTGTAAATGATCAAGGAATTTCGATGGGTTTCTACAATATAACAAAATCAGTAGTTTTTATTTGTTAGTTTTTATTATAACAAATCTTAAGTTGAAAATCAGCAATAAATCCTACTTTAAAATTAAGTTTGTTTTACAACTAGAGTGGAGCAACAACAACTAGAATTAATAATAATCATGCACGTTTTCACATAATGTTAGCAGGAGTTTCTGACTTTTATAACTGGAACTGGGTGCTGAGTTTTAAATTGTCAAAAACAAACAAAACAATACCAACAAAAATCAAGCGTAACAAGAAGAATTACAAAAGTTCATTAGTAAATCCTTACATTTGGTATTTTTACAGCAGGCATGTAAAGATTTTTAAGAGGAAAATAAGAAATAAATATTGGGAAAGAAAGCGCAATAAGTTGGCAAACTGATGGTTGGAATTTTAAAAAGCAGTGATGTTGGTGTTCACCAGTGTTTCTTTCTTTTTACAATGAATTCTCACAGCCATTAAAACTGCACACAGCATGTAATGTTTCATATATCAGTATATATACATTTTTACTAATTAACATGCAGACACAATTCTCAGTGCTATGCACACTTTAGTTTTCTCCAGCCTGACTGCTGATGTCCGCCCTTCACTGAAAACTCACCTTCCGAAACAAACATCGCTGCCTTCCCACAGAACCGTTAAATCTGTCCTTGCAGTCTTAAAATAGCCAATCTGTCTCTCTACTGCTTAAACTATGGTTCCTCCTCTGCAGTCACTTCCTGTCCTGTAGCAAAATCTTACTTACTTCACTGCACTATAAGCTAGTGTTACTTTTAGATGGACATGGGGACTTTTGTAACAGCCAACACAGAACTATGAATAACAGCATTAGTTAAATGCCTAAACAACAGTAACAGGACTGTTAAGTTGGTGCTTCTTTATCATTGTTTAGAAATGAAGACTTTTCACATTTAAGACATTTTGTTGTATTGAAATAGAAAGTGTAATCTGTTTAGAGTGTCAGTATTGTTGATACTGGAAAAATTAGTGATAAATGAATAATTTGTAAGTGAAAATATATTTTCAAATATTTTATTTTTTACACTTTTTTTCCAAGAACAGACAATAAATGTAATTATTGCCATATTCAAAGTTTTATAATAAAATAATAACAAATAGTTTAATAGTCTATGTTCAGGAGATACTGCAAACTTATTCTCAGGATATATAATAATAATATATTGTAATATATTGTAAAAAGAGGGAGCGAAAACAAAAGAACAACAAAAAAGTGTCATGATTTAAAATGCAATCTCCAAACGTATAAAAGCTAGTAAGACCAATGTCATGTTTTCTGTTCTTCCAACAGATATGTGCTTTAGGTTGTCTAAGTTGTCAAACTGACCAATAATGACATTACTACAACTTAGTTTACATTTTGTGTTCTTACAACAGAAAAAAAAGTATGTTCAGTATCATTTGCAAGAAGTAATCTCGGGGAGGACAGTGC
The DNA here is from genome assembly GCF_051167445.1 of Perissodus microlepis. Lineage (NCBI taxonomy): Eukaryota > Metazoa > Chordata > Actinopteri > Cichliformes > Cichlidae > Perissodus > Perissodus microlepis. The sequence goes on from NC_140466.1 coordinate 12,073,756, forward strand.
AGTAAACTGTTAAGTTAATAGATGAGAGCAGTTTGGTTACAGATCATTTACCAACAGGGCCATCTAGTGTCAGAGTCGTCACCTCACAGTAAAGTAGAGGCAAAGACCAATGAGACAAAGACTGTTTGTTCTTTCTTTTTTTTTAAGCACCGATAAATCAAACAAAATAAGCCCCAGCAGTTTAAGCACTCAGTAAGTACAGTATGATGTATTACTGAGACAGTTGGTGTTCATTATCAACAGATGGCAGCATCACTTCAGTGACAGAAATGATCTGACTGATGGAACCGAAGTCTTTGCTCTAAACTGTAAAATTCAGCAAGATGTAAAATCTCTTTTGGAGCAATAATTCAGACAGCAGTTGTTCACTTTTGAACAACAATTTATCATCCTCAAATTAATCTTACAGATTTACTTTATTTTACCAGACTTTTAAAAAATGATGCCCATCATAGCTGTCCTTTTAAGCTATTCTTCTGTAAATTTTTAAGTTATTAATTAAACCACATATGTTCTTTAAGCTGAACTGACCATTTAGAATATACTTCTTTGTGAGAACACACTAGTTTTTAACAACGGAAATATTTTTCAAAGCACTAGGGTATCGAGGTACTTTTTTTTTTCAAGACATCACAGCTCTATGTCAGTCTGATAAAATGTTGTTAAATCAGATAATAACTTACTGTTTCAAATGAGATCAAAGAAGGCTAAAGTCTAAAGAAGTAAAACAAATTCAATTAGAGTTCGCCTTATGTTGTTTGAACCATTTTCAGTTTTCATGCAGATGTGGAAAATTCATTAAAGGTGTAACAGCGATTTAACCATTTCTAAGCAAAGGCTTGGTGCTGTTAGGCAAAGCACAACTTTATTGAGAGTTCTTAAAACCCTTTGCAGTCACTCACTGTGCTTTAAAACAGTCATATAAGACACACGTTTAATGTCTAATCATGTTTATTTAAAACATGAAACTTAGTGCAAATTTATCCCCCAAAATGTGTGCTTTTAATTTATTTTAATTTACAGGGACAGCTCATTGATCAACACAAAAATGAACCAGGTCAGTATTTTTTTTCTAATCTCTTTGCCCCTGCAAAGCTCTTTAAAAGTCCTGTAACCCCATAATTAGCATAACATGACATTTTTAATGGTATGTTAGAGCGATTTAGCTGCTGACACCCCCGGCAGGATCCTATCCCAGCTACCACAGGGTGAGACAACCTGGACAGGTCACCAGGCTGACGCAGGGCCATCACAGAGAGACAGACAACCATCATTCACACTCACATTTATACCTATGGGCAAAACCACCAATTAACCTATCCCCACTAATTGCATGTCTTTGGACTGTGGGAGAAACCCGGAGTAACCAGAGAGAATCTGCAGAGAACCCACGCAAACGGAGGGAGAACATCTACACAGAAAGGCCCTGGATTTAAACTTAGGAGCATTGTCCTGTGAGGCAACAGTGCTAACCACCGCACCACCATGCTGCCCTAAAATATAAGATGTACAACATAATACACTATACACACATGCCCATAATATTAAGCATTTGTGGTTTCTCAAGAAAAACATTCACTTTTTCACTTCCTTATGGTGCTTTCAAATTGACCAATAGATATATGTTTAAATCTAGGTTCTGTAATTTATTCCATGTCCAAGGTGCATAGTAAGAAAACATTGTTTTTCTCATCTGTCTTTTAAGCCAGACTTTCTTTGGTTTATGGATTATGTATTTAAAGGATGTATCAGAAAGATAAGAAATGCAGTAATAGAAGTGTCAGTGTCAGTGTATGTAAATACTAAAATAGTAATGAAAACAACCTGTGACAAGAATCCTGCTTAAACATCCATAAATGCACTTTCACTGTAAACTATGATGGCTACAATAAATAAACGTGTCTGCATCAGTGAAAGGTTCAATATGGTAAGTTATTTAATTAAAGTATTTGATACGCCGTTAGACATATTATAGAAATTAGTACTAGGAGAGTATTAGAAGTACATGAAACTGTATTTTTCCCTTTATGTATGAGACACAAGCCATTGTTTCCTCATCGGCTCCAACAAAGAAAAACACACGTGAAAGTTGTCGGGTGTGTTGTGTGCCAGAGGGACAAGTTTACTCCTTGTAGACCTTGTGTGTCTGATGTCACATTAAACCTCAAGTGAATTTAAGGCAAAGGTGTTAATAAACAAACTTTAACAAAAACACATGATGCAACCAAATGTCACATGAATGCACAGTACCTGAATTAAGGAGTCAAATAAGTGATTAAACAGGAACTAATATCATACATAATATGATAGACATAAAAAAATATAGAATTACTTAAGTGGAAATGAGTAAAAACAAAATTTAGGCGATTATAGAGAATTAATTGCATTATTACACTTCAAGTGATCAGGACCAGTGCATGACAAGCTGTGAGCTAAAATTGAGACTGAAGTTTCTGGGACTAAAATTGATGGCATTTTCCACAGGAATAGAGAGTTTTGTTATATTTTACAATCAGTGTTTCCCATTAGCTCAAAGCCTTACCTAACAGAAAAATTATACATAATTATAATGGCAACCAAGAGAATCTGCATCATAGAAAGAGCCAGCGATCAAGGGATTACAGATGACTCCATATAATAGTAAAGGGGGGGTGGGTGTGTGTGTGTGTGTGTGTCATAATACTGATGCTTTTATGCAAATGACAATAGCACCAATACATTCTGATATTATAATAGCATATTTCACTCCACAGACTAATAATGGCTTTGTATCATTCATTTATCCCAGTCAGTTATGACAGTGTCACAGTGTGCCAGTATACAGAAGACCAAAAATCAAATCCAGCTATCTTTACTCTTAGTTTTGTGGTTTTATTAATGAATGGCTTATGTGTAAAATGTCTATTTGAACAGTTACTGAGGCCTACAACCACATACAGACATACAACCACAGGGCTGAAGTAAACTGAACTTTTCCTAACAAAACTAATACAGTCCGTTTAAGTTTCCATAAAGCTCATGTTGTACGGTTCCCTGCCTACATAAAGAGACAAAGAAACAAAAGTTGAGGCTTCTGCAGTCTATCTTAATAATAATAATACCATCCAGGTAGAGACATTAGAATTTCATATCTTCAGTACATAATATTGTTAAATGAATCCAATCGAGATGAGGCCCCAAAACAGTATCGAATGGCACTCATCTTCAAGCCCTCGGGCAGCACTGCATTAAACACAGATGTGTTTCTATAGAAAAACCTTGTAAAACTTTACAATGCAAAGAAAAAAAAGATATAAACAAGATCCAGAAACACTACAGCATGTCTCAGTGAAAAAAGAGTCCTAGTGCTAATCTGGCTTGTCTGCAGTCCAGACCAGGCACCCACTGAAAATACTGAGTGAATTATAAAGAAAAAAATACAAAAAAAGCCATCATCTCTCATGGACCTTAAAAAAATACAAATTAAAAATGTGAGAGCATCGTTGTTTTGGGTCTGCTCCAAATATGAAGTGGTGCAGACAGGATTCCAAGACTTTGTGGAAAACCTGGCAACCCAGTCTGTGCTCCCATAACTGTTCAGTATAGCTAAGGTCGGGTGCTGCAAGGAAAAGTCCACGAAAGTCAGCATTTAGACATCTTTGCTCTTCATGTAGTTCTTGTGTAACTTTGAGGTTTGTTTGCACTCATTTGCTGTTGCTGCGTGATTCTGTTTCTGCAAAGTTTCCAATTTAAGAAGGAGAGCTCCTTCTTATTTAGCTGATTGGTATCAAAACAGCCTCAGACCTTAAAATTCACACCTCCAAGTTTAACTGCTCTATTATTAACCTCTACCCTTCATCTTCTTCCATAACACTGATCTAATGCCACAAACCTTAAACTTGGATTCATCTCCACCACTTTTTCCCATAATGAACTGTTGAAAGTATTTGACCTACCGGCATCCTCTGAAAAGTTTGCTGCAGACAAAATTTCATATAGTGATCTTCTGACACGCTAAGAAATATCTTCTTTCCCAATAATAAATAAACAGCAAATTTACAAGGCTCTAATGACTAGATCAAAGACATTTGACTTTAATCTAAAAACCACTTTAGTGGAAGAAATTCAACTCAAGGAAATATAACCTGTCGTACAAACACGTAACCAAGGTCAGTGTTGCCAATATGCTCACACTGCTAACCTAGAAATAGACACTTGAATCAGTAAATGATTTGAGTGACTTGGGAAAAAAACCCTATGAAATTCATGGAGGGATGAATCTAGTTGTTTGATTATTAGATTTATTATTATTTCTAGTTATCCCACTGAAACACTGATTCCTCACATGGGATATATATCATAAAAATGTTTTAAATGTATTAAATAATGTTGCCTTTATTGTGTTAAGCTGTAAATAATAACCCAATGTCTGCACACGAGGATGTCCTTTTGTAGTATGGAAAAATTAAGTAACAAAGTAATGATTTTCTATTTAAAGATGATGCTTGCTTTTTGATTAATCTGAAATACTTGGAAAAAATGTCAAATGCATCTTAAACAGGAGCTCAAGTCTCACAACGTCAAACACTGTCAAAACAGACACATCTGTCAGCAATGAAGGATGTGACTGCTGACTTATGGATGCTTTGGCTTTAAACTTTAATCTGCTTTGAAACTACTTCACAGAACTTAGAAACTTGAATCTTGCATCATACAAATGGGTGATGAAAGGGGGGAGAGAGAAGAAAGGAGCAAGGTGGAAAAAACAAGAGAGGAGTATAGACGAGGAGGAAGAAGAGAGAGGGGGGAGAGAACAGTAGGAGAGAATCGGGGGGGACAGGGGACTACTTAGCAGACAGTGATGAAAAGGTTGACTTGGGAGATGGAAGGGGGGAGTGTCATCAGAGATAAATAAGCTGTACAATGTCTCACAGGGTCAGCAGGTTGCTTGAACTCAGCAGGTCATCCTTTCTTTATACTGGATGATGGACAGCCAGGACAGAATTGAACTCTGCTACCCTGAGCTTGCGAATTTGTCTTGCAGGGGTTTAACACGTCCTCAGCCTGAAGCTGTCCTCCTCTATACACTGTTCTTGTCCATCTCTGTGCTAACTGTAGCTCTGAATGTGCTGGTTATCATATCCATCTCTCATTTCAGGCAGCTCCACATGCCCACCAATGTCCTCCTGCTCTCTCTGGCCATCTCAGACCTCTTGGTCGGGCTGCTTGTGATGCCAGTGGAAACAATGCGGTTTATAGAAACCTGCTGGCTGCTGGGAGATCTCATGTGTGCTTTTTCTTACATTATCGGCTTCACTCTCACCTCAACCTCTGTGGGCAACATGGTGCTCATATCAATTGATCGCTACGTAGCTATTTGTTATCCTCTGCAGTACCCCACTAAAATCACTCACAGCAGAGCGGAGCTGTCTGTGACTCTGTGCTGGGCCTGTTCGCTCCTCTACAACGGGCTGTTCTTAAAGGAGCATCTCAGGCAGCCAGACAGGCATAACACCTGTCACGGTCAGTGTTTGGTGGTGATTAACTATGTCTCTGGAGCCATCGACCTTGTCTTTACTTTCATCGGCCCTTGCTCAGTCATTATCATTCTGTACATGAGAGTATTTGTTGTAGCGGTGTCTCAGGCTCATGCCATGCGGTCTCATATTACAGCTGCTGCAGCTGGTACAGTAAAAATCACCGCAAAGAAATCAGAGAAAAAGGCAGCCAGGACTCTTGGCGTTGTGATATTTGTGTTTTTGATGAGTTTCTGTCCGTATTACTATCCCTCTCTTGCAGGGCAGGACATTTCAAACAGTGCTTCATCTTGGGCTATTGTTTCCTGGATGCTGTACTTCAATTCTTGTCTGAATCCACTGATATATGCTTTTTTCTACCCGTGGTTTAGAAAAGCTATCTGGTTCATTGTCTCCCTGAAGATACTAGAGAAGGGCTCCTCTCAGACAAATATACTTTAAAATAGCAAATTTATCCTGAACCAAATCAGTCTGTATGAGAGAATGAAACTGCTGATTATTATATGTGGCAGTAGCATGATGGTTTTTAATTATAGACTTATTCAATGAATCAAAGACCATCTGTCACAAAGTCTTATTTCATTTGACCCACTGTCTCTAACAAGTATTGTATCCTGTCAGAACTGGAACATATAAGTCATGTATCAATGCATAATGGCAAAAAAGATTTACCCTCCTTACTGCATGAAATCAACAATATTAATTATAATGATTCAGGAAATCTTTCAGGCTTTTTACTACAGGACTTGTATTTATTCTGTTCAGATTTTTAAGTACTGTGCTCCTTATTACATTATTTTTATTCATTGAGCTTCCCTTTTTAACTTTCAAATTTCTGCTTAATTTCTTTGTGTATTTTTTATATTTCTTGCCATATTGTTCACTGCTCCAAAATTTAAAGGAGCACTTAAAAAACACACGAGATCGTGATGAAACATTTAAATTAAAAATCATTACTGAAATGCATTATGTAATTTGTTGGGGACAAGATAAAGTAACAATGGTTATTGTTGTTTCTTACATCTTTCAGTTTAACAGTTTGTATGCTACAGACTTAAAAAGGGGGTTTAGGAAAGTTGATAAAGGTTTGAAAGAAAGACATCGCCTTAATTTCCTCTCAACCACTGAGGAGCCACTGATCAGTGAAAACTTTCTTTCTTATTGTGAACACAGTGAGACACATTTTAAGATGGATTTATGTCATTATCTTCAGCAAATCAGATACTCGTGTATGTTGTACAGCAAAACTAATTTTCAAATCTCCATCACATGTTAGTTAAAATGGGCAATTACTGTCTCATAAAAATCTTTTATGTCTTAGAATGACATCATTCTCTTAACTTATCTTCTAGTGGAACAGAAAATGTGAATATATATCTAGACAGAAAAAAAATGTTCACAATGAGAAACTTGTTTTGTTTGAGGGGCGGGGGTAGATATTTGTAAAATGCAATACAAATACTACAGTATTGAAACAATCTTTTATTTTGTATGTATAAAAGCAAAAACAATAAAGACATTTATATTATATTAACAAACCATTAAGAAAGACTATTGATGAAGCCTTCATCTCCTGGATTGTGAATGAGGACGTTTCACTTCTGTAATAAAAAGAACAAAGAACATGAGTTTGTTATGTTGTTCTATTCACCTTCCTTTTGAATATATGTTTAAATGAATTATAAAACGGCAATCACACATCTTTTTTGCACTCATTTCTATTTTTATCATTCACAGTTCCAGTTGAAGCCGATCAAATGTGCACCAAAGTTTGGGAGTCTCTAACTACTGGAGGTGTAACCTGTCCAGAAACAGCATTTGAGAATAAACAACATATACCAGGGATTTCATGTGGCCAGAAGTCATCACAAGAAGGACAACGTGGCTCCGATTTGCCTTTGAAGTATCTGGCCACACATGGGTTGTGTATTTTTATGCCACATGTAGGATTCTCACAGATTTGGCACTGAAAAAACAAGAGAGACAAAAAATAATAATAATTCAGATCAAATACTGTAAGCAAACAAATAATGCTGGTGACACATTACAGTAACTGGTCATTTTTTGGATACATTTAACACATATCAGGTTGGACTATCCTTTATCTTAAATGTTTCTCAATTAAAAACATTCCTCAAAGATTTTGGTCCATACTGACCCCAGATGACTCACTTATGTGGGCTGCATCTTCATTATGCTAGTCTCTATTTCTACTGGTTCTGGTGTGGTAGAGGCCACTTAAATACTGTGAACTCATTAGCACAGTAAAGAAACTGGTCTTATGCTCTTTGTGGTGTGTTATTCAGTCAAAAATGCCCATTAGCCGATTAAAACACTTGCCATTAAAGGAGGAATACAGTCAACAACATGAGTCAACAGGCTGTGGTGTTTAAGTGGTGCTCAGATTACACTAAGAGGCCTAAAGTGTACTCCATTACATCAGTCATGTGCCTACCACCCACAAGGCAGGGTGGAGCCATGCTTTTATGCTTTTAATCTCAAATTATGTTCCTATCATCTGAAACTCATCAGACCAGACAATGTTTTTCCAATCTTACATTGTTCTGGAGTACACTGGTTTTCTGCTGCTGTGGCCAACCTATCCTACATGTTGTGCAGTCAGAGATGCTCATATCTATAACATGGTTATAATTACTGGGTGATTGTATTACTGTTTCTATCAGCTCGAACCATTCTGACATTATTCTTTGAGCTCTGGCATCAACAAGACAACGTCAATTAGTTAGCACTCACACGATGGCTTTCTTCTTTCCCTGAGCATTCTCTATAAACTCTAAAAAATGTTTTATGTGAAAACCATTTCTGAAATATTCAAATAAACAATGCCACATTTAAAGAGACCTCAGTCCCCGTCCTTCTCCAGCTGACACTTGGGATTTCAGCACGTTTATATGAGTTTCTGCAATTTGGATGGCTGATTAGTAGGGGTGCAACGATACTCGTATCGATATTGAACCATTCGATACAGTGCTTTCGGTTCGGTACGCATATGTATCGAACAATACAAAATTTTTAATTTATTTTATCAATTTTCCTTCTGACGATGCTGTCTGTGTTGAGCGCTCAGTGGATCTGCGCTCGACAGTGCAGCGTAGGCGGAGTAGTCGAACGCAGAGTCACTGAGCGCAGGGCAAGCGAGCAAGACAGAAGTTAAGCTCTCCTTGCAACATGGCAAATTAAACCTCCCCCACCCTCATTCAGATCTGGCGTTTGGAACTATTTTGGTTTTCATGTGACGTATGACCCTGAAGGTAAGCGCGTCATGGACAAAAGTAAAACAGTATGTCGGATGTGCCACGCAATGCTCAATTACATTGGTGGGAACAACTGCGTTAGCGCAGTTTGCTCGTTAACGTGTTGACGCCGTCCAGCCCCATGCACGGGGTGATCCGCGGTAGCTCGTTAACGGAGATTTGCCGTGTTGTGGCGTTAACGTCATTTCAACGAGATTAACGCTGACAGCACTAGTGGGAACACAACGAATATGACTGCACATTTACTCCGACATCATCCTAGTGCAAAGACAAGTGGAAGCAGACAAAAACAACAAGCACACATGCTACAAACTTTACCCGAGTCATTTAGACAGCCGTTAGTACATGATTCTCCTTATGGGGACCTGATATGTTTAATATGCTGCTGAGAATATAGCCCAGAAGAAGCGTATAGTATAGCTTTTATTTTGGAAAGAGCCATTTCTGTGTAATAAACTCTCTTTTCCAAAGATGAGTGATTTCTCCATCAGATAGATTTATTTTTTATTACTTTGTTGTTTCAGCAACATTAAATTTGAAAACTGTACTTTTGAGTTAAAATATATATTTAGAATTTTAATAAATGACAAATTAAAAAGGCATGAACATTTTTTTTTGTATCGAAAAAATATTGAACCGTGACACCAAAGTATCGAACCGAACCGAACCGTGAATTTTGTGTATCGTTGCACCCCTACTGATTAGATATGCTTTATCAAGCAGTTGTGTCCAATACGGTAGGCAGTCAACATTACAGATGATATTTACTTCAATTCTCTCTCAAGATCAATTTTCTCAACAGCAAATGAATATAATATAAACAATAATTTGTAGTAATTGTAGTATAAATTATAAATTGTATATGCATGCTAGTCATCTTCATTGTTCATTTTAAAAATAAAAATTTATATTTTTAAAGTTGAGGTAATATAACCACACCAACCTAATGTTTACAGTTTATAGTGATCATCAGTGCCTAAATTCAAGCGGGTACAAGGGTGATATTACTAAGTGTAAAAAGGGAAACATTTACCTGGAAAGCGATGTTACGACAGATGTGGCACACTTTGACATGGTCTTGATACATTGTGCGAATATAAGGCTCCATCTCTATGATACACCGGGTGGACAAGGTGTATTCGCCCCGTTTCTAGGGTAACAAATAGCACGCAAGTTAAAATGATACTAGCATACTGAAACACATACCCAAAATGTTATTATTATTATTATATTTTTGTCATCATTGAAACAAAGAAATCTTGTTTTGTAAGCTGTAAATGAGAAGGATTGTCTAAATAAATGTTATTTTATTTGTATAATAAAGCCTATAATAATAAACCATAATTAATGACATTTTATGCCTTATTAATAAAGGAAGCAGTATGGGAATGATAAACATAAATGGAGTAATTATATTTGACCTTAATAAGCTGTATGACCTCCTCCTGCTGCATTCCCATTTTAAATATGGTTAATAGGAAGGCAAGTACTTGAAGAACTGAAATCATTTTAATAATCCGTTCACAAAAAAGAGGAAGTAGTTTGTGGGAAATAAATAATCAGAATTGTGAAATCCTACTAGAGACGGTGTATTTTACCTCACTGAGCCATTTGTCGTGCACTAATCGGCTCAACAGGTGCTCCGTTTCGCTCTTCTTCATCTTTTTGGTGGTCATGGAGTCTGTGCTGTTCAGAATATCAGTAGAGGAAGCCTTGCCATTCTCAGAGCACACGATGAGGTCCAACTGAATGAGCACAATTCAAGTTGATCATAACATTAGTTTTACTACAAGCCACATTCACCCATTCACACACATTCATACCATTTCTTCTGTGTCTTTAACATGATATGTTTAGGAATTCCTGATGTAGCAAATATGATACAAAACTTCTTTAAACTTCTTTCTCAACACTCCATTTTCCAAAATTTAGAATTTTCATGGTTTGGGCTTTACAGGGTTAACGACTGCCAATTTAACACACACCAGAATTTGGGGTTCAATACTCTTGCCCAAGGAAACTAACATATGGACAGGAATCACAACCCCAGTCTTCTAAATGGTTGATGTTCTACCTCAAGAGCCACAGTCACACAAATCTGTGTGTAGTAATCTATTCATGACTTCCTACATGATCTTTTGAACAAAAAAATAATGTTGACCACTGTTTATGGATAATGTCACTGATTAGACTGTTACACTGAACTGCAACCTACAAGTTATGTGGTTTCAGGGTTTTACATCAATATACCACCAGAGGCTTAAAACCCCACCCTGACAAATACCAAAATTTATAGTGGAGGCATCTATAACATGTTGTTTTGCTGTGAATTTAACTCACCGTTTTCCTGAAGAGCTCAAGTTCATTGTCGGCATAATCTGACGACATCCTGGTGATGTCAGTTTCAGCCATGTTCACCTGGATGGGATTAAAGTTAAACTTTAATTAATAATGTATTTCCTTTAATATGATCCTTAAACATGTAAAGTCTTTGCAGCTTGGACACATACTAAACAACAGCCCGACAAGGCAGACCCAATACAAGCATTAAATCACTAACCAAGGCGTAGTACTGCAGACCGTTATTTTCAGACATCCCTTTCCTAATCTGCATGAACATTGGCTGCAGTCTTGAGTTGATAGTATCAATAAAATCTTCCAGCTTGTCAGGTGCATACTGTGCTGCAGAAAAAAACAAGAACAACAATGTTTGTTAGTCTCCTACAAAAACAAAACAAAACAAGACAGACTCTGGTATCAAAATGTGCACATTAAAGGTTGGTGATATAATCTCAAAATTATATCACAGTATTTAAAGGCAAGTTGTGGCAATATTTCTGATGATATAATGAACAATGGACAATATGAAATGGCACAGCCCTAGTGCATATGCACAAAAATATTTTATAATGTCTATATGTTTGGGGAGGGTTGGGCTGAAGGATTTTAATTGGAACATATATACCATCATCTTATTGTACTTCTATCCCAAATTTGTATTTTACAACTTATTTAATATTTTATATATCTGCACAGGGTCTGCAGACAGAAATTAGTTAGTAGCTAATTTTGGTACAAGGCGTCTTATAACACTGCCTTCAAGTGTAATGAGGTTGCTTTTTTGTGTAACAGTAAATCAATAGTAATAGTCCCTTAGTGTAAGAAAATAAGAAATTATTTATTAATTATTAATAAGGGGGTGATACTACTTTTTGTTGCCCTACTTTACACTAGTCTCCAGATACACTATGAGGTGCATTTTGAATTTTCATTCAATTGTTGTTCACATGTATAGGAATTTACTTACTGTGGTGCGTTTCACAGCAGTACTGATAAAGAGCCTTTGCAGCTTGCTCATCGATTACTCCACTGACCATCATGGTCTGAAGAAACCTTCGATGGCTTTCTCCCATCTGTCGTGACATGTCTGTGGGTACAGACAGGTGGTCTTTATACTATATATATATATAGTTAAATATCTGTAAATCAGGCAAAAAAGATGATCATCCCACAACACTTTTGTGCTGGCTAAACGTAAATAATAAACAAAGAGATAAATAAATAAGAATGTGATGAAAAAGTGACACTTATTACTTCACTGACACAAAAAGAAGTTATAAAACATCTAAAAGGCACATGTAGACATCTATAAAAACAAACAAACAAACAAACAAACAAACAACAACAACAAAACATAGCAAACTAAATAAGACCAGCGTCCGATCCGACTTTCTGCCAAATTGTTATTCAAACCAAATTCACGGTACTTTCGTATTTCTGTTATAAAGTGTATAAAAAGTGAAATAAGCACTTTCTCTGAGGACTGTTAGCAGATGTTCTTTAAGTTAAAATGCTACAACTATTCCCTCCTGCAAACTCAAGAATAGCATAATTTCTGAAACAGTTTCCTCTTCTTTGCCGAACGGCTAACTTACGCTAAAACTACTGATGCTAGCTTTTAGCATCAACTATATAAATATTGTAACTATGACTGAATCTTTTTAGAAAGGTTACGCTAGGTAACGTTACAGCCAGACATTTTGCCAACTTTAACTGAACTATCTGCGGCAGTATGGAGATTTTGTCAATCAACGGTTATTGCTAATGGACCCGGTTATTTGCTTGTCCAGTTCTGCAGTTGCTCTAATGTTTAAAAACAAAAAATGTAATTCTTTCCAGTTTCATTTAAACATGTTTACCTACTCACCCCCTACCGCGCGCGCCTTCCGTCTTTTCCTCCGGGTTCTCTTCGTCTTTGTAGGTTTTTGTGGTGAATCACTGCCACCTGCTGCTGTGGAGGAGCTACTGCGGGACGCCATCCCTGCCACCTCTGTTCATTCAAGCCTGCAGACCTGTTTTTTAGAGCTGTCAGAATATCAGTGACCAAATTAACATTACTAAAATTATTCCCTTTACTTTTACAATAGCAATACATAACATGTTAAATGTTAAAAACCTCTAAGTTTCAAATATTATAAAAGAGGCAGCTCCACATAAAATTCTTAATGAACAGATTTAGTATATGGTACATACACATAAGAAAAGCCAGACACACAAAATAATTAATACAGAGACAAATCACATTCATTGAAAAGCAGGAGCTACTGCTAAATAAAGTAACAGCTAAATAAAAAGCAGACTATTAGTGTTTTAGCTCAGACTTACCTCCTCTGACTGGCACCTCTTTCCTAGTCTCTCCCTTTTCTTTCATTCATTTTTTAAAATCTAATCGACGTGTTTTAACGTTACCAGGTTGCCATGTCGACAGAGAGATTGCATCTTTGACGTATGCACTTGGGTGCCATGGAAACTGCAGAGAGAACAGAGTCTGTGGTGGAGAGATGTGTGCTGTTCTTAAACTGTTTACTGATGAAGATGATATCCACAGCAGGCAAAAGCAACTCACAGGCCAGTGATACCAAACAAAGCAACAAAAAGATTCATGTTTTATAAAAGAACGAATAAAAAAAAAATTGTGTCTAGTTTCATACAGATAATAATGTAAGAAAATTTTCTAATGGTAAAAGTGCATATAGGTACTGAGCTTTAATGTTTTGTGTGTACAGTACTGCACGTCACCACAATATATATGGTAGCAGTGTTGTGCTTTATTTTAATGCCATGAAAAAATTACACCGTATAATCTTTAGTGTAAATTGAATTTTATAAAGTATAGAGTTATACAAGGCTGGCTCAGGTTACCCTGAATCCTTCTTTAGTCACACCACCATAGGCTTAAGCTGCTGAGGGCTTCCTACAGAGCACTGAGTGTTTCTTCTTCACTCACCCTTCACTCTCTGAGCTTACACACCACTCTGGACTTAATCATTATTTATTGTTACTTGGCTCTCTTCCAGAGTGTGTTTTTTTGTCCCGTCTTCCTCCCATCACCCGCAACTCGTCGCGACAGATAGCTGCCTCTTCCTGAGCCTGGTTCTGCCAAAGGTGTCTTCCTGTTCATAACAAGTTTTTCCTTCCCAGTATTGCCAAGAGGCTGTTCACTTAGTGATAATTTGATTGTTGGGGATTTCTCTGTATGTTCATTGAACAAATTCCACATCATGGTCAGACACCTTACTGACATCACGCAGCCCAAGGATACCTTGAGAACCTCTGGCTTTCAGGCAATGCTGGTATGTTAAAAAGAATGTGATCACAGAATTTATTCTAAATGCTTTATTACTCTAACAAATTAAATAAGAACATATAATACAAGGTGTCTCGAGTCTTTGATTACAATATAGCCTATTATTAACATTATTTAAATACAGTATCCAATGTCATTGAGTTTTACTGCAGCATTTAAACTAATATTCCTCAACATTATCCCACATCTTCTGAGGCTTTTCAGCAGAAATTTCAAGTTTGAGGTTTCAGGTGTCAGAAAACAGTTTCTCAGGCGATCATAACTGTGCATATAAGGGAAAAGTGGTGGTCAGTATGTTTACATCAAGAATTATTTTTTTAAATCAATGTAAAAAACAAAAGAGGGACTGAAGTATTCAGATTTGAGTTAATGTAGTTTAACCCGCCCTCTGAGCGGAAAAATATTTGCTTTCAGTGCTAAAAACAAGAACCACAAATGCTAATCGTGTTAGCATTGGTTTCAACACGTGACCCTCAATAAGCAGAATTACAATACAGGAACTAACAACTGAAACAGCTCTTACAGTATGTTATGTGGTCTGCTTGGTTCACGTTAACTTTGAATTGGAAACAAATGTATTACAACTTACAGTACATAAATTGTGGGATTATCAGAGTACTGATAGAAAATCTGAAACCTTAACTATGAATGTTTATGTAATGATATTCAGGCTGTGTTTAGGATTTCCTCAAACTGACAGCTTGATTAACAATCAGCCACTTTCCACTTTGAAAACACATAGTTTAAATTTTAACAGCCCAATTAAATGTCTCCTGACCGAACTGTTGAGTCCTTGCTTCTTTTCTTTGTTTTACTCACTGACAGTCATGGCTGTCTTGGACAAATTATCGCTGAAAGTGCATTGGCTGCACAACATCTCCGTAAAGTGTAATGGGATGATTAAGCAAGGACTGATCTCAGAGATGTATGGTACAGACACCAATATTTCAGAATAACTTTTTAAGTGATACTAACTAGCCCACAGCAAAGAAAATGGAAGATTAGGGGCACTGTACTACAAAACTTGTACTTTCTTCCAAATTTCTTCACATCTCCAACCTTCCTGATTAAGAACAGGCAAGATTTTATGAGCAACGTGACATAAATCTAAAGAGAAAACAAAGCTTGTTGTAATCACTGCCATGTCAAAACTGGAAAAAAAAAGTGCAATAAAATTATCCACAATGTGATGAATCCATAGTAATGTGTCTGGAGCATCTAGGCATGTGCCACTCATCCTCCAAGGTTTGGCCTCCTGTGGTGACTCAACGTTACTCTCACAAGATCCAACTTTAACTGCTTTTTTGTGTTTTGCTTTGTTTTGTTGTGTTGTTTGTTGTTTTTTAAGCTTGGATCTGGACACCATAGGCTTCTTGTTTTAGCCCAGCATTGCAATCAAAATCTTCATGTTTCTCCAAACTGATGAGTGCCCAGTGTGCTTTTCGGCCCCTGTAATACCTTTTTCCTTTTACTTGGCAGCAGTTGGCTGAGAAACACTGAATCTGAGGACCAAAGAAATGGTGAGAGAAGCAGAATGAATAAATGAGAATGAAAAATACAATTTCCTTTTTTTTCTTTCCAAAAAAAAGAGGAAAGGTTATTACAGTCATTGTAAAAGTTGAGAACCAGCATTTTTACCCTTTAAACAGACATGTGACTGCAATGCGACTAAGTAATGTGTGCTGTGCTGTGATTCTTCTACCTTGTGATCTAGTGACTGGTAGGAAACGGGCCATGTGTGTTGATGGACTGTTGCAGCTTCTCTTCTTTGGCTCTTCTGCTGTGGCAAAGCTGGAAAACAAAACCAAAGTCATCTGAAGTTTCCCCTTAAAATGTTAAGTGCAGTACTTCCTATAACATTCACACCTAACAATAATTTACAATAAATTACAATAGAGCCAAATGCAGTAAATATGGCACAAATTAAAACTAACATTTAAAAAAAAAAAAAAGTGTCAGGAGGTTCAATAAAACCTCTATTTTTAAACAATTAAAAATCTCTGTCAATTACTTCATGGTTCAGTTTTTAAAAGGTTAAAAAAAGCCAACATGTAACACTAGAACAGCCACGCAGCATCAACAAAAGCAAAGATTTCACTTCTTGAATAAGTTTTTTTTAATTACTTTCTCCAATGATAACAAATAAAAGAAGCTACTTTCAGCTTTCCCTTGCCACAAGGGGTCAACACAGCGGGTAGGCTTTGCATGATAGATTTGTCATTATCATGACCGTCATCAGCCTCTCTCCAGTTCCTTACAGGTTTAACACCCTGTTTGCATCCCATTCAAAACTCAAAAAAAATATTTTTTTATCCAACTCCAGTCCTCTTTTTATGTATCGTTCAATCAAACCCAGCTAACTCTGACTCATATAACAAAACATGAATGAAACATGAATTAAAAAACAGCATAAAAATGACTCCTGGCCAATTCTAGGTATAAATGTTTTTTTGTCGTTCTTGTTGTTGTTAGCATCTCACTGTTCTTTTTTCCATGAAGCTGTTCAGGAATTCGTCAATGTCAATGCGTCCTTCCAGGAAGTTTTCAGCCGTCTCCTCAGACTCCTCCTCTGCCTGGTGAGCTGCGACTTTTAACCGAGCCTGTAGTGTGCTTAGACTGCAACTCTGGTAGGGAGTAAAATAAAAAAACAAAGACAAAACATGAAATACAAAATGATCAAAGAGTGTTTACAGGCAAACATGTCTGGGTTGATATATATATATAAGCTCTTCTTTAGAGTATTGCTCAATATAATGAGTGCTGTTAAACAAATCCTTTTTTCTGCCGGTGAAGGGACCTTGTATCGGCCAAGTCAAGTAAAAAGACAATGTAAAATCTTCAGGATAACCTGCTGAAAGATTAAAGTAACTGTATGTATATATTTGAGCCTTTAGTGTATACTTTTGACCTTGTGTGGATTAAAGAAAATTCAAAAGAAATTCAAACTTATGCACCCAATACTTGCTATTAAAAGTGAATAAAGATATATGCTGTGCAATAGGGGTGGGGGAAAAATCGATACAGTGTAGTATCGTGATATTTTGTTTGCTAATAATGTATCGATACAGGGACAGCAGAAATCGATATTTTGTTACAAAAAAGGTTTTTGTGCTCTGACTTCAGAGCATGTTGATCCTTTTTCTGAGCAAGAATCCTGACATTCCTTCACTGTCCAAATGTGTTTAACTTTTTTTTGGCAGCAATAAACATGACAGTTTACTTATTTTAATTTAAGACATGTTTTATTTTAATTAAGTTTAAAACTTTTTTATTTAATGTAAAATTATATTTTGTTTTAATTTACTTTCAAATTCTTCAGTTGCTGAAGGGGCTGCATAGTTTTCATAAATTGCATAGTTCAGAATAGCTATAATTGTACCAGATGGTTTCATTCAGTTAAGTTGGACTAGACTGTAATACAAACCGTTCAGTTTGTCAACAATAAAACTGACTGAAATGAGAGAAAGACTGAGTGCGAGACTTTGTTATTAGATAAAATGAATATTGATAAAGTTTACCTTTATGTACAGAATCTGAATATCGCAAAATATTTTAAAAAATTGCAATAATATCGTATCGTGCGTTAAGTATTGTGATAATATCGTATCGTGGGATGTATGGTGATTCCCACCTCTACTGTGCAATCATTAAACCCTGGAAAAGTCAATTAAAAGCCAAACAATCACCACAACGTTCACGTCATTGATGAGTGTATATAAACCTCTGACCACAACTGTAGCAGACCGACATGTAGTCACCAATTAAGTCTGTATCTTATATTTTACTTTTTCTTTTCGTGCTTGGTTTTCTGGAAACTAAGCAGTCAATCAAGCTTAGCTTAACCCTCCTGTTATGTTGGTTTCCAGGAACACCAATTGTGCTCCTGGGTTAATTTGGCCCGGGGCAAATTTACTCATCCAAAAGTGTCAGAAACACTGGCATTGATTATTTTACAATTTTCTTTTATAATTTGGATTTTTTTCGTTTTCTGTAGTGATGCAGATGACATGTGACATCTCTTCTGTTCTGGGTCAATCTGACCCGCAACATAACAGGAGGGTTAAGTAACAAAGAGTACTACAATTACACAGTTATACAATTCACAAGTTACACAGTATATTAAACAACCCAAGCTCAGTTTTAATCAACAAAATGATAAATCAGGATTGGAATAAACATATGAAAATGTCAAAACTCTTATTTCAAGACGTGTCTTTGCACTAAACATGTATTACGTGTAAAACCAGAGTGTGCTGGTGTGGCCATTTACCTCACTGAGTTCGTGCTGTCTCTGCATCTTTGTTTCAAAAGCTGACTTCATCTGAGTCAGCTGTTCATACTGTTAGCACAAGAGACAAAAACACATAATGAGCAGCAGGACAATGGCATGAACAAATATGTGAGCCATGTGTGTATGACACAGAGAGGAGACCGTGCCTTTGCAGTTACTTCGCCTAAACTCTGAAACCGTCTGCCTTTTCAAATTCTGACCTCTCTAACATTTTTGAAACCTGTCTGAACACACCTCTTTAATCCCTAGCTTTTTACGGTGACTGAGTTGTTTTGCTTTTGTGGCTTATCTTCTATTTTTCTATATTGATGTATATATTTATTACTTTTCTATTTTTCAGTTAGTACAGCACTTTGGTCAAACTGCGTTTTTTAAAATGTGCTTATAAATACACTGACTTGACTTGATTATGAAACAAAGAGGAATTACGTATGAACTGACCTTGTAGAGCATCTCTTGTCTTTTTCCTTCCAGATGTGGCTCCATTTGAAGATTTTTCTCTGCAAAAACACATTGACACCAACTTAAATTAGAGCTTCACTTTCCTATGACTCGCAAGACCATCTATGAGAACAGGGGAAGAACTTACTGGCCATGTCCAGTATACTGTTGACCAACTCTTCTTTATCAGATGTGACCTGTTTCAGTTGTGGCAAACTCACAAAAAACTTGAGCAACACATCTTCGTTTTCAGACATATCTGACAACTGTGTCAGGCTGGGGGTGGATAAATGGGCAGATATGTGAGAGAGTAATTATTTGATGTGCCCACTTACAAAAAACATGAAAAGCCTGTAACTTTTATTGTAGGTTCATTTTAATGGATAGAGACAGAATATTAACCATGCTCACCCCCTGGAGCAAGATTTTTATAGTTCTAGATTTTCCAAATACTTTTTGGAGATTTTTCTGCATTTTGGGTTGATAATCTGTCTCTCACCATTAAAATGAAAAATTAGACACTATCGCTTTCTTTGTAAGTGAGCAACTTATAAATTCAGCATTATTTATAATTATTTCTATCACTTTACATAAACAGTGGGTAAGATGTTGAATACATCAATAATGGTATGAAATAATGTTTGTCACAAACATTTCACACTGTGCAAACATTTTAATTTGAAATCATTAAGGAATACTTTACTTCATGTCACAGAGTTCAGGAAAAGACTCAGGAATCTCAGGCATCTTGTACACGTGTCCATTTAGTCTAGTCTAGAAGAAACAGAAGTTATATATTTACATCACAATCTTCAGTGTATTAATGTCTGAACACTAGAGCTGTGTCGGACTGTCCAATGCTAGTTCTCTGAGTAATTTTGTCTGATGCCATCTGCTTCTTCCTGTAATGTATAATGTGCATGCACTAGTGGCACTAATATTGGCCAGCATGAGATTAAAGTTTTATTTGAGTGACCTAGAAAGTCCACATTAGTTGTATGGAATGTTAATGACAGCGCAAGTTGTAGATTTGTTGGCAGGTCACCATGGCTTGTTTCCCGAGCTTGGATTTTTTCTTCATTCGCTGATTTGTTTTGTTTTTCACTTTTGGTTTATCTCTGGTTAGGTTCGTGTGCTGAAAACTACTTGATTAGGTTCAACAAAAAGTTCTGGTTTGGGGTAAAATACATCCTTGAGTTCCACAAAATTACCTTTAAATTTGGCCAATTTCCCCATCAGTGACATTTTCTCAACCATTCGTGGGTTGCTTCCAGCCCGGCTAATGTTTACATTTACAAAGCAATCTTTATTAAACAGAATTTGTGCTGGAAGCAGTCCAGAACCTGGGATATAGGTGGAGGAACCTACAACTTTTTGATCAATGCTTTTATCTGGTTTGGTGAAGGTGATGCTTTGCTTGCTATATGCTTGACTGTTACCATTCCATTTTTATACACTGTGCATCAATTGCATACCTCTGAATCTCCAATAGGTACAGGCAGTGGCAGGTCAGAAATTATTCCATATGGCGCTGGAGCTCGAGGGGGCCCAAGGGCACTATCGACCCCTGGGTGAGGCATTGGCGCAGGGGCTGGACCAGAAGGTGGTGTCTGACTGGGTCCCATGTGGCGAGAACCAAAGTGAAAAGCCGGATTGGGGTAAGGTGCTATACCTGATGATTTGTACATACTGCTCCAGTGAAAAAAGGAAAGAATAAAAGGCATAACATCAATGTTTAAATGATGTGGAAAAAATATATCGAACTGCTTTTAGAACCACTTTAAAATAATATTTAAAATAAGACCACACTTGAAAAATATACGAACTTTCTTAGAATGTCATAAGAAAGTACTGAGAAATAAGTGTCTTATATTCTCAATGACAGAAGGAGGAGACTTACTAAGGAAAGCCAGAAGGACCGCTAGACATCAAGGCGGGAGGACTTTTCCAGAACTCGTCAAGCAGACTTTGGATGACCTTTCCCAGGTCTGAGTGCATCCCAAACTAGAACATATATAACAACAACTAAATACAGTAACATGGATAAAATTAAAGCATGAATTAACAGAAGAACCTAAAATAAGTGGATTTACTTCACAATGAACCAATGAAAGAAACAGAAAAAAGCAAACAAGTACATGTTTTTGTAGCTGATGAACACCTGGTTTATGTGCACAAATGAAGCAAGGATACCAGATAGAAAGCTGTGCATCGACGACAGCTCTCCCCACTCTATCTGGATCAATTTAATTATGTATTAAATAATTTTTTAAAATTTGGTTACATTCAAGATGCTTTCTAAAGTATGCTATTTATTTATTTGTGTGTGCAGATGATGTATTATAGCTTTAGAACACTGGATTACGTATACGTATTTCCAAGTAAACTGGATAATAGAATTAGACTATTCTTCTTGGTTGAAGACAGAGCATTTGATCGGTGGTGAGAAGACCTACTGCTCAGGCTTGGAAACCCCCTGACTTTAAGTTACTTATTTCACTTTCACTTTTAGTCAGATGAGAAATGTAGTTATCTTGGACACTACCATGAGTAATGATCTTTCAACTTGTCCTGCTGCTTTCACAGCAATGCTGTCACTTTGCAGCGTTTTACTTCCCTTTGTTTCTCTCTCTCTTTTTTTCCACACAGATCATTGAAAAACAAAGAAACAAAAAAGAAAACCACACACACATTTGTGCAATGACACTTTAAACAAAAAAAGTGTTATCTGTGTCATTTTAAGTATTGATTCAGGATGCCATAATTTATAATTCTTGTTTAAGATCTGAAAAAAACCCTCTTTAATTCTCAAAAGCTACTTACATTAGTGATGAGGGGGCTCTTGATCATAGTGCCATTATTGCTGTCCACTAAATGATGACCAACAGGGGGAAAGACACTAACCACTGGTTTCTCCTGGGGGAACTGAGGAGGCAGCAAACTGAAATGAAGGGTAACAAAAGAGAAGTGTTTAACTTAGTTAAACCCTTTAATGTTAACTATCAACAATTTACAGCCCAGATAATATAATCTAGTTATGATGTAGTATTGCTGGATAATCAATAAACATTACTTGATAATCAATAGGAAACAAGTCAATTATGCAGGAAGCAAATGAGAACTTAACTGATAAACAAAGAAGCAGACTTTATAAGAGCAGGATTATTGAAAATGTAGGTATTTATTGTGTCATAAATTTTGTTCTTGGGATTAGTAAGACCTGTGTTTACCTGCTGTTACATGCCAAAGTGGCATCTGTCAAAAATGTTTATGGCAAATACAGTTCTAAAATACAGTTCTGAAATACCCAGACCCAAACCAATTAATGGACAGTCCTCCACACCTATAAAGCGTATATTATATATATTATATAACCCCATATTTTCTTTATAGGTGACAAAAATAGAAGCAGAAATGGGAGTGAATGTGTGACAAAGGTTTTTCCTAAGAGCTCTCACAAACATTTGACTACCTAATGTGAGAGTTACTAGAGCCTATGGTACATATTTGGGTTCTCAACCGGCTTTACTAGTTTTTCTTGTCTCATCTTCTTTGTGGAAATCTGAAAATTTCTATCTTGTTTCTCGTGTAATGTTAGCCTTCTTTTGTATTAATTTACAGTCAGATTTCAATCAGTGGTGTAAGTACAGACTGACTTTGAGGTACACAAACCATTGTCTGTTGATAATCTGAAATTATTGTATGCAGTGTGACAAAAAGTTTCAGAAAAGAGGCCCATAAAATCCAGAATCCTTTTTGGCCTAACCCATGTTGACCGTCATAATGCTGGGTATGTTTAAGCAGCCTCCAGCATGGCTGCTATTATTCCCATTCTGACCACTCTTTTAAACTGACCCAAATTTCATCTGAAAAAAACATGGCTGGTTATAACAGGCTCTGGCTACAATACAGCAGTTTGCAGTCCACAGTCTCCAAGCCTGAAGGCAATGCGGTACATGAGATGCTATTATCATTACCCAATGGTGTGAGACTCCCAGTGTTCAATGCACTTACTGAAAATAAAAACCAAGCAGAAATGCAAGAGAATATAATGATAGTAGTGAGAGATTTAAAAAAAAAAAAAAAGCAGCCAGATGTATATGAGAAAATGACCTCCAATGTGAGCTTAGGTAAGGCTCTTTGTTTTCACAGACATACAATTAGAACTTTTTGATCCCACCTGGTAGGTGTATAAATGTACTCACATGTTAACACTAATGGTTGAATTGTTGACTGTGAATGGTATTCTGTATTCCACATCCTTCTGGATTTCTGCAAGGCTGTAAAACAGGAACAGGGCCAGAAATTTGAAGATTTATCAACATGCAATCAAAAGAAGATGCAAAAGAAGAATTATACACCTAAGGTCAAGGTTTATGAAATTCTGCTAGTTTGAAGAGCAAATGATAGATTCAGTATTTATCCTCACCCAACAAATTCTGTCGGTGAGGGATTAAATGGCACAGAAGGTGAACATAGTTTTCATGAATAAGTAAATGCAATCTATTTATGGTACTTAGTAGTTGACCGCTGGGGAAAAGGTAGGAAAAAAAAGAGTCGTTTCACAAAAAAGAGCAATTAATACACTTGACATGTTAGGTTTTAAAATCACACACAAGTGTCTGTCAGTGTCTGATAATAATGAACTTTCCCTTCCACTGCCTCTAATGCTGCTGATACCACTATTTATCTGAATAACTGCATTTTCACCAGATAAACTGCACCAGTGAAATGATGGAATAATTGTAATGCCACATTGTTTATAAAATCACAACTTGAAAAAATAGGGCAAAGAAGGTTCATGTTGAAGTTGGTCCGGAAGTCAATATAAGGGGTTTAAACAGTCAGCACCCCAAAAAATCAATTACCATGTCAAAGCAGCGTGTAGAAAACCTTAACCTTACACCTAGTAACATCAGTGTCATCATATGAGAAGCATTCAACAGAGCTCCATAGCATCTAAAAGCACATGATCTGCATTTGATATGCTTGGTTCCTTCTCGGAAACTGTGTAATCCCTTTTCTTTGTCACACACTTGGCATAATTCGTATTAGAAGGGAGAAGACTGTGACTCCTCAAGAAATGAACCACAACAGTGGCTTACGCTGGAAACATTCGTTGATAAACAAAGGCTAATACTTTAATCTCCACTTCTCAGTAACAAGCTCATCTTAAAACTACATGCATGGCAAACACATGACCACAGGACATGTCCAGCCACGAGCCCTAAAAATAGACCCTGTCATTTAATGCTAACATAGCACGCGCTAATTAGCCATGAGAAAAGGCTAGCAAGATTAGCTTACAAACCAGACTAAGGGGCTTCACAAAAGTGGGTTTACCTAAAATAGTATTACATAATTTGAATATTTAGAGAACAGATGGGATAAATGTGGTCGACAATAAACGAAAAGTTGGTTGCTAGCATGAGGTACTTTTAACTTAACTATGAGAAGTAGCTAGCTCTGAGAAGTAAACAGCAGGTGTGTTGGTAAACTGAGTGAGGGTGTTTTCTATTTAACCCCATTAAAATGTTCAGGAAACATCGTAGTGACCATAAAACAACCTCACGGGTCGGGTTTTGGGGTGACGGATCGTTATTACCTCGGGTGGGCAGCTTTTAGGGACTCGATCTGCCGCTGTCTCTGTTGCTGTAAGCTGTTCAGAGGAGGGAGAGATCCAGAGCCTTTGGAGGTTGGGAAAAACCAGTTCATTCTCTTCTGGAGAAACCACTGACCGGACTTGGCGAATCTAAAGGCCGACTAAAAACGAAGAAGAAATGGAAGAGAAAGTCAGCATGAGCGGTACACGGTGTGGAGATTTGCGGCGCTGACCGCTGTTAGCTGTTTGACTCTCGGTTTCTCGTCCTCACAAGGTGTACTTTCTGTATATGTTACAAAGTCGGATGGCATATCCTCATTTGTTGGTTAAAGTGTCAGTTCCGGTTTATCTCCCAAGAGATGTGTGTAAATGTCACCCAGTCATTAATATCATGCGAGAGATTAAGGCTAAAGGAAGAAAACAACCTAGCTAATAACAGCTTGATCAACTTATTTACGTGTTACGTCACGCAAACGCCTACGTAGAGCGCAACTTCCTGTTTTCGACCTTTTTTCACAATAAAATATAAGAATAACATATTTTTTGGGATTGGACCTTATAATAAACTATATGAGATTTAAGAATACAGCAGCAAAGCCATGTTAAAAATGCGATTTTTCTGTAGTAACATAAATGATAATTTTGTGAGTGTTAAAACGTTTTAGGGTGAGCACGGGTCCCTCTTTATGTAGGACTCCACTACATTTTTATTACTTGTCCCACACATTCAGATATTGTTCCAAATTTTTGTTTTTAAAATCCATCCTCTAGGATGCACATTCTTCTAAAGTGTGAAGAAAGTAGCAATTTCACCATTGGTCTTCTCCCTTTTTTGTCAGTTATTTCTGAGTCTAACAAGAAACCTGTAGCTAAAAAGGAAAACAGGTCCAATCTGAAAGAAATAGGCAGCTGCAATGTGAGAATGTAGATAGGCAGAATTTGATGGTAGTCTGTAGGATGACTTAAGAAATCAAGAAGAAGTAGTAAGTGAAGGCAGACACAGGGATTTAATAGTGGAAGCTTAAGAAGGAATAACGTTGCACAGGGAAAAATTGTTACAGGCTCTGGGTGGTAGGGAAGAGTTCCCAGATATCTGGAAGTGGTAGAGCTGAAGTGGTGAAGGAAATTGTCAAAATGGTTTTTGGTATTTTCTCTGGATAGAGAAAAGAAGACAAGGAGGCTTTGTGGTGAATATGGAAATGCAGGAAAGTATTCAAAAGAAGAGGTTAACAAATAAATAGTAAGCTTATCAGGGAGATGAAGAAAGTCAACAGGAGTACCGGGAGGGTTTTGATCCTAGTGATTTGCTAAATGATGATGATGATGAATTTTAAAGTTGGCATAAAGTATATTAAAAAACCAAAACACTCCAAAAAAACTCCAAAACTCAAAGAGGTTTTCAAAGGTGGTTGAAAAATGTCCCAATAATTTATCTCACAACTGATCATAGTCAGGTGTACAGTTTAGATTTTATTCTTTGCACTGACAATACTGCATCCAGTTCCACTGTATATATATATATAGTGACAATAAAGATTATTGTACTTATCAGTCCTAGCATAACTAAGTCAACATAACTTAATTCTTGACTATGCCCATCAACTTTCATTTTCTTAAAGATAATTTAATACATATTATAATGCAACACAATTACCAACCATTCAAGCAAACATGGCACATTTTTTTTCTTAATAAATGGGAATCAAATACAGGGCAGAAGGCCAAGGCATGCTGCAGTGCCTTTTTCCCCTTAATTTTTATGGAACACCAGATAAAAATAAACATCCAAGAAACCAAGGTGACGTAAATACTGCTTGAGGACACTAGGTTGACAAATGAATAATCTAATAACAAAGAAACAAAACCAACAGTTAGTTTAATAGTTAACTCCTATTATATAAAAGTGCTGGCGAACTTCATAATTGAAGTGTATGACAACCAGTGGGGAGCAGAAGGGGGGGGGATCCTCCACCCCGAGATCACGATTCATGGTGAACATGTAACACTTCTAATCACATACTTTTGAAACATTTTTATCTCAAACATTTGCTCAAAAGTTTGCATTTAAACTAAGGTGCATTTAAAGTACGAAATTGTAAAACCAAAGCCAACCTTCTTTAAAACATATTTCCTTCCTTTATGCTCCATAACAAGGCAAAGTGAAATAATTTAAAACACTTGCTTTTTGCCCAGAAGTGACAACCATCTGTGTTTTTAGCCCTTGTGATAAAAACCGGAGCTTTAAGCACTTAAAACTATTTTTATCTTTAAATCCTTTCTATGACCACTCAGACCATATTCCCTTCATCAAAACTACATTGAACTATAACTTTTACAAAAGTAAGATCAATCTACTGATAAAAATATTTTTTGGCAACACCAATTTGGAAACATTTATGTTGCTCATGTTCAAAAATTTGATAGGAGTAAAAGATAATTTGGACCTGTTTTTGTTTTGTCAACAAAAGGGGATGATAAAGCCATGGAGATGGCATCAGTATAAAGGAGACAAGTGGATGGTTCACTCACAATATTATCTTGCTTTATTTCATACACAGTCCCTGTAAATGCTTTCTAGGCTTGGTAATGCAATTCCCAGCAACTTACTATCGTTACTGTCTTTCTAATTGCCTTTTTCTGTCCCTCAGAGGCATTTCCAAACAAACAGTACAGAAATTCAACACACTTTCAACAAAAGCCCAGTAGAACATGTAAAGCATTTTAGACTTTGAAGGCTAAAAGTTTCTGCAAAAATATAGATTCAATGCCAGTCTTATCTAGAGATTTAAATAACTCAGAAGTCACACATGACTTTTCAGGTATTAGTAAAGGGCAAGTAGGGATAGGTATCAAAACCCGGTTCTTGTTGAGGTTCCTGTTTCAGTTCCCTGGAATTGTTTGTCATTTTTGCAAACAATTCCCTTATCGATTCCAGTCGCCCCGAATGACGTCAACACGTTGCGGATCGTCATTTACCTGGCAGGAAACACGACGCCTAAGCGGCTCAAACGCTCAAAAGTTTGGTTTATACTTTACGAGAACGGATGACAACAGGGCAACTTGCAATACTTGCAAAGTAGATATTTCATTTAAGGGAGGAAACACTACGAATATGCAAAAGCATTTGCTCACAAAACATGCGATGACCTTAAATGAATGTTGTGTTTTTAATTCTGCTCCGGACTCGTGAATCTTAACCCAGCAGCAGCAGTAACGTTTGCACGTCTTCTCCCGTTAATGCGGCAGGTAAATAATCAACAACAGTGCATATTATGTTAGCGCGATCTGCCTTATTACAAAACCTGCCATTACTGTGTGTTGCATTTAGGTGACCATGATGAGAGAGACAGAGTCTGGCTAGCTCAGATGCTGGCAGTTCTCGCTGCAGTCTACCGGTAGCGTCTCCTTTCAGGCCAGGATAGACGAATGTCACCGAGCAGTGACTAAGTTTGTGGTAAAAGCCTTGCACCCATTTGCCACAGCAGATGCCCCCGATTTTCGGTAAGTGAATGTGTTTAATTGTCGGCAGGGACATTACTGGATATTCTTGTGTAATTGCTACAGAATAATTTATGTTATACGTTGTTATTGCTACAGAAGAATATTTATTTTATTATTTTACATTTACAATTTTTTTTCCTGGGGACCCTGTGACACCCCATTGAAGAGCCGTAGGCTGTGGATCTCTTAAGATCTCACTGTTGGGTTTGTAAGGCCATGTTACTCCTAAATTTCTATCTTGTTCAAAGAGAAGATATAAAACAAAGTTCTAAGCTAATCGACCTTAGTGTTCGATTAGCATTAGATAATAAAACGATTTCTAAAAGATCAGCACCCTGAGTGAGAATAATTGTACTGAGAGTGACTTGTTGTTTCCATCCTCAGTTTCCATCCTCAGTTGTGCAAAGATTATACTTTCAGGAATCATTTCTTTAGTTTTTGACTTGAGGAATGTCTTTCTAGACTGTATGATCTCGCTAACCACGATAAGTTGTGATATTCCCTTTTGAGCATGAAGCTGATGGAATAGTGCTGTGCTGCACATGTTCTGTCACTGATGACTGCTTATTGCTCTATTGTAGAGCAGTGAGAAAGGGAATATGTTCAGAGTGGTTGTAGAAGAGTTTAAAAAAAAAAAAAACCCCATCACTGAAAAATATTTGTGTAGCATTTATTTACTTACTGGTCAGTGCTTCTCTGTAGCACAGTGAAGACAAGAGTGGAAATCTTATCTAAATTTAAAAAACCTTGTTTGTTGTTTGTTTTTTTTCACCTGGTGATTTTTTGTTTTAAATGCTCAAATAAAGATCAGTGCTAAATAGAATTATCTGATACAGTGGATCTCAAACTGAGGTACCACTAGTTGTACTTGGGCTCTTTCTGATGGTACGCGGGAAATCTCCAATTTTTTTTAGAATAAATAATGTACCATTGTAGAGGTATGCAAAGACAACACGAGAGTTCCCGAGGCTCTTCTGGGAGCCAGAGTCAACCAGAAAACGCCTCCCCGAACGTGTCCTCTATAAAGAGCAGCCTCCAGCCTTAAATGTGAGATTGGCCAAATTTTGATCAAGTAATGCTCTTTGTTTTAATCCCACCTGATAGGCGGACAAATGGACTTGCATGTTAACACTAATGATGGAGTTGTTGACTGGGAATGGTATTCTGTACTCCACATCCTTCTGGATCTCTGCAAGTCTGTGAAGGAACAGGACCACAAATATGAATATTTATGAACATCCAACAAAAAGAAGATGGAAAAAAAGAAGATGAAAAACAAATTATCCACCTATCCTTTATTTCTGCTAGTATAGAAGGAAAATGATAGAGTGAATGCTTGTTTTATCCATTAACTTTTGCAGGTGAGGAGTTTAAATAACTGGCTTTCCTGGTACAAGACATATGCAAGTGTAGATTAACAGTTAAGCACTATTCTGATTTTCAACTTTATTAAAACCACTCGGAGAACATTCCCTTCTGTAAAGTTCCGAACAATCATCAAGGTCAGAAAACACAGTACCACAACTTATCATCGTGGTTAGCGAGACCATACACTCTAGAAACACATTTCTCAAGTCAACAACTATAGAAATGATCCCTGAAAGTATAGTCGTAACAAAGCTGCGGATGGAAACAACAAGTCACTCTCAGTACAATTATTCTCACTCAGGGTGTTTATCTTTTAGAGGCCTTATTATGAGTAACATGTTTAAGATTTACATGAAACGTACAAAAATTGTTGTATAAAAATATTTTCAGTATAAAAGAAAGTTACAAATGCTACACTGAGACAGACTTAAAAGGCTGGTGTCTTACAACGGCTGTAAAGATAAATCAACCTTCAGTTATTGCATCCATTTGAGGCAATGTAACCTTTTTTCGTTCTTTTTTGGTGAGTCTACATGACGCTTGTATGTTCAAAAATAAGCCCAGTCTATTTTCTCTAGTGACTGCTAAATTAAGCCCTTTCTGGCAGCGACGTTGACTTGACTGTCTCTTCTCAAATATCTACTTCATGGGCAATATGTCAGTAAAGTTGATTTAAACTTCTGCAAGAAATCTATGTCCTAATTGAAATTGTAACCAGAAGCTCCTTTTATTCCTACACATTTGTATGCCTTCTATAATATATAATACATTTGTAATATAATACATTTGTTTCAAAAAATAATTATGCTATAGTACATAATATTTTCCAAAGCACAAATTGTTTTTTAACAACTGTGACATTTACAAATATCTTTGTGTCCCTCAGAACAAATATTGCTTATATAATTGTCTTTCCACTAAGCAATGTATCAAAACTACATTAAGCCAGCATCAGTACAGTCATAGATAAAAGCAGTCAAGCCAATATTTACATTTTTTGGATTTTCATACAACCACTCTGACCGTATTCCTTTCATCAATGCACCACAAGGAAGCAAAGAGCAGTCATCAGCGACAAGCTGATTGTTCTATCTATTTCATGCTTGGAAGGAAGTATCACAAGTCATCGTCGTGGTTAGTGAGACCATACACTTTAGACTTCCAAATTTTAACTATCTGGAAAACAATCACAGTAATGCCAGCTACAGATTTTGGATTGAGTAAATGGTATTATATTTAACTGCTTTTACCAAGCAACAATGCTCTCAATACTGGATTTAAATGTTATGTAATCATCTCTAACAGCAGATTTATCTGCGCTAATGTTACTATAGTTACGTACAACAGTAATAGTTCATTAACGTCTCATTAACTCAAGACTTTGGCCATGTTTGACAGCTGAGGCAAACCATTAGTGAGAGTGACTGTCCTGGGAATCACTAGCTCTTTCTGGCCATTGCTTAATTAAAACTGTACTTTCAGGAGTCATTTCTATAATTTTTGACTTGAGAAATGTGTTTCTACAAGCCCATGCAGCAGTATGTTAATAATTGACTTTATATTGCAGTTTTTCTCCCAACTTAAGTTTGGTCCGTTTAGAGCACCCTGCCATGCAATGACATTTGTCCCTAACCATCAGGAATCCTCATGTTAATTTTTATCAAGTGGGAAAAAGTTAGCATTCATCCTCCAGCTTCACTGTGTTTATGTTAGCTAGCCACCATTATACATCATTATATACCAGCCAGCCCAACTTCAGTAACCCTACAAACCACTGCTGTTTAGTTTTCTGTCTTCATTTATATGGGAAATGATAGCAAAGCTGTACGTTTTCATTTTTTCTGTGGCGGTTAAGCTGCCGGATTTTTGGCTTCATCCCCAGATATCTGGGAACTCTTCCCTACCATCCATTACTGCTCACTTGCGGAAGAAGTGGATCGCATTCTCCTGGCTACCGGGTGCTTCAGCATCCAGGCAATATTTCCCGACTCACCGACGGCACCTCCCTCACCCCCACTGATTCTCCTGGGAGCTTCCGACTCCGACAGCGTGACAGCGCTGTGCCACCTTTGCAGCTTTAAGCTCCAGGGAAACAAGCCCACCAGCGCTCTGTAGCGGCCGTGACCGCTGGCGATAAGGAAAGGCTGCTCTTTATGGAGGACACGTTCGGGGAGACGTTTTCTGGTTGACTCTGGCTCCCAGAAGAGCCTCGGGAACTCTCGTGTTGTCTTTGCATACCTCTACAATGGTATATTATTTATACTAAAAAAAATTGGAGATTTCCCGCGTACCACCAAAAAGAGCCCAAGTAAAACTAGTGGTACCACAGTTTGAGAACCACTGTATTAGATAATTCTATTTAGCACTGATCTTTATTTGACCATTTAAAACCAAAAATCACCAGGTGGAAAAAACACATAAACAACAAACAAGGTTTTTTAAATTTAGATAAGATTTCCACTCTTGTCTTCACTGTGCTACAGAGAAGCACTGACCAGTAAATAAATAGATACTACACAAATATTTTTCAGTGATGGTTTCTTTTTTTTTTTTTTTTTTTAATTCTTCTACAACCACTCTGGACATATTCCCTTCCTCACTGCTCTGCAGTAGAGCAATAAGCAATCATCAATGACGAAACAGCACAACACTATGTCATCAGCTTTATGCTCAAAAGAAAATATCACAACTCATCATTGTGGTTAGCGAGACCATACACTCGAAAAACACATTTCTCAAGTCAGAAACTATAGAAATGATCCCTGAAAGTATAGTCATATCAAAACTGAGTATGGAAACAACAAGTCACTCTCAGTACAATTATTCTCACTCAGGGTGTTGATCTTTTAGAAATCGTCTCATTGTCTAATGTTACTGTTTGTCTGTTTGTTATGGGTTTCAGTATAGTGTGTCATGCAATCGTGAGAGTTCTAAAAAATGATTAAGCAAACATCATTCTGGAAAATTAATTTTTAGATAAAAGTCACCAAATGTTGGGGGTAACGTATGGTTACACTGTAACCTTGGTTCTCTGAGCGAGAGACTATCTCTCAGCCCTGTACATATGGAATATGTAATGGAGTGGAAAGAGATACTCTCAATATGATAGAGAACAGCTAGATTTTAAGCAAAGAGAACAGAAAAAAATTCTCAGTCAGACAGGACTACGACTCATGAAGATGACTCAATTTGATTGCCACACTATAAACTTTAAAAAAATATCTCAAATCTATCAAATAAATAAGTAAATGTGTTTTAGTGGCACATTTCTCAACTATTTCTTAAAATAAGGAAGAAAAGCACTGGTATCTTTGGATGAGCCACTGAAGTAACCGTGAGTAAGAATGATGCTACCATGAATGAGATGCAGTTTTAACCCTCCTGTAAGCTAAAACTATACTTTCAGGGATCATTTCTATAAGTTTTGCTTTGAGCAACGTGTTTCTAGCGTGTATGGTGTCGCTAACCACGACGATGAGTTGTGATATTCCCTTTTGAGCATGAAGCTGATGGAGTAGCACATGTTCTTTGTCATTGATGATTGCTTATTGTTCTACTGTGGAGCAGCAAGAAAGGAAATATGATCAGAGTGGTGGTAGAAGTGTCAAACAGGCAATGAAAAATTTGTGTAACATTTATCTGTTTAATTGCTCATTATTACTTCCCTGTGGCTCAGTGAGATAGTGAATTAGATAAGAGTGGAAGTCCTGTTTAAGATTAAAAAACTTGTGTTGCTGTTTTTTTCCATCTGGTGATTTCTGGTTTTAAATGGTCAAATAAAGGTCAGTGCTAAGCTGAAATTATCTAATAAATTGTTAACCCTAGACCAATAATACAAGTGGGCACTAGATGACTAGATTAACATGCAAGTTCATTTGTCTGCCTATCAGGTGGGATTAAAACAAAGAGCATTACTTGATCAAAATTTGGCCAATCTCACATTTAACGTCTTCTTCTTGCACACCTCTGGCTGCTATTTATAGATCACACATTATGTATGAGCAGAAATCTGTGCCATCAGAAACTGTTTGAATAAGTTAAATTTGAATTTGAATTGCTCGGCTTGAAACTTGAATACATACTTTTAAAAACTGAATATGAATTAGCCTAATTTGAAATTCAATTTATTGGTTCGAAAATGATCATCACTTAATTGAAATTGAATTTTATATTTCCATCCATCCATCCATCCATCCATCTTCATCCGCTTTATCCGAGGCCGGGTCGCGGGGGCAGCAGCCTAAGCAGAGAGGCCCAGACCTCCCTCTCCCCAGCCACCTCCTCCAGCTTATCCAGGGGAACACCAAGGCGTTCCCAGGCCAGCCGAGAGATATAATCTCTCCAGCGTGTCCTGGGTCTGCCCTGGGGCCTCCTCCCGGTGGGACATGCCCGGAACACCTCACCCAGGAGGCATCCTTGTCAGATGCCCGAACCACCTCAACTGGCTCCTTTCGATGTGGAGCAGCAGCGGCTCTACTCTGAGCCCCTCCCGGATGGCCGAACTTCTCACCCTATCTCTAAGGCAGAGGCCAGCCACCCTTCGGAGGAAGCTCATTTCTGCCGCTTGTATCCGCAATCTCGTTCTTTTGGTCACTACCCACAGCTCGTGGCCATAGGTGAGGGTAGGGACGTAGATCGACCGGTAAATTGAGAGCTTCGCTTTTACACTCAGCTCCCTCTTCACCACGACGGACCGGTGCAGCGTCCACATTACTGCAGCTGCAGCCCCAATCCGTCTGTCGATCTCCGGCTCCCTTCTCCCATCACTCGCGAACAAGACCCCGAGATACTTGAACTCCTCCACTTGGGGCAGGAACTCATCCCCGACCCGGAGTGGGCACTCCACCCTTTTCCGGCTGAGAACCATGGCCTCACATTTGGAGGTGCTGATCCTCATTCCCGCTGCTTCACACTCGGCTGCGAACCGTTCCAGTGCGAGTTGGAGGCCCTCACCCAATGAAGCCAACAGAACCACATCATCCGCAAAAAGCAGAGATGAGATTCTGAGGCCACCGAAGTGAAAGCCCTCCGCCACTTGGCTGCGCCTAGAAATCCTGTCCATAAAAATTATGAACAGAACCGGTGACAAAGGGCAGCCCTGGCGGAGCCCATCACCCACCGGGAACGAGTCCGATTTATTGCCGGCAATGTGAACCAAGCTCTTGCAACAGTTGTATAGGGATCGAATGGCCCGTAGCAATGGGCCAGACACCCCACAGGACACCCCGAGGGACACGGTCAAATGCCTTCTCCAAGTCCACAAAACACATGTAGACTGGTTGGGCAAACTCCCATGCACCCTCAAGTATCCTTGAGAGGATAAAGAGCTGGTCCAGTGTTCCGCGACCAGGACGAAAACCGCATTGTTCCTCCGGTATCCGAGGTTCAACTAGCGGACGAACTCTCCTTTCCAGCACCCTGGCATAGACTTTCCCAGGGAGGCTGAGGAGTGTGATCCCCCTGTAGTTGGAACACACCCTCCGATCTCCCTT
The DNA here is from genome assembly GCF_051167445.1 of Perissodus microlepis. Classification (NCBI taxonomy): domain Eukaryota; kingdom Metazoa; phylum Chordata; class Actinopteri; order Cichliformes; family Cichlidae; genus Perissodus; species Perissodus microlepis. Next base: position 12,108,889 of record NC_140466.1, read on the forward strand.
CTTAAAGATGGAGACCACCAGTCCAGGGGTACTGCCCCTGATCTCCACGCAACATTGTAGAGGCATGTCAACCAGGACAGCCCTACAACGTCCAGAGCCTTCAGGAACTCGGGGCGGACCTCATCAACACCAGGGGCTCTGCCACCAAGGAGTTGTTTAACTGCCTCAGTGACCTCGCCCCCGGAAATTGGTGGGTCATTCCCCTCATCCCCAGACTCTGCCTCCTCCTCGGAAGACGTGTCAGTGGGATTAAGGAGGTCCTCGAAGTATTCCTTCCACCGCCTGACAATTTTCTCAGTCGACGTCAGCAGCGCTCCGCCAGCACTATACACAGTGCAGGTAGAGCACCGCTTTCCCCTCCTGAGACGCCTGACGGTTTGCCAGAATCTCTTCGAGGCAGTCCGAAAGTCTTTTTCCATGGCCTCTCCGAACTCCTCCCACACCCGAGTTTTTGCTTCAGCCACTGCCCGAGCCGCATTCCACTTGGCCTGTCAATACCTGTCGGCTGCCTCCGGAGTCCCACAGGCTAACCAAGCCTGATAAGACTCCTTCTTCAGCCTGGTGGCTCCCTTCACCTCTGGTGTCCACCATTTGGTTCGGGGATTACCACCACGGCAGGCACCAACCACCTTGCGGCCGCAGCTCAATGCAGCAGCTTCGGCAATGGAGTCGCTGAACATGGTCCATTCGGACTCAATGTCCCCAGTCTCCCCCGGAATGCTGTTGAAGCTCTGCCAGAGGTGTGCATTGAAGATCTCGCGGACTGGGGCCTCTGCTAGACGTTCCCAGCACACCCTCACTACGTGTTTAGGTGCACCGGGTCTGTCCAGCGTCCTCCCCCGCCACCTGATCCAACTCACCACCAGGTGGTGATCAGTTGACAGCTCAGCCCCTCTCTTTACTCGAGTGTCCAGAACATATGGTCGCAGGTCTGGTGATACGATTACAAAATTGATCATCGACCTACGGCCTAGAGCGTCCTGGTGCCACGTGCACTTATGGACACTCTTATGTTCGAACAAGGTGTTCGTTATGGCCAAACTGTGATTTGCACAGAAGTCCAATAACAAAACACTGCTCGGGTTCAGATCAGGGAGGCCATTCCTCCCAATCACGCCCCTCCAGGTCTCGCTGTCGTTACCCACGTGAGCATTGAAGTCTCCCAGCAGGACAACAGAGTCTCCAGGTGGAGCACCTTCCAGCACCCCCCCCCCCCGGGACTCTAAGAAGGCTGGGTACTCTGAACTGCCACTCGGCGCATAAGCGCAGATGACAGTCAGGACCCGTTCCCCGACCCTAAGGCGCAGGGAACAAACCCTCTCATCCACCGGGAAAAACCCCAACGTACCGGTAGCAAGCCGAGGGGATATTAGAATACCCACCCCAGCCCGCCGCCTCTCACCAGGGGCAACTCCAGACTGAGACAGAGTCCAGCCCCTCTCCAGGAGACTGGTTCCAGAGCCCAAGCCATGCGTAGAGGTGAGCCCGACTATATCTAGCCGGTACCTCTCAACCTCACGCACTAACTCAGGCTCCTTCCCCACCAGAGAGGTGACATTCCATGTCCCTATTGCCAGTCTTGGCAGCCGGGGATCAGTCCGCCAGGGCCTCCGCTCCTGGCCGCCACCCGACACACAATGCACCCGACCCCTATGGCGTCTCCTGCGGGTGGTGGGCCTGCGGGAGGATGGGCCCATGTCTCCTCTTCGGGCTGTGCCCGGCCAGGCCCCATGGACTAAGGCCCGGTCACCAGACGCTCGCCCTCGGGCACCCTCCCCGGGCCTGGCTCCAGGGCGGGGCCCCGGTAACCCTATCCCGGGAAGGGTAAACTGTTCCCTCGATGTTCTCTTCATAAGGGTCTTCTGAATCGCTCTTTGTCTGGTCCCTCACCCAGGACCAATTTGCCATGGGAGACCCTACCAGGGTGCAAAAGCCCACAGACAACATAGCCCCTGGGATCCCTGGGACACACAAACCCCTCCACCACGATAAGGTAGCGATTCACGGAGAAATGAATTTTGAAAATGAATTCATTTGCTTTGAAACCGTATTTTATCCTTTAAAAATGTAGCTCTCGAATAATTTCAGTTCTACAATTCAATTTCAGTTCCAAAATTCAGTTTTTTGGGACTCACATCCGGTTCCGGTTCAAGAGTAATCGAGCGCAGATTAATAGAACTACGTTTTACTAGTGGACTGAAAGTGTTACTGACGGGAATCTACAGCATCTTGAGCTGAATTAAGACTTCAGAAGTCATTCGTTATGTTGAATGACCAGCGGATAAACTCCCAGGTTGGTAATAAATGTATTACATGTATAAGAACAAGCGTCATGTTAACAAATGATAGCCGTACAGTAACTTTTATGCTTATTGTAGCTGTTAGCTCAAAACGCTAATTTACCGTAGTTTGCCCTGGATTCAGTTTTGACAAACAAATATGATTGACTGTTTCTAGTAGAATTCGTATTCTTTGTATTTTAGCTTTATTTATGTCTTACACAGCATCCCAACTCTTTAGCTAACTTAATAACTTTAGCTAAAGTGAATAGTTAGTCTAATTCATTAGACTCCCATAATTATGCTCCCTTGCACTTGTGTATCTAGAAATCTTGGTTTTTATTTCAACAAACTATTATCTGAGACCAATAATACAAGTGGCCACTAGATGTCTCTACCTGCTTGAGCATTTGGTAGACTGACAACATTTAGTCCAAGTTTAAGAAATTCTTCTTCAACAGACTCGTCTCTGTCACTCACTAAAAAAAGAAAATGAGTGTAAAGCCCCTTAAATAACCATTTGTTTTCTCATTTTTAGTTATTAATACAACTACTAAATTCTACTTACACATGAAGGGACTTGCATAGGATGATGGCACCTGTGCTTTTAGTGCTATGACACCAGTTTGGTAAGATATAGTTAAAGCATTTCCTAGAACCACTCAGATCATATTCCCTTTTTCAGAGCTCCAAAATTAAGCAATGAACAGTCATCAATAACAGAAAACACATGACAAAGTCACAGTTGTCTGTCACTTTCACGTTCAAAAGGGAACATCACAACTCATCATCGTGGTTAGCGAGACCATACACTCTAGAAACACATTTCTCAAGTCAAAAACTATAAAAATGATCCCTGAAAGTACAGTCTTAGTTAAGCAACGCCCATAAAGAGCTAGTGATTCCCAGGACAGTCACTCTCACTAATGGTTTGCCTCAGCTGTCAAACATGGTCTTGAGTTAATGAGAAGTTAATGAACTATTACTGTTGTACGTAACTACAGTAACATTGGCGCAGATAAATCTGAAGTTAGAGTTGATTACGTAACATTTAAATCCAGTATTGAGAGCATCGATGCTTGGTAAAAGCAGTTAAATATAATACCATTTACTCAATCCAAAATCTGTAGCTGGCATTACTGTGATCGTTTTCCAGAAAGTTAAAATATGGAAATGACCAGAAATCGTAAATAGTGCACATTTCAGATGCAGTTGTTCACATGGCCATTAAATGTCACAACGTCTTAAACCATGACCGAAGCCCATAACTATATATATGGAAGTAATCACTAGACAAAATAAAACAAACTTATTTGTTCTTTTAACTCTTCTAGAGCCACTCTGATCATATTCCCTTTCTCACTGCTCTACAGTAGAGCAATAAGCAATCATCAATGACAGAACACGTGCAGCACAGCACTATTCTATCAGCTTCATGCTCAAAAGACAAAAAAAAAAAAAAAAAAAAATCATCACAGCTCGTCATCGTGGTTAGCGAGACCATATGCTCTAGAAACACATTTCTCAAGTCAAAAACTATATAAATGATTTCTGAAAGTACAGTCTTAGTTAAGCAACGGCCAAAAACAGCTAGTGATTCCCAGGACAGTCACTCTCACTAATGGTTTGCCTCAGCTGTCAAAACTGGTTAAACACGAACATTAGCTCAGACTTAAATGCAGTTTTAGATTTGGTAACTGCTGTTCTATGTAAAATGTGTCCTTTGTCACCACCTCGAGGTGTGGCGGAGGCTGGCACCCTAGACACTCAAAAGTAAAATATCCAGTCTAAGAAATTTGTGTAATTTTACTTTCTGCATGGTTCTGTAACCATACATACAGCATTTTGCAGTTACAGATAGCAGTCTCCAATCTGAACGCACTTGCGGTGCTATCATCATTGCTTCACAGAATGAGACTGTCAGTGCAAAGTTCAATGCACTTACTGAAAAAAAAAAAAGATTTGCAGATACACAAGTGCAAGGGAACATAGAACAGAATAGAATACCTCTTTATTGTCACTGTTACAAGAACAATGAAACACAGTTTGCCATCTTTCTGTAAATCTACACAATAACACAGGCATTTACATTTACACAAGAAAGATATGTACAAGTTATACATACACATGCGTACATATGGCTACATCCATCCATCCATACAGATACATACAGATACATACAGATACATACATATATGTATATATATATACACACACACACACACACAAACTTCCACATACACGCTTACATATATATACATACACATACATGAGGAGTAGTGATGGGATTTCCGGCTCTTTTTAGAGAACCGGCTCTTTCGATTCGGCTCACTGAAAAGAGCCGGCTCTTTCGGCTCCCAACCGGCTCTTCAGGTTGTTTTGTTGCTTTAATTAATTTATTATTAACAATAATATGAAATTATGCACAAAAGGAATTACTAATGTAAAAAAAAAGTGGTTTTATTTATATATGCTTATATATAAATACAGGGAGTGCAGAATTATTAGGCAAATGAGTATTTTGTCCACATCATCCTCTTCATGCATGTTGTCTTACTCCAAGCTGTATAGGCTCGAAAGCCTACTACCAATTAAGCATATTAGGTGATGTGCATCTCTGTAATGAGAAGGGGTGTGGTCTAATGACATCAACACCCTATATCAGGTGTGCATAATTATTAGGCAACTTCCTTTCCTTTGGCAAAATGGGTCAAAAGAAGGACTTGACAGGCTCAGAAAAGTCAAAAATAGTGAGATATCTTGCAGAGGGATGCAGCAGTCTCAAAATTGCAAAGCTCCTGAAGCGTGATCATCGAACAATCAAGCGTTTCATTCAAAATAGTCAACAGGGTCGCAAGAAGCGTGTGGAAAAACCAAGGCGCAAAATAACTGCCCATGAACTGAGAAAAGTCAAGCGTGCAGCTGCCAAGATGCCACTTGCCACCAGTTTGGCCGTATTTCAGAGCTGCAACATCACTGGAGTGCCCAAAAGCACAAGGTGTGCAACACTCAGAGACAAGGCCAAGGTAAGAAAGGCTGAAAGACGACCACCACTGAACAAGACACACAAGCTGAAACGTCAAGACTGGGCCAAGAAATATCTCAAGACTGATTTTTCTAAGGTTTTATGGACTGATGAAATGAGAGTGAGTCTTGATGGGCCAGATGGATGGGCCCGTGGCTGGATTGGTAAAGGGCAGAGAGCTCCAGTCGGACTCAGACGCCAGCAAGGTGGAGGTGGAGTACTGGTTTGGGCTGGTATCATCAAAGATGAGCTTGTGGGGCCTTTTCGGGTTGAGGATGGAGTCAAGCTCAACTCCCAGTCCTACTGCCAGTTTCTGGAAGACACCTTCTTCAAGCAGTGGTACAGGAAGAAGTCTGCATCCTTCAAGAAAAACATGATTTTCATGCAGGACAATGCTCCATCACACGCGTCCAAGTACTCCACAGCGTGGCTGGCAAGAAAGGGTATAAAAGAAGGAAAACTAATGACATGGCCACCTTGTTCACCTGATCTGAACCCCATTGAGAACCTGTGGTCCATCATCAAATGTGAGATTTACAAGGAGGGAAAACAGTACACCTCTCTGAACAGTGTCTGGGAGGCTGTGGTTGCTGCTGCACGCAATGTTGATGGTGAACAGATCAAAACACTGACAGAATCCATGGATGGCAGGCTTTTGAGTGTCCTTGCAAAGAAAGGTGGCTATATTGGTCGCTGATTTGTTTTTGTTTTGTTTTTGAATGTCAGAAATGTATATTTGTGAATGTGGAGATGTTATATTGGTTTCACTGGTAAAAATAAATAATTGAAATGGGTATATATTTGTTTTTTGTTAAGTTGCCTAATAATTATGCACAGTAATAGTCACCTGCACACACAGATATCCCCCTAAAATAGCTAAAACTACAAACAAGCTAAAAACTACTTCCAAAAACATTCAGCTTTGATATTAATGAGTTTTTTGGGTTCATTGAGAACACGGTTGTTGTTCAATAATAAAATTATTCCTCAAAAATACAACTTGCCTAATAATTCTGCACTCCCTGTATATACAGTGGCCCCTAGAGACAAAACACGTACAAACTCCGAAACATATTTCTAGCGTTAACTGAACTTCAAAACAGAGCTACCTAAATCACTTAAATTACACAATTGAAAGCATATGTGTATTGTTTGTGTATTTCTACACAAGCACTCATATATATTCAAATAATTAAAAAAAAAAAATGCTCATTTACCTGCTACTACCACACACCAAATCCGGTCGTTGGTACTTGCTGGCTTGTGTAGCCACTAGGTGACAAAAGCTCAATGCTGGGCCTAGCATTCTGGAGCACTTCTGTTGTGTTTTTACGTGTTTTGGAGTTTTTATGTGCTTCAGGGTTTGTACGTGTTTTGAAGTTTGTACGTCCTTTGTCTCTAGGGGCCACCGTAAATATACTTTTATTTATTCACTCCACATAAAATGTAATAAATAAATCATATAATACAAAAACCAACTAGTCACAGTTCAATTTTTAACTATTTAGATTTTCAGCTTTTTCCTTTTCAACAAATTTAAAATGAAACAACACAAAACGCTGCAAACCACAACACAATTAAATATAAATTAAAATATGAAAACAAAAAGAAGATGCATATTCTCTGTCATATGGGCTTGCATGAATAAACTTTCTGAATCCTTTATCATCCGCAACTGAAAATAGTTGTGGATGATTACTATACCTTTCTAATCCCTGGCTCTCTTTCTCTCTCTCTCCCTCTCTCCCTCCTGCTCTGTTCCTGTGCTACTGCGAGTGTAACTACCGCCCCTCCCCCCTCTGCTCAGCGCAAAGCACAAGGCTCGCATGCGGAGTGAAGCGGAAAAAAGTGTGAGAGAAGGAAAAAAAAAACCCCACGGCTCGTGTCGTTCACGTCAAAGATCCGGCTCTAAGAGCCATTTCGTTCGCGACCGACACATCACTAATGAGGAGCAGGTGCATTGTGAGGTGCAGTGTGATCAGTGATATTGCACATTGAGTGTGTGTGTGTGTGGGGGGATACTGTTGCTACTATAATAAATACGGTTATAATAAATACTGTTTAAAGAGGTAATGTCCATGAGTGTTGGCAGTGCAGTTATCCTCCAATCAGGGCGGAGGTAGGGCATGTTTGACAGCCTGTGGGTAGAAGCTTCTATTGAGTCTGTTTGTCTTTGACCTGATGGACCTGTAGCGTTTACCAGAGGGAAGGGGGGAAAAAGTGAGTGTCGAGGGTGCGAGGGGTCTTCGATGATGATACTGGCTTTCAAAAAGTCTGCGCCGTGCGAATATATCTAAAGTCCACTTTTCCACCTATCAGGTGGGATTAAAATGTTCTGACAGCAGATTTGTGAAAACTAAGAGCATTACCTGATCAAAATTTGGCCAATCTCGCATTTAAGGAATATTAAATCTTTACTGTCTCATCTGAAATGTTGTACTTGCTCTACAGAAGTTTTACTGAATCTGTTATTTCTTTCTGTATCGCTGCTTGGTTTGGTAACGTGACTCTGAAGAACAAGAATCAGTTGGGACTTTTGGTAAAAACTGCCAGCAAAATCTCAGGGCATTGGCAAGACAGACTTTTGGCCATTTATAACAAGCATGTGCTGAGGAAGGCTCATTCTATTGTTAATTGTTTTAACCATTCACTTCACACTGAGTTTAACTTGTTGCCCTCTGGCTGTTGTTTTAGAGTACCTGTGAGGAAGACCAAAAAACCTGAGGTTTCTTTTATCCTTACTGCAACCCGTCTCCTTAATGGCAAATAACTGTCTTGTGGCTTTTTGTTATTGTTTTGTTTATTCTTATTGTTGCCCTTGGTGCTATACTAATTTCGTGTTGTGGGACAATAAAATATTGAATTGAATTAAGGTCTTCTTCTTGTACACCTCTGGCTGCTATTTTTAGATCACACATTATGCTCCCTTGCACTTGTGTATGTGCAGATCTTGGTTTTTAATTTCAGTAAGTGCATTGAACTTTGCATTGACAGTCTCACTCTGTGGAACAATGATGATAGCACCTCACGTAACGCATTGCCTTCAGGTTTGGAGAATGGTATCTGCAACTGCAAAATGCTGTATGTTTGGTTACAGAACCATGCAAAATGTAAAATTACATTCACTTTTTTAGATTGGATATTTTACTTTTGAGTGTCTAGGGTGCCAACCTCTGCCACACCTCGAGGTGCTGACAAAGGACACATTTTACATAGAACAGCGGTTACCAAATTTCAAACTGCATTTACGTCTCATTGTCTGAGCTAATGTTCATGTTTGACCAGCTTTGAAAGCTGAGGCAAACCATTAGTGAGAGTGACTGTCCTGGGAATCGCTAGCTCTTTCTGGACATTGCTTAGCTAAGACTGTACTTTCAGGGATCATTTATATAGTTTTTGACTTGAGAAATGTGTTTCTAGAGTCTATGGTCTCGCTAACCACGATGATGAGTTGTGATGTTCCCTTTTGAGTATGAAAGTGACGGACAACTGTGACTTTGTCGTGTGTTTTCTGTTCATTGACTGTTCATTGACTGTTCATTGCTTATTTTTGGAGTTTTGACAAAGGGAATGTGATCTGAGTGGTTCTAAGAAATGCTGGTGTCATAGCACTAAAAGCAAAGGTACAATCAAGTTTCTTCATGTGTAAGTAGAACTCAGTGGTTGTATTAACTTAAAAAAAAGGTTATTTAAGGGACTTTGCACACATTTTCTTTTTTTAGTGAGTGACAGAGGCGAGTCTGTTGAAGAAGAATTTCTTAAACTTGGACAAAATGTTGTCAGTCTACCAGCTCTTCAAGCAAACTTTTTTTTGAGAATGAAATTTATTAAAAACAAGGCTTAAACAGAAACAGGCTGTTTACAGCTGATCAAAAGTTTAGGACCACAACTCCAAAAAAAAAACAAAAAAAACCCCCCAACAACCTGTAACCCCATTTTCTCTCTAAACTAGCAGAATTCAAATAAACCTTGACTTCAGGTGCATAATTCTTGTTTTTTATCTTTTTTTTTTGTTGGATGTGTTTTCTGTCATTGATGAATGTTCATTATTTCTTTTCAGAGCTTTGACAAAGGGAATATGATCTGAGTGGTTATAGGAAATGGTTTAAATATGTTTCACCAAGCTGAGGTTATATCACTAAAAACACAGGTACAATCATCCCATGCAAGGTAGACTTCCAGGTATGGAAATGGAATTCAGTAGTCACCATCACAGTCACCACTTGTATCGCATGTAAAATGTGGACTCTGTCATCAGAGCCAGATGATAGAACCCTACAGATGGTTATTGGTTTGGTGCTTAACTCTAATCACTAAAACAAAGCACATTTTGAAAGCAGGTTCAGAGGCTTTTCTGTTATCATTAATCCACACCTTATTCACAGCAATGACTTTGTCACTCATGGTTCAGAAGTAAAGGCAATAATTACGTATTATGTATTATTGCTTGGCATAATAAAGAAGTTAAAAATAAGAATAAAGACTTATTGAACCAAATTAGATTTTCTTTACTAGTTTTTTCAGGAAGTCTTTTTCAACATTCTTCCTTTCCAATATATACTTCCATGAATTGGTTTTCAAAGGACTTCACAATTAACAATGACTCCTACCACAACATTATATTAACATCACCCTTGCCATACACAGTTTTTTTTTTTGCTTTTTTTTTCTCAAAAGCAAATTGTTTATCTAGTAACATGTTTACCATAGCAACAGCCATTCTTGTGATGCATGCTCAATCATCCAGGTAAGTAAATTCCAAAGGTTGATTCTGCTCACATCCATACAAATTCTGACATTTATCTGGACCCAGGTCACCTCAAGCTTGGTCTCAGTTAATAGTTTATTAGATAATTTCTGCTTGGCACTAGGGCTGCCACGATTAGTCGACTAATCACGATTACATCGACTATTAAAATCGTCGACGACTGATTTAATAGTCGACGCGTTGTTTGAAGCTTTGTAAGATCACAAAAGACGCAGGAATAAGTAGTAGGATTTAAGAGTGTAATAACGGACTGAAACAGAAGATGGCAGCACTGCATGTACAAGGATGCCAGCTGCCGTTAAACCCCGAAGAAGAAGTAGCTCTGTCCCAGAATTCATAGCGCGGCCTGGCGCAGTTATCAACAATGGCGGCAGCTAGTTAGTTTTAATATTACTCTTATTATTCTTTCTGGGTCACAAAATAAACGTTTAACATATTTTCAGGCGAGAATGTAGCTGTGTAAACCTCAAATATCTGCTCAGTTTATCAAGACACCAAATATTTTCAAAAGCGCTCCGATGTTTTCGGAGACGTCTGTTACCCACTAGCTCGATAGCTAGCCGGGGTTCAAGGCTCACTAGAGCCGTGAGAACACCGGACTCCCGGCAAATCGTTTTCAAACCCACCGCCGTCTTTCACTACTCAGGTTAAACATGATATATAAGTCACTTAGATAACTTCAAAATGTCATTGTTTGGCTTTTTTCAGTATTTTATTTGTTCCTAAGTAAATCGGTTTGGCTGATAGTTTTTACACAGCTGAATAAACATCAAGCAGACAGCTGATTATCAGAAGTGTGAGATGCTGGAGAATATACTCCGGTGTCCTGTTATATTTTAGATAGCAAGGTGTTTATTAAACTTAACCGAAACAATCTGCAAATTTAATTAAAATTTAATAAACTATCATCTTGTCTTTATTTTTAGTTAGCACATACCTTAAACACTTAAAGCTGTAAGCTAATGATAGTTATATAAGAGCAGATGCTGCTGGTGCAATAAGCTGTACGTTATACGTTCAATGGATGATGATCTGATTAGTCGACTAATCGCAAAAATAATCGGTGACTAGTCGACTATCAAAATAATCGTTTGTGGCAGCCCTACTTGGCACTGACCTTTATTTGACCATTTAAAACTAGAAATCAGCAGGAGAAAAAAAAAACCAGAACAACAAACAAGCCTTTTAATTTTAAACAGGACTTCCCCTCTTTTCAAATTCACGTCTTCACTGAGCCACAGGGAAGCATTGATCAGTAATCAACCACCAAGAAGACATTAAGCAAATTATTATTCCCTGTGTTTTACACACTCAGAAAAAAACAACAACTCATCATTGTGGATTGCAAAACCATACAATTTTGAAATGCAGATCTCAAATAAAGACTTATTTCCAAAAAAACTGCGGATGGACAGACCAGGTCATTATGAGGACGCATATTCTCACTTAGGGTTGTGAGGGCAATTTAAACCATGTGTCTATGATGAATGAGCATAATGGTAACTTATTTACATTTAATCCAATTTAAAAATACTGTAAAGTTTTAAAAAAAAAGTTCACTTCTGTCACTTATTGCAAAAAGTAAAAGCACTTTCTCCTTATTAACTTAATGCCTAGAAAGAATCATCACAGTTCATCATTACATTTCATTTCATGCACACTAACGAAATGCATTCGTCAAATCACAAGCAATACCAGACAATCTAACAAGCCATTTGCAAGATGACTTTTCTCTCACAGGTTTTACCTCTGCTGCAAAACAACCACCTAATGAGTGAACAAAACAATAATGATGTTCATTAACATCCTCTCATGTAATGGAGGTGGCTCTCTTTTTACCTGGCTACATCACTATGATAACTTATGCTTTTCACTAATAACTTAACTCTCAATTTTTTCTACAGTCCACTTATATGGATTCTCTGCTTCAGAAATACATTACATTAGAATTGTAGCATGGTTGTACAGTGGCTAGCATGGTAGTTAGGACTAGTCTAAGAGCAAGAAGGTCCTGAGGTTGACTCCACCATCTGGAGAAGCTTTCTGTGTGGAGTTGCATGTTCTCCCTGGGTACTCTGGCTTCCTCCCACAGTCCAAAGACATCCAGATATTGGGGTAAGGTTAACTGGCCATTCTAAATTGCCCATAGGTTTGAATGTGAGTGAGAATGGTTGTCTGTCTCTCTGTGTTAGCTCTATGACAGACTGGTAACCTGACAGCTGGGATAATATTTATATTATCCCAGCTATTATTTATAAATGGAAGAGAATGGATGGATAATTGGAGTTCCAAAAAAGCCTTGTCCTCTGGAATATAAAAAATATATATTCTTTTCTGAGTGGTTACCCAAACTGTTTAAAAGAATCTGAATATATATCCCCAAGTAAATACACAATTTCCTTAGAGATTATTAAAGTATCTGATTCTGATTGAAATAAGAGGCAGTAGATTTAATAACTATAGTTTTATGATCTTGAAAGGAGGCTGGCAAAGATGAAACGTTTCAGTTAAAGATGGTTTAAAATCTTTTGGAAACTTCACTCATCCATAAATACACTTTTCTGTAACATGTTAAACATCTTAAAAACTTCCAGTCTGTAGGTGTCGCTAAGCTCTGCCCCATCTAAAGGTGACACAGTGCACATTTTGTTTTTTTTAAGGTCAGCCTAATCACCATTTTTCAAAATAATCATCGAACGTGTTCACTCGAGACTGTCCTTCTTGTCATAATGTCCAGGTAATTGTTTGTTCAAATCACAATGGCCATAGTTGCACTTTGAAATTTAGTAATGCTACTCCATGTAAAATGTGAACTTTGTCACCACCTTGAGGTGAGGCAGAGGGTAGCACCCTAGACACTCAAAAGCAAAATATTCAATCGAAAGAATTAATGTAATTTTACTCTTGGCATGGCTGCGTAACCACTCTGATTGTCAATAACAGACAACACATGAAATAAAACTGTCTATCAGCTTCATGCTCCTCCAGTCTATGTGAAAAACACTGTACAAACATGTAAGAGAGAATGACAGCACTAAATAAAAGAAAAAAAATAACAGGTAGGAGGGATGGTAAATAAAGGTTACATGACAATGACTTCATGAAAAGGACTATTTGTTTCAGGTTGAAAAGATTCAAAAGGTTCATGTCTCTGAGTCATTAAGAAGTAAGACTGTGTAAAAGCACCTGGATAACATTTAAGGATGTATAACTTTTTTTTCTTTCCAATTTATTAACCTGACACTCTGACAGTCCTCAATCCTCTTTTAAGATTTCAGTGCAACAACCAAGATGACTTTTTGCTAAGGTAATGGTTTCTATAACAGAAACTTTAAACACAAGCATCCAAGACAACAACTAAACAGCACTTTACTACTTTTTAACACTTATAACCACTCTGATCATGTTCCCTTCCTCAGTGCTCAGCAAAGAGCAATCATCAATGATAGAGAGGGTATGAAACGAATCATTGTTCTCCACCAGCTTCATGCTCAGAAGGAAACATCATGACTCATCATCGTGGTTAGCGAGACAGTACACTTTTGAAACACATTTCTCAAGTCAGAAACTATAGAAATGAGCCCTGAAAGTATAGTCTTAATGTGCGCACATGTGTAAACTGCATGTGGTATTCAGTAAAGTCTTCATCAGTCAGGGTTCTTCTCTGCTATTCAATAACCTTGTGCAGTTGCCATGTCTTGTCCAATCATCTGTGTTTATGCAAAGAACATAAATACAGAGGATGAAAGGAGACAGAGGAGCAAAGAGTGTGCGCATTAGAGGAGCTGTGCAAATCTGCTGTTTGATGAAACCAGAGCAACACACTAGACACAGAGGAGAGACAATACCAATGTTGGTCAATCCTCTTGCTCCATAACACTGAGACATGCCTCTGAGAACTACCTCTAGTGTGTAGGATGGCTAGGGATGGGACTCGATATTTATGTTTTAGCAGCGTGTTAAGCAGATGTTTTGAAACACTGCTACAAAGTATAGTTCGAAACACCCGTGTTACATGACCATAAGTAATATAGGTTTTGGTGCGCTTTGCCCCAGTTTCAACTGCTGCCTTAGTTTCTGCTTAAAAGTCTGACTAGCAGAGTGCAGAACAAAACAGATAACAACATAAATTCCTTGAAATGTTAAAAGTCATCAACACCAGCAGCAGAAGCAAAGGACAGTTTGCTGATGCAGCTGTGGAGGTCAAAAAATAGCCCACGGCTGCATCTGTTCCAAGGACACATGATCCTTTAGATTGGAAGGAATGATAAGTCATATATCCTAATATTTATTGGTTAGCCTACCTATGTATACTTGCAGCGTTTCCAAGGCTGAAGAGGTAAACTGCCCAAAAAGACACTAACTGAACCCCGAAATATGTTAAACATGACAAATGTAGACATTTGATTTTCTCTTGTTCATCTTCATTTTCCATCAGCATAATTAGCAACATTCGATCACACTTGATGCCACCGTAGTTGAAAGATCTTTTACAAAGCTTACTGGGGCCTACTCAGGCCACATACAAAGTAGCAGCATTTAAATCTACTGAAGATATGAAAAACATGTTGATCATTAATAATTTGGTATAATAAGTATCACCGGTTTTGAACTGTGCAAGGTGATTTTACAGAAGTGCCACTGTGAAGTGACATTAAGGAAAGGCTCAGATTGCCATCTCTGTGGAACAGCGTATTAACACTGCATAATACTACTGTAGCAGTGTTTAAACCAGTCATTCAGTTTTATTTAAACAGTTTTAGTAACCACTCTGATCATATTCCCTTCCTCATTACTCCGCAAGGAAATAAAGACCGATCATCAATGATAAAGAATGTATGAAATTAATCATTATTCTCTATCCGCTTCACGCTCAGAAAGGAATATCACGACTCATCATCGTGGTTAGCGAGACCAAACACTTTAGAAACACATTTCTCAAGTTAGAAACTATAGAAATGATCCCTGAAAGTATAGTCTTAGTGTGCTAACATCAGAAAACTGCATCTGCTTTTCCGTGAAGTCTTCATCACTCAGGGTTCCTCTCTGACTTTCAATAAGCTCCGCCTGTTACCATGATTTGGCCAATCATCTGTATTTATGCAAATAATACTGTGTAGCACATCCAATCACTGGATACCTCTAACAATACTGACGGGAAACATACAAGAGAGAATGGCCAGACTAACAGATCAACTTTATAAAAGTTTTTAGGGAACATGACGTGTAAATAAAACCATCACAAAAGTGTGATGGTTGCGACATTCAGTTGAAGCTGAAAAGATTCAAAAGGCCCGCCTCTCACTCACTGACAAATTAGACAGATTGTGTAAGTGTCCCTCAAACATGAAGTACAAAAAATATAAGGTGGTTTAGCAATCTGAGTACATAAATAGACTGTGCTAACTTGCAGGTTCCTTCACATACAGACAGATTATTAGACAACAGAGAGACACAGCTGCCCCGACTACTGATATTTTTAACTTATAAAGTTGGCTCATGATTTATGAAGTGAGTGCATCATGAATATATTTATTATGAATTCTTTAACTGTAGTATAGTAAGCGTAACTAAACATAAAAAGTATAACTACACATCTTTTACACATACATGTTCTGAAATTGTTTTTGTAGATCTGGAATTTAAATGTGCTTTTTTTTTTTTGTTCTATGTACAATAAACAAACACATGACTGGACAAAAAGGTTTGATTCAGACCTGTTCTCACTTCATGTTTGAGATTTTTTTTTAACTTCCAATAAAAAATAATTTCACACGTTTCAGTGGGCTGAATCTATTGAATATCTCAGTAAGGCCTGCAGGTAATCAGTCTGCTAAAGTAGAACTGGGTATTCTTTTATTATCAGTACAGATTCAGCTAGTCCGGTCTGGCTCGATGCTGAAGGCCTTGGATTCGTCCTCCTCCTTGTGTAATTTGTTCTTAATTTGTTTTTGGGGGAATGTTTTTGTTTGTTTGTTTTTTCTGTTGTCTATATAAATTTGGTTTTGTTGCCGGAATATATTGTCCTTCCTACACGAAATGCAGCAGTGTTGAAACATCTGTATGAAAGATTATTGGGATCTACTCAGTCTACATACAAAGTAGGTGAGAATAAACTCCATAAAACTCAAAAATGACATGACAATCATGTGTTGATAATAATTATTGAT
This sequence comes from Perissodus microlepis, assembly GCF_051167445.1. NCBI lineage: Eukaryota > Metazoa > Chordata > Actinopteri > Cichliformes > Cichlidae > Perissodus > Perissodus microlepis. The sequence continues at coordinate 12,125,131 of NC_140466.1, forward strand.
ACTTGGGTATGATAAGAAGCCCTGTTTTATATTTTAAAAGTACTGTCCGTACGGTTATTTCACAAAATGGTGTTAACAAAAAGAATGAAGACAACACTTGTATGTAATGCCTGTTGCTGCCACAGGAAACCATCCCCGCTGAAAACATAGCTTCTTATGATTTATTTTGTACCCATTATAACCACTCTGATCATATTCCCTTCCTCATTACTCCACAAGGAAGTAAAGACCAGTCATCAATAACAGAGAACATATGAACTGAAACATTATTCTCTATCCACTTCACGCTCAGAAAGGAATATCACAACTCTTCATCGTGGTTAGCGAGACCGTACACTTTAGAAACACATCTCTCAAGTTAGAAACTATAGAAATGATCCCTGAAAGTATAGTCTTAGTGTGTTTACATGTGGAAACCTCATGTGCTTTTCTGTAAAGTCTTCTGCACTCAGGGTTCCTCTTTGACATTCAATACGCTCCGCCTGTTACCATGATTTGGCCAATCAACTGTGTTTATGCAAATAATACTATGTAGCACATCCAATCACTGGATACCTCTAACAATACTGACAGCAAATGTACAAGAGAGAACGGCCAGACTAACAGATCAATTTTATAAAAGTTATTAGGGAACATGACGTGTAAATAAAGGTTACAAAAATGACTTTGTGATAGTGGCGACATTCTGTTGAAGCGGAAAAGATTCAAAAGGCCAGTCTCTCTCACTCACTGACAAATAAGATAGATTGTGTAAATGTCCCTCAAACACGAGGGACTTTTTTATGCACAATTTAAGTACACATGACTTGACAAAAGGGTTAACTTGAGACTTGTTCTAGAGATGAGGTAAACTGTTTCAAAACTTTGAGATCATGCGGCTATTTTTACATTTGTCACTGCTATAAACAAATGTTACCAAAATTAAGTACTCCTATAACATGGATAGCTTTGCACACTATTCGTAACCACTCTGATCATATTCCCTTCCTCATTACTCCACAAGGAAGTAAAGACCGGTCATCAATGATAAAGAACGTATGAACTGAATCATTATTCTCTATCCGCTTCACGCTCAGAAGGGAATATCACGACTCTTCATCGTGGTTAGCGAGACCAAACACTTTAGAAACACATTTCTCAAGTTAGAAACTATAGAAATGATCCCTGAAAGTATAGTCTTAACGAAATTCTGGGTCGAAGCAAGAGGTGATTCTCGGGAACGCCGTTCTCACTCACGGTTTATGTCAATTGTTAAACATGACCTAAACGATCAGTCCGCGAGGAGTTAGTAGACTATAACTTTTACAGAGCTACGATTATGCAAGTAAATCTAAAAGTGTGGCTAAAGCTGTTTATTTAAGTTTTAAAATCCAGTTTCCAGTCCCACAATGCTTTGCGAAAGCAGTCGCATACGTCACTATACGAATTTATTTATTTTCACTCAGAAATCTGTAACAACCGTGATTTTTATTGTTTCCCTGAAATATGAAGTTGTGAATAACATAAAAATTGAAAGAAACAATGCGTTGATCATGGAAATAGCAGTAACTTTAAGTTTAAATAAATGTTGTGTGGTGCATCGCTTATTATACTCCTGACATGAATCTGGCAAAGAGGAAGCGTTCCGCTTAGAAACAACTATTACAATTTGTTTAATTAAAAAAAAGTTTAAACTCGAAACAATTGGTTAAAATATTAACGATACACGAATCACAAAAAAGAGACACGTCTATTGTTTTTTCTTCTGTAATATAAGACGTCGAATCTGTACATGTAGCACCGCAGCTACCCTTGTTACGACACACGAGGGCAGCATTTCATTGGCTAGCAGAGTTTAATCGTCACGCGATATTCAATGTTTAAAAGATTGCCAAAATGTATATTTTGGTTAATTTTGCTTAAAATAATAAAAATAAAAAGAACCCCGTTACCTTAGTACACAACATCCTAGAAAAACTCACTAGGCGTCGAATGACTTCAACACAGACGCCTAACTTTAACTGAAAAAGCTAGGTGAAATAGTTTCACCTGCAACTAAAAGCAACTCACTAAGGGCGAAAACTAAAATAAAAGTGCGCCACAAAAGGCTCAGTCGACAGTATTTTTTAACTACATTTTAAACAGGCTGTAGCTAATTATCGGCTAACATAAATGTTTTCACCCAGAGAAACCACGCCTCCATCTCAATTTTCTTTCTATAAAAATATTTTAATCACCTTTGAAACAAACTACTCACCAGCATGTTGTCCAGCAGCACATTCGCTTTGGCTTAAAGAAACAGTCTCAATTTTTAAAAGCTTTAAAATAAAGCCAGATAGCCAGGAGACTCCCCAGTTATTAACGTTTTGTTTTGTTGCGCATGCTCAGGGACAGAGAGGAAATTCTCCTGTTTTCTTAAAATAGTTTATTCGTGCATGAAATTAATTAAAGAAACGCACTCGTTACATTTAAATGATCGTTTTAAATATCAGAACAATTTATAATACATTAAGACAATTTAACTTGATGTTCCAATTATCAGACATATGTAATGCTAAGACAACGTGTAGTCATCAATGCACAAGTTTTGTAGTTGAAATTAAAAGCTCAAAAACTCGTGAATTGCTTTGGAAAAGGGGGGTGGATCAAAGGCACCTATGTGTGCATCTACTTATGAATACTAGGAAACCAGGAAACACGAAAGAGGCAAAAACATTCACCCCGACAAAATATTGAAATACATTTTTCATACCAAGACCTGCTGTAGTATTAAGATAATAAAGCATTCCTAACTGCAACAGTAGTGTGAGTCATACTGTTCGTGCAACAAAAAGTAAGGGGTTAGATGGAACTACTGCTTAACATAATATAAATGAGTTGAGGACATTACATATCCACAACATATTCAATTAATTATATAGTTTCAGCAACATGCAGGTTTCATATTGTATAACTGTTATCAGTTTTATATGGATGTTACTTTAATCCCCTAGAACTCGTTTAAAGATTCTTGTGCTCCTATAGATTGCAGTGCTGTAGCGGAACTAACAAAACAAGTTTTTAATAAATGCAATAATTAGAGTAAAGAAAGCAACTTTTGGGCCTCTAGATTTCAGGGTGTCAGTGTTAACCAAAAGTTCTCCTCCTTATTATAAAAAACAAAATGACAAAGTTCCCACCATTGTGGAGGTATCGCATTAGAACAGACATTAAATTTCTATCGTAACAAAACAACATTTAACTACATGTAAATCATACCCAGGATAACTGACATCAGATCAATGGACGGATGGATGACTGGAAAAAGGGCAACAAAAAAAAGAAAAAAAGAATGACACTTGCTTATTATCATCACAGAGAGAATCAGCCGGCTTTGTGCGGTCATGCTTGCAGTAATCACATATGTACAGTCTGAAGGTCGACGGGAGAGAACTGCTCCACAAATACTGTCTCCTCCTGATTAATTAACGTCGAAGCTCCGTCAGATTTCGTCCACTCTCTATGGCTCCTTGTACCTCCTCCACAACAGGTGCACCTGTCTCCGGGCCTCAGAGCGAACACATCTGGAGAAGGAGGTGTGCTGTCTGCCCTTCACCTGGTAACCACAGGGCGATCGGACGCAGTTCACTTCAACAACTCACTACCTTTAAACTTTATTCAAAATGTACAGTCAACTAAAATATGGCAACTACTGGGACACAGTGGCAGTTTTTAAAGTATCACAGTGGAGTAAAATGCCCTCAGATCTTACTGAAGATATTCAGCAACCTACTGGTCCTACTCTTACACATACAGGTTCACAAAATATTGTACAGTATACGCTATGAATTATATGAAAACCCATTCTGTAATACATTGTAATAAGGCTAAACAGTTCAGGTGAATCAGACACGCAAAAGAAGCCATAATCCAGACTGAATTCATGTCAAGAAACTACCTGCAACTCTAGAAATAACAACGAACAAACTCCTTGAACTGTAGCTGTTAGTGATACTTATCTGCTTGCCAGCTCCTTCTTCAGACAGGACCTGAAGGAGGTAGCACGCTCCACAGCTTTATAGCCCTGAGATGTGTGTAGACAGCCAGAGTGAGGCAGGAAGACAGGAAAACAATCGCAAAAGTGGTGGGCACATGGAAGGTGAGAAAAACAAAAGTATAAGTGTGGTAAATTCATGATAATAGGGAAAAAAGCATGGGTTAGAAAGGAGATGAAGAGAGAGGTACATCAGCAAAGTAAGGACAAAAGAGAACACTGTTAAAAAGCCAAGACAGTGAGGCCAAGACAGCATCAAAAGGGACATACAGGACCATATAAAGTGCAACATCCAGGCCTACAGTGGTGCCAAGTTTATTATCACATGTGAAACCTCTGTAGAAAAAAAGGATCTGAGCAGTGTTATTGCATCAAAATCCACCACTGGGGGGCAGTATGGCCTTTTCTGACAGCATCACCAAATTGCTTATAGGTGATTTCCAACCCACAAGCCTGCAAATTATCTTCCATTTAAGCTTTTTTTGTTACATTCCTGATGCTTACTAAAAGTCTTTCATCAATATTTTAAACCTGTTATCATGTGTGTATGTTAAATGCATTTTTCTTTTGTTTTGGGTAACTGTTGATTTACCTTAACTACTTGACTGCAACTGAAGAGCACAAACAGTCATGAGTAAAGGATGGCTTAGTTGTACCAGCAGAACTTCTTCTACAAAAAAGGTTTAAGAAACAGCTGAATAACAATAATACTTGTAGTTTTGGATTTCATGTCTTTTTGTTACTCTGTGACACTAAATCCTGGCACAGGTAAAGCTAGTTTGTATTTAAGGTAAAGACTGATTTGTTATTCTATAATGAAACAGGCAACAAGAAGCTCCCATGTTTTAAATTTCAGCTCTTCTTTTTTGAATCTAAAGTGCTCAAAAAATAACACATCCTGTAGTTTTAAATCCGTGTAATTTGTTTATGTGGCTAACTTTGAAATTGTAACTTCACCTCGACCAAGTTTTTGGGTAATGCTGGATGTCAGAATTTATACTTGAGAACCCAGATGCTATGACGACACCGTTCTTCTGGTCCTCTGGGTGCCACCAAAACAGCTTTGACCCACTACAGCAAGGCGTGCACACAACCCGGTATCATGGCATAGCGTGTAATAGACACGCCGGTCCACAGTGTCCATTTCACACTTTGCCTCTCCAAAGCGTGAAATGGACACGCATGCAGAAGCTGCAGTACCAGTAGAGGGAGATATTTCATTTCAGGCCAACATGAAAATAATCAAAGTAAAGCATTTAAAGAGACATTACTAATGCATTCATGAGCAAATACAAATTAGCCACCTAGCTTAATAATTTCTGGCATAGTGGGAGCCTAGAATGTACTTTATACCTTTCTTGGTCACTGTGGACTTTATGGCTTTACATATATTTTCTCCCCTTGTTGCAACTTGCGTCTCCATTTCACGCTTTAGAGAGGTAAAGTGTGAACTGGACACAGCAGACCAGTGTGTCTATTACACGCTTTGCTGTCATAGGCTGTGAAGGTGCCTCGTGGTATCTGGAAGTTTAGCAGCAGATCTTTTAGGTTCTGTAGGTTGCTTGTGTTAATGGAGTATGTGCCCATGTGCCCATGTGCCCATGTGCGGTTCAGTTGGGCTCAGGCATGCTACACATGTACAGTTCATCTGTAGTTTACATCTGGCCATAGAAATCCCAAACTATAGCTGCCTTTGGGTGCTCAGTACTCAGGCAGAGTATAAGGCAACTGGTCAAGTGGGAGTACACCCTAAATCTTAATGAGAAACCTGTCTCTTTGTAAGTGCTCTGGAACCCACTTGACCTCAGACCTTTCTGCGAAGGGAGGTATATTTCTCAAAAGTGGTTCCTTTTTCGTGTCCTGGTGACTGGCTGTGCTTCAAACTTTTTCTAAACAAAGATTTTTCAATTGGAGCTGAGTGCACTTTTTCTCAAAAAGAAGGAAGTTCTTTACCCTGGCTCCCCTGTGCAGCCGGTCCTTCATGATACCAATGAACTCTTTGTAGGAGAGCTGGTCATCGTGATCGACATCGAAGATCTTGAAGATGGTGTTTACAAGGTGACGTGTCAGCTTGAGCCCTGTGGCCACATACACCGCTCTGGCAAACTCATCTATCAGGGGAGAAAGTAAAAATGACTTTGATCATTTGTCTAAGTGCAGCTGAGTGAAAAACCTGAAGGAGAAAACACAGCATCAGTGAGTGTAAGCAGAGACCTTCAGTGCCCGCATTTCAAGCTCAATACAGTTTTAATACCTTGTCCAATGGAGCGTGCAGCAAAGTTATACATCTGCATGGCAATGGCAAAGTCTTCAAGGTTGTTGAGAAACTGGAAGAAGGATCTGAACTCATCAAAGGTGATTCCCTGAAACACAAGTAGAAACAGTTAACAAAACAACTGCAGGGAGAGGTACTGGACAGAAAGAAGCTTCGAAATGACAAATATCGTTTGAGCGAGACTGTGAAGGTGCATTTAAGTGGCGTGCATACAGCATTCCTCAAAGTGCATCTAGTCATCTGTCTGAAAAATTAAAAAGCTAAATGATTATTCAAGCGATTCCATGACATGGCCTCATGAAGGACGTAAGAAGTCATTCATGGGGTTAACCATCGTATGTGTGTATGATGTGGAAAATTTTTTGTTTTCCTCAGTGGCTTTGGCTTAATTCTCAAATTACAGTTAAAGTTCGTATGAGAAATCTTTTACAGCATTTTGTTACTCAGAAAGAGCTGCTCTCTATACAGTGGCATTTTCAAATGTTTCAATACAATTTGGCAAATCACTAAGCAGAACACTTATTGATTCTTTTTGGAATAAAAATCTCTGTTTATTTTTTACTGTATAAAATGTTGTGTTGACTCATCACATGCAGAATAGTCCAGCTAATTGTCCACATGTTTAGGTCAGTACTGTAAGTAATAAGAGTAAGTGTAAGCAGTGTTGGGAAGGTTACTTTTAAAATGTATTCCACTACAGATTACAGAATACATGCCCCAAAATGTATTTTGTAACGTATTCCGTTACGTTACTCAATGAGAGTAACGTATTCTGAATACTTTGGATTACCTATTATATTATCATGCTTTTTTACAACTACATGAATGTACTATTGCTGTGTGATTTATTACTTTTACTGAAGGTTACTCGTCATACCAACCAGATGTTTAAATCTTAATATAAATGAGTAACAGTAGGTTGACATTAGGTAAGGCTGCACTTTTTGCAGCGATCTCATATAGAAAACTATTCCGCGCGTATATAAAACAGGTCCGCGGCTCTGAACCATAGTAAAGGGACCTCTGGCTAATACATCAGGTTCGTGTCGGGCTTGTAGCCGAAAACTAGGTTTACTTTGTTGTCTGGGTCAACTTTGCAAGCGAGAGACAGAGAGAGGCGTTGAAAGGCTGCTCCAACAGAACTTATTGTTTCAGAGAAAAACACGAAAAAAGTGTACAGTCGAGTCTTAACAGCTTACTTACAACTGGGCTCGTCAGGCACTCTTTTTGGCTGCAGTGGTTATTATATTTACATGCTTCCAGCTCCCGTTTCTGCTCGGTGACAACTCGTACTTTTCCTTTTTCTCCCTCCTCGCGCTCACAGACACATAAAAGTATGGCAGTTCATTCTCCCTGCAGCACGGACTACACTGCCCACGAGGCTACATTCTTTAGGGCGATGCCTGTAACACTCTGCCTATTGCCTTCATATTAAATCATTTTTGTGAATAATTTTTAAAAATATTTCTTCACGTCATTATGCGGCTGCAAGTAGGGGTGACATGGGCCGCGAGATTGAGACGCAGGCATTAGAGCCTCTTAATGCGTGTTTTGTTTGGGGCGTGGAAACCAAAAATAGAGAGGGCATAGCCGAACATATGAAACAGGAAAATACCGCCGTGTAATCATTTTATTTCAGCAAAGTAACTGTATTCTAAATACCACCTTTTTAAACGGTAACTGTAACAGAATACAGTTGCTCATATTTTGTATTTTAAATACGTAACAGCGGTACATGTATTTCGTTACTCCCCAACACTGAGTGTAAGAGATCTTATGTGTTTTTTCTGTCTCTGCCCATTAAAATGGAACTACCATAAAAATGAGAGACTCTTCAATTCTCTAATTGTGAGAAAACAGACAAACAAATTCAGCAGAGGATCAGATGATTCTTTCTACTACAAAAGATTTTCAGTTTTATTCTGTTCATTGTATAGTGCTGTGTTGTCAGTCAGTTTTTCCTTACGTGCTATGCAAATGTATAGGCGCTCTTTTGCTTTACAAAGTAGAATGTAAAACACTGCGCCCCTGAAATCAGCATGTGAATAGATTCACTAGGACATGCTGTAGTTGTCACTAATCCTTGGAAAAAATATTAGCCTTGTATTGTTGGCACTCAGTGTCAGAGTCACATGAATTGTGCAGGTTAACTATAGCGTTTTTCTGCATGCATGAGCTGTTTCAGGAAATGCATTTTTTCAGCTTCTGTGACCTTCAGATATGTTTGGAGAAATATACCAAAGCAGTTGAAAAAAACAGTAAAACACATTGCAGTGTTTCATCTCCGTAAAGTAGCATAAAGTGAAAACCAATTGGAATGTACAGTCTAATTGTTGGGATGGCATGTGTTCATACATTGAGCATTCACCCAGCACTAACAAAGGATATAAAGGATATTGTGTATTTCATATAATGAATAACCAAAGTCCATCTGAGCAAATGGTTGTCAGGTGCACCTCATGCTCTTTGCTGTGAACTTGCTGTAACCCTATAACAGATGCATAATTCAGAAGATAAAATATTATTAATCAAATAAATAAATGTTTTTTTTTAAATTACATGATGAAATGTAGATTAAAATACAACAGCTTGCTGTGTATCTTAACCTTGACATCGCTTATATGAAGAAAAAAAGAGAAGGTGGCAAATTAACTTAATAGCAGGATAGACTGACAGATTGTAACTGCAGGTTGTGAATTATACGAGGCAGAGACCAACCTCCTGCTTCTTCCACAGCATGAAAAGGAAAGAAGGGAGGGACAGAAATAGAGACGGGTTGCATAAGGACTACATGCCAAAGTCTAGCTAGATAGCACAGCATGATAGATAGATAGATAGATAGATAGATAGATAGATAGATAGATAGATAGATAGATAGATAGATAGATAGATGCAACTGAAAGTGTAGTGAAATGTGTGTTTTTGTGTGTGACATGTAGTGAAGCAATTGAGCGCTCAAGTGTGGAAAGCCACAACAGCCTCAGGCAGAGACAACAGTTTGAAATTACAGGTACTCTAGATGTCTAGAAGGTAGAAGCTCCCACACAGGAAGGAAGAATTTCATTATTATTTCATTACTGATCAATGAATTGTCCAGTAAATAACTGTGCGCACATGTATACTGTACCTTTTCATCAGGTATACACTGGCGGACATTTTCCAGATAGGCACTAATGTTTTCCACGTTTGTGAATCGCAGCAGGATTTTGGCAAAGTCTTCTTCACTGATAGTCGTCATACCTTTAGAGTAAGTCAGGAATTCAATTTCCAACACCTCTGTCTGGAGGTTATCCATAAATCTGAAAACAGAAAGAAAGGACAGTAAAAAGACAAAAAGAGAACTGTTCTATAAATCATCCATTCTGCCATGTGGTTAATACTGTTAGCTTTAGCACTCTTTCTGTTCTAGTACCTGTAGAAGTCATCAAAGGTAAGCTCTGCCTTCCCCTTCTTCCCAAAGAAATGGACCAGTAGTGTGGTGTCAATTGTGATGCTATCATCTGCTCGCTATCAAAGAGAGAGAGAGAGTGATACGAGAGACGATCAGTGACTAAATGACAAACCTCAAGCGTCATGGGTGGAGAAGGACGAGTCCATCATTAGACCAACATGGCCACCGCTGTGCCAGATTAGCAGGAAGCAGGTTTCTATTGCACGTGTGCAAAACGTGCACTGGATGAGCATTACAAATTACATGACAAATGACATCACAAATTTCAATCACAGTCATCAGCTCAGACAAACAGTCAACAGCCATCATGAAATCAAACTTACCAGTCTAGGAAGCATAATATGATGTGAAAAACATACTTCAGTCAGAAGAGCCAAATAAAAATTTACAAGCAAACTGAAGTAAAGCAGGTAAGTAAAGAAGGGAAGTCAGATTAGATCTGAAAAATCATTCTCTATGCAGTCTAGACTGGTGAGTAGTGATGCTGTAGCAGCATGAAACACAGACTGATACAATGTTAAGGAGTACTCAAGTATCAGCCCAAATAAAGAGAAGGCGATAAGATCATAAGTCATGCCTACATTCACAGAGCCAGTGTGAAGGTAACGGTGGAGGTGAACAAGAATGCAGGAGGAAGGAAGACAACACTTTAAACAGGTGGAGTTCATTAAGGACAGAGAAACAGACGAGGTAAGCAGAAGACATGAAAGGAAAAGAAGACTTGTGGAAGAGCAACTAAGTGCAACACAGACAAATACATGACAAAGACACATCCCATGCATTTCTCTGCAAATGCCACATTGACACACCTAAACAGAACCTCAAGTCACCAAAAGCAACACCAAACAAAACCCACATAAGCACAAGTGCAGAGATTTTGTGAGCCGATTCCACCTTTTTCCGTCATCAGATGTGTTTGGTTGCATATGCTTCTAGTCTCCCTTGAGTGTGTGTTGACTCTGTGACCCAGGTCATTTAAAATCCATTCAATGAGCTTTGTGTTGTTTCGACTGTTTGCTCTAGCTTTAATCTGCTGGTTAACACCTTGTTTAAAGCAAGGTGACACGATTAGGATTTTAAGCCTTTGCAGAAACTTAATCTAAGTATTTAGTTCACTATTTTCTGTTCATACACAGTAACATACTTGTATCTTTCAGAAAAAGGTGACTTTTGAGCAGTTCCAGAAATGAATCAGGCAGCATCAGGACAAAAAAGAGAGGAATTCAAATATACATCTTCTCTCTATTGACCTGTCATGCCCCACCCAGCCAACCTTCATTTCCAATCTTTCACCATGCTGAGGAATACGCAGACATAAGATTAAATAAAATCTCATGTCCTTCTAAGAAGGAGCATTTATGGCATTTCAGTCATCATCATAAATATCATCACCACGATGCCATTCGTGGTTCTACCTCAAGAGTAAAATCCTAAAATCCAGTGTGGGACAAGAAGAAAATGTGAAACAAGATCACACATTTATTTAAGGGACAAAATATCAAGAGGTCTTTTTTTGTGATTGTTTGGTGTCACACAGTGAATATTCATTCAGTGAGTCAGAAATGTCTGTAAGTGAGCTGCAGTCTTTCTGATAGAGAGGAAACCATCCCCACGGATAAGAATGAAAAAAAGTGATCTTACAAAAAACAACTGATGTGACAAAAGTCATTAGAATTTTGCCGGGCATTTACCAGGCTACATTTTAGGTTTTTATTAAATTGTTGTTATGTATGAATAACCACCAACTAAAAACTCTACTGGTTAAAGTAAATCGTGTTTCAATTACAGATTCTTTTGGTCATCAATGCACAATATTAACAATAAGCTGCAGGAAGATGCAGATGTTCAAGGCAGTAAAATTCTTAAATGTATGGTAGATTAAACTGGAACCACACTGGTAACTCACACAATAAAAATGTCTTGTGAGAAACAAGCATTAAAAGTAAACACTGTAATAAGACCACTCTTAGCTTTTGGTCTGTTGCTGATTCACTTAAGAGTCTGGTCTTTCAGTCTTTGATTAGGGACAAAGGAAGATTTCCTTTGTGTAAACACAAGACAAACTGAAACAATTACAGACTTATCATTGCTATGTCTAAGTTTTCTGTGTCTCATTTACTAGACGTTCTTTTCATTAAGTCTCTGATTACGGACAAACAGGACAAAATTTGTTTTGCTCTTTTATCTCTGAACTGACGCATTACTGATGTCTTTATGACACATGAGCTGTTCATACATCTAGACAGTATACAGGTGGTGTGTCTCTGCCTCTCTTCCCTCCCACGTGGAGTTCCCTTAATTCTGTTTTGTTGTTTTGAACTTAAAACAAGGAAATCATCTTGCATTATCTTTATTCAAAACTATTGTGACTGAGGAGTTTATGTATCTGGTGGGTGTCTATTCACCGCTGCAGTGAGTTATCAGCTGTTGCACAAAGACTTGTACTAAATGTATTTCAGAAGTCTTCAAGATATATTTTGAAAAAGGATGGAACCACAGCTACAGGAAGTAAAGCCTGCAAATGAGTGGAATACACTATGGTTGGAGTGATATTTACTGAAGTGTACAAATTAGCAAGGGAAATTACTTAGATTACTTAGATTGATTGTACACTGTGGCTGTAGGATATAACACCAGTTATCTGAGCTTTATGTTAAAAATAGAACATTAAGTTGAAAAATAATTACTAAAGCTACATTAAGAGATTTTTGACCACTACTTTGGTCACTACCAATTCCTCCATTAACTTTAATTAAGCTTTTTCACAAAAGAAGCTACCCGATGCTGCTAAAAAATGAGCTAGACCAAAGTAATAATAAAGTTGCAGTCAGATATTTTGAAATTGAAAGTAGTAGCACTGAAACAATTTGATCGAAAGTTTTGATTATTTATGTTTAGTCCATGTGGTAACCTATTTTTCACTGGATGCTGTCTTATAATGTTGTTTGATGCTAGATCATCAATAATGTGTACCCTCACCATGACCACAGACTATAAAGAAGTTTATTTTAGCCAATACATCTTATATGTTCAAGTCTCTTTAAGTGTAATCTCTTCTACCAGCCAGCACGGGGCGACTTCTTTGGTTGCTAAAAAATCAAGGAGCGTAGACATCTATGGGTAAATGGCCCTCGATTCCCCTTTCTGGATAAATTCAATGGATTATTTGCTGGCTTCGATTCTTACTGAACACAATAAGATGCTCATCTACTAAAGTACGGCTGCAAATAGTGTCCATAAGGATGATAAAGCAAGTTGTGCCTTTGGTATCTTTCTCCATTTGGTATCTTTTGGTGTCACAGTCAAATTGTAACACCTGGAATGTCTGGTTTTCAAAAAGATTAGATGACAACGATCAAAGTGTTCAGCTTTAAAAACGTAAGTTGGCTAATAAATTAGCGATGGCGCAGAGGCTACAGCCACCTTTTAATTAGTCCATAATCACAATGAGCCTACCTCCCTTACAAATTTTAGAGCTATTTTTTCTTATGTGTCTAACCAAAAGAATTTTGTCATTGTGATGTGCAATAACTTTGTCATAGCAAAGGCTTTCAAGAATCCAGATCAGTCTACCAACTTGTCGACGTAATGCCAAACGGATCATAACAAGCTTATCATTCCTGGAAGTGTGGCGGTACTAGTGTGAGCTCATCATCCCCGTGACAACGTAATCGTTACCACGCCCACAAGGCACGAGCCAACACCTGGTGCATGCATGTGTCTATTTGTCCATCTGTGTGTTTATCTGTGAGCTTGTGCAGTCTTTGATCACGAAGCTGAGGGTAAAAACAGTAATTACTGATGTAAACGCTAAACGCTGTTCCTCACCCTCCCCATCTGTGAGTAATACTCCGGAGGAAGAGCTCATTGTGGGTCTTTAGTCAAGTCAGTCAGACTGTCAGTCAGTCACACCTTCCAGGGGGAAAAACAGCCAACCCCCCCTTTCCGTTTCATGGCTTGTTCAATTTTCTTGCAATGACTTTTATCTCCCACATTTTCTTTCTTTCTTCTTCTTCACATCTCTTATCATTCCTTTAATCTTATCCCACCCCCTGCTCTGATTACGCTGATTTCCTTTCACCTCACACTACCCGTCAGTACCTCCTTCACCTGACAAACAGAGAGGTGATTTGCTCTGTCCTACACTCCCTCCTTTTCTACCTGTCAGTCAGTCCCTCCTTCTCCAGACAAAAGGAAAGAGGTATAATGGTGACTAATCTGTTGAGTAAACACATCTTTCTCTAAATACAACCTGGTTCTTTCTTTTCACCCAAATGTACTTCCCGAACTTCTTTTCTTCTCACTCACTTTGTTCCTGAACATTTGTTCTGCCTGCTGACCTGTGTCATCTTCCTTTGGCCTTTTTCACCCATTTGTTTACTCTGATTTTATCTCCTTCGCGTGTTCTTCACCCTCATGTTTTCCACTTATCTGATATCGCGTCCTTAAAGATATGTTACATTTCTTTGAATTACATCTTTTGCCTGGCTGTCATCTTGTTTGTCATTTCACTGTTTCACATTTTTTTCTTACTTAATTTAATCCTAAATAATTTCTAATCCCTTTTATGTTTAATATATCCCTCCACTAAAAAAAAATCCTTACTGTTTTCCCCCCATGTCTGATTTTTCTGCTCTGTCCGTCTGACATCCCGGCAGATGAAAGGCTGCACGGTGTAAATACAAGGTCAACCCCATTATGTTTCACTGTCATTACCTCAACCTCAGCTTCCGCTGCCAACACAGCAGACAACCTGTCATTAGTGAGCTAGTCTGTTAGCACTATTTTAGCTGTTACTAATGATTACCAGTCTTCAGAAAGTACTATCAGGAAGACACTTTAAGCTGCAATTGTAGAAATAACTGGAAACACTGACTTTGATTTATTGAGACAGCTCATTTGTTAAACCACCAGTCATGAAATATGTTAAGAAGTATCAGTTTGATGAACAGATATTCTGGGATCCAAAGAGCATAAAAGCTTCTGAGGTAATGTCTCAGCAATTATTCTATCATCGCCTTTTCCTAGCTTGGAATAGTGCATTAAAACAATAAGGATGAGGTTGGATGCCTGCTAGTTCCGATTAGTTCAGCTCACCATCTGGTTTTAATTTTTGATCCCAGGGATTTTGCAGGTTGTTTTTTTTTCCAAATGTTAACCTTTTGTGTAAATCATAGTTTAAAAGTAAGATGTTGTCCTGTAACTCCTCATGAATTCTACTGCGTGAATTTAAGTTTGTAGTGATAAAGAGACAAAGCTTTTGTATGTGCTCTGCAGTCAACCGTCTTATCCTTGTTAAACACTTGTGGTCGCAACGTGGGAATGATCTGACACCAAAGCTACGCCACTAGTCACAACACGGCACAGATAACAAGGCACAGATACACATATGAAACAGAATGAAGACAGAAAGAAGGTGAAAAAAAGACAAGTTATTAAAAAAAGGACATTAAAATCTTTGTCATTTAATGGATCAGTAACGATCAACAACAAAGGCTAAAGTCTTTCAAAATATTCATAATCCAAAAGTAAATAAATATCTTCACAGACAGGGTGAAATGACTTAGGATGGAGCAAAACAGGAAACATTTGGAGGATGCTCACATTATTTCATTCAAATCCACAGTGTGTCGAGTAGAGAAAGATATTTTCTCACAAATTAAAGGTAAACATTGGCGCTTGAATGCTGATTTTAAATGTTTCTTTTAGAGCTCATCCAAACAAACATGATTTCACACTGAAAAAAAAAACCAGTGATGATTTCTACACTAGTCTAAAATTAAATTATTACTATTTTTAGAAACAAAAACAAAGAAGAACGCTGTGGGACAAAGGAAGGAACGCTGGGAAGAATGATGAGATATTTCTGTTCTAACATCTAGGAAACAAAGAAAGAAAGCAAGGAAACGTATCATCACTATCAAGCCAAACCAGAATAAAAGTTAGAACGACCAAAGCTTTTGCAATAATCCCAAAATGACTATATTGAAGTGAAGCTTCAAAGTAACTTTTTTGGTGCATTTGCACTTCAACCAGTAACACATGACGTCTCTGAAGATTGGAGAATAACTGTGGTGTGTGTTTCACGTAAAGCTTTTATTCTCAGGGAAAAGTATTATATAGTATATAGGATTTCGAGTTTGATTCTGGCCAGCTTGATGGAACATATTTCTTGTGAACGTGTGGGGGTATTTGGATCCTCTATGTGAACTATCTGGTGCTGAAGAATGAGGAAAAAAGTGAAGGATAATGAATGCAGGGGTGAAGGAACAGAGGACGGTTGGGTATGTGTACCTCCGCCAGGTCAGAAAAGAGGACTTGACTGGCGCTTCGCCTCAAAACGTCCCAGTAACTCCGCGCCACAAACTCCTGACTGTCTTTTTTTAGCACCTGTAGGAGTGGTCAAGCAGGGCCAGGGTCAGTCAACCTCCAAATCAACCAGTTCAGGAAATAAACGTCCATTACCCATTCAATCAGTTGTCATTATAAGTAAACATACACAGATTATATCTCTGAATTTATATGTGAACAAACAGGTGGATATTTAGGAAAGGTGTCACATGTTTTTTATCAATACCTGGTACTCGCTAGTTCTCTCAATAGAGGAGACCCTATCCATTCAAACATAAAAAAATAAGTAGTAAAGATTTTCACGCACAAAAACATGTTAGCATCAAACAGGAAGGGGCATACACAAATAGCTAGCTTCTCTAGAGCTAGGTTTACATTACAGATAAAGGAAAGGATACTACCAACAGGGAATCATCAGGATGATGACGGATGTGCTATTCTGTTTAAATCACTGAAGCTACAACTCGCTCATGTTGCTGACTCAGCAACAAACACAAGGAAAAAAAATGTTTTTAAAGAAGAAATATATGAAGATGTCACCCTATAGCACATTGTCTTTATTAAATAAATACTTTAGGCAGTTCTATAGCAACAGTTGGCTCTGTTAGCAAACGTTATTCTACCTTAATAAAGGCTGACCACAGTGCTGACCACCCACCTCGTCTCTCTCTCCAGGGAGAAAGCAACAGCAGCCATTTTAACATGACCCTGCAATGCTCTTAACTTCAGTGCGACAATGCGGCTATCCATCACAGCAGTGACAGGAGGAGTGCATATGTGTGTCTGTCTGTGTGTGTCTGTCTATGTGTGAGACAGCATGACAGAGAGAGAGCGAGAGCGAGCGAGGGAGAGCAGTGGCTGGTAGTGTATTGTTTCTGACAGCACACTGCTGATTTTCACTACACTGCAGGCCGTTTCCACTCCACATATAAATTACTACTCATAACAGACAGCTACAGTCATTGTCATTACATCTCAACACACACTAGGGACAAAAAAGCATTTGAAAGTGATAAAATGGAACTATAATTAAATGTCCAGTGTTTCAAATAATGAGGTCCTGGTGATCTCTGTGAACGAAAAGCTCAGGCTTTGAACCCTAACCCAAAACATTCAGTTTTAAACATTTCTTTCTGCTTTTATGGCTAAAAGGGAGGCAATGTCCTTAATATGGTGATCTAAAGTACACGGCTCTGGCTGTGATCACAGAAGCACCGCTCACCTGCTGTTCAAATTTTTTGTTTTCAATGGACAACCAATTAAAAGAAAGCTGTATTAAAAGGATGGTGGCTTTTGAGCTAAATTTGCTTTTCTCGTTTTTCTCGGCTGCATCAAGAATAACAGAAGTAAGGATTATCTTGAACTGTGAACTATGCAAATCTTTTCTAATACAATCCAGGAAAAAACATATGGAATTTAAGTATAATTAATTATTTAAATATTTAAACCATAATATAAAGCATTTCAGAAATGTCACATGTGATTATTATTCATTAATATGCAAAATTTTGTACAGCAGCTTCAGTAGTTTTAGTCATCATCATTGATACCCAATACCCAATCTCCAACTATTTCCTAATCATTGATGCCTTAATAATTGTTTTCCGACTTAGAGCTCATCAGGTTACATACAATTAATAAGTCAAATCTATCAGCATTTTGCACAGGGTTGGTAAATAAGAAATATTCATCCTTGAGAGGTAAAACTCTGTTTCATTTTCGATCCCATAAGGCTCAACAGACAAATTCAACCTCTTTGTGTTCTTTATGTAAATATGATTTTGTTCAGACAACAGAAACATATTTTTGTATGTACCCTTGGCCTCCTTCCCTAAAAAATATCCTTCTATATCTTTATATTAACAAACTTCCCCCATCAGGAACAAACAATACTGCCAAAAAAATACAGCACGTGTCCTAAAAAGGACTAAAATGGAGTCTGATTGTCTTTAGAGCTCTACAGGGTCTCAGGTCATTTTAAATTACATCGCTCTCTTTTTGTAAGAGTTCATCTCTCCTGACCCCTTAAATGTATTACTCTTTTCTTTGTCTGTCCATTAATCATCCCTCAATCAATCAATCAGCTGACTTGACAGATGGGAAACCTTTCTTGAATTTTTCCCTACTCCCTCTCTCTTTCTCTTACATTCATCCTTCAAAGTAGCTTACAGAGTACATTTCACTGATAACAGAGGATCAGGTGGACTGGGTCAAATTTAAGGCTTTTTCCATCATCGGGAGCAGAAGGGAATGACAGGCCTTTTTATTTTTACTAAGGTTTTTAGACTCCAGAGAGTCAGTGTATTAAAAAACTCTGCTGCATATATATATTATATGGAATGTTTAAACTGAATGCAAAATAAAGGCCATTAATGTGTGATTTAATGTGTGATATTTAAAGGTCCTGGTAATCTATATTAATTTAAACTTGGCAGGGTTGGTGTGTCCTTATATTTAATGAACAGATATGATTGATGTAACTCTTCTCACCTAATTTTTCACATTAAACTTAATAATTGTATCTAAAAGGCATGGTGACACACAGACTGCAAAGAAAATGTTTTAGTGACTGAGAAACAGTTCAGATGTATGGAAATATATATGTGTCACAAGTGGCAGGTGAGCTAAAACACAATCACAGACAAATAATTTATATTTTTTCAGCTATTCATTTCCACACAGCAGCCCAAAAATATTCATCGGAAATGGGAAAATGCCTCCTTGGTAATCACTGCAGCAGATTCACGCTGTCTTGGCTGGCTCTGCTCTCGAAGCTGAATTGTGTCTTGCTTGAATGATTCTGACTTTTGACAGTTTGGAGGGCAGAGCCCAAAGGAAAAAGGTCACTTTGAAAGTGACCTCAGAACCTCTGTGATTGACAGGTTCAGTTTACTGTGTTCAATTTAAATATTTGCCCATGATTATGTTTTATTTTGCATTATTATTGACACAAATATAATTCCACACAGGTAAAGTTTAACATATTCTCACATGGTTTCACAAAACTTAAGCGTTTTGTTACCATTAGGTTTCTACTTGACTGATTGCTAAACAATAAAGCTGTTGAACTGACCCAGCTAATAAAAACAGCCTATTCTCTGCTCCATAAATATCTTTATCTATCTAAAAAGCAGAAAACGAGACTATGCCATGTGGATACCTACGCTGTTCATGGGGGCAACCTGATATCCATACAGCTGCATACTCTAACACACAGAGAGAGACACGAGGAAGAGAAAGAAGGACAGAGCATGCAGTCAGAGAGGAGGAGAGAAGGTAAAAGACATGTTAGTACATGCAAGGAAAGAGGATGTGCCATTTTCAACACATCTATGATTACATTTTAGAATACACACTGTGCCTAACACCAAGCATGTACTTTCAAGAGATAAGTTATGTGGGAAACATAACCTTCATTTTTCAGTGACAGTATTTCCTGTGAGCCAACAGCACAACCAGGACCAGTAAGATACCCAATGCTTAGATCAACAAATCTCTATCTCTTATTTGCTTACACGTCTACACAGGTTGTTAGTAAACTTGGGTTTGAAAGATTTACTTCAAAATCAATAACATATAGATAAGTAACAAAAGGAAGATTTTAATAAGAAGCCTTTAAATATTTTTTTTGCAAATCATGTCATGAAAAACTTACCTTGAGAACATTTTACTATAACTAATGCACAAGATACCTAATGGCTTATCTGTTTGTAAGTTACCTTAATTAATCTGTTTGTAGCACAACACATATGTGGGATGGGACAAGTTAATACTGACTCATCAAAACCTGCTCTCTTTGATAGTTATTAAGTTGCATATACACTCTGACACAAAGAGAGCAGTAATGCGAGGTGCTTGGTGTTATTTCTAAAACTCAATTGCATAAAGTGCTGAGAAAGACACATATTCTATCATATATATATATCAAATATACCAAGTCCACAGCAGGGATAATTGTCACAGAGATACCAAACAGTTTCTATGAGGCAGCATGCACTCAAAACTAGTTACATGAAAGGTTTAGTTTCACACCTGCATGAATACAAATGACAGTTAACTTTGACGATCATGATGATCGTTTTTAACAAATCCATGTGCGCAGTGTGACACAGCACTTCTGTCAGCAACCTTAACTAAATGGCAAGAGGTGTTGTGACAGTTTACACTCATGGATATATTAAAATGTAAACTAACTTTACATTAATGTTTACCTGTCTTTTAAGTTTACCCCACTAACAACAGAAGCATTTATGAAGTCCACGTCCACATAGACTATTCATGGTTGGTTCACTGTTGTCAGCATTAAGGTTAATTAGCAGTAGCACCCATGCTTGTCTGAGCATACACCCCCACACCCCGTTACCATCTTCCTTACCAACTGCGCGGACTTCTCAGCATCTCCTTTCCTTCCTTTCTTCTCGTTTTTCTTCCTAAAGATCTCCTGAAGCTGTAATGAGAGAAAAGACGAGGAGCTCATTGACAATTCAAAGTCAAATCTAAAACGCTGTTAAAAAAATGAAATGCTCAAATGAGTTCAAACAAGGTCATTCACTCTTTCAAGCACATCTATGATGTCATTCAGGTAATGGTCTTTTGGCAGCATGATTAAGAGAGTATTCAGGTTTCACTCTGGAAGTGATTTATGTTTATGCATATGTGTTATTAAAGGAAAAATCAATGCTGAATTCAATATGAAAAAAAAATGCTTCTACACTAAAGTGTCGGATAAGTTTTTATATACTTACTTATTCAAATTTAAATTAAAATACTAATTTCTTTGAAATAAAATAACGAGATTTGTAATATAAATGTTATAATTAATTAGGAGTTAAATAAAAAAAATGCACAAACACAGCAACCTGATGTCTACACAAATACAGATACATAAACGCTCTCTAAGAGCATATGATCATAAAAGACAGCAATAGTCACTGGTATTGTTCAATTTCCATTTAAATCAATAGAATATTTAATTACTCTGACAACCAATATCACATGTAAAACAGAAAAATCTGTATCTAAACCCTCAATGTGAAAATCTTTTTCTGTCCCACACCTGCCTGCTCCCGCAGGATTTTAAATCATTACCACTCCCTCCTGCTGATGTGCCATCCCACTCCCACCAACCTTCAGAGATTCTGATCCCTTCATGCCTGCAGCGGTGTTTTGACTTGAAAACGTGTCAGTTCTATCCCACAGGGAAAGAAACACATGTGTAGCCCTCAAGAAATCCTACAGTTAGTCTTCTCAGCTTTGTAATAAGCTGCCTTTAGAAGATGCAAATTCAAAGTCAACCTTTTTAACTGCTTTAAACATTAAAATATAGTTAAAGCTCAAGGCACTGGGAATAAAGGTATATAATAGTATATTCACTTAGGGTACTACAATGCTGGCCAAATGTTTTTTTTATTGATTAAGATGATGGAGACACTTTAATAGGGAAAAGACTTCTGTAAATGATGTAATCTGTGAATGTATTGTTTGAGAGCGCAAGGATGCTTGCATGAGACTTGAGGAACAGTCTTACAGGCAGATAAAGCTGAAACACGACCAAGGATTAGTCCAAATTCTGAAATGATTTACTGAGTTTACAAATGTAATGTAACATGCTGAGAATCAAGATTAATTTCAAGCTGTCAGTCTGTTAAGTTTTCAATAAGGTAGTTAATAGTAGCAGCAAATGTTCTCAATCTTGCCCATCTGTAACATGGTGATGTTAATTTAACCAGAGAGCCCAATTATTTGCATCTAAAAACTGTTAAATCTCTTTAAAAATCCCAGACAGAAGCTAGGAAAAGTCTAACATCAACTAGAGCAGCCTACCTTACCAACTCTACTCGATTAGCAACAAAAATGTGGAGCCAAGTCACCAGAAGCACAGCACTACCACAGAAAATCAAAAAATCTTGTTGTCTTTTCTGGGGGGTTTTGACCTGTGATATCAAAAATGGTAGAATGTCAGGCATTAAATTTATCAGTATTGAGCTTGTAGTACTGTAACAGCCCAAGTCACAGTGGGTAAGGAATCATTTTAGTAATGTAAGGTAGACAAGATTTGACATACTGACATTTGATCTATAAATGTGATCTATGACAATTCAAGAGTTTCTACTATGCCTGGTTTGACAGTTCATAAACACTGTTAAGTTCATTATAGTTGCTAATACTGACATAGAAAACAACCAGGCAAGGAAAAAACATCTAGGATGGACTGATTTGTGCAATCTTGTTTTTAAAGCTTCAAAATGAGGATTTCTGGTACGGCAATCTTTACTTTTCAAAAACCAGACATCATGAGTCAGAGGCTGACACTGGATGAACTGAGGGTCTGCACTAAAGCCCGTCATTTGATGTATAAGGTTTAGTATCCTTTTTCCTGTAAATCACATAAACATATTTGTACTATAAGAGTCCAAGAATTAAAATATTGACTTGAAAATGAGCAAAATAGGGCCTCTTTAATTTTAGTAATTTAATAAACTACAATAAAACACCATGGTACAAGTCAAAATTAGATTTTCAAAAGTAAGGTTTTGTCTTTTGTCCACTCTAAAATCATGGATTGTTATTTAATACTAAAGCTATTCTTTAACACTGCTTTTTAGTAAAAGGAGTAACAAAAAGGGTTAATATTAATATGTAAATTCAGGTTTCCTCCCAATATCTGCAACTCACCACTAGGAACTCCCTCTTATCCACCATCTGGTTGCCGTCTGCATCAAACATATTGAAAGCAATCTTAAAGCCAGCATGAGGCTCTGGGGAACAGAGAAAAGAACACATAGGGTGAGTGTGTGCATGTGTTTGTTAAAGGCAATTTGAAATCCATAAATAGTAAGTGAAAAAAGTGTCTCAAAGCGTCGATAGGAGGGAGAATGACTTAAATGAAGCCACAGTTTCAAACACAGCTGCTTATCCAAAGAATACATTAAAGTGTTAGACCAGGTTAAAGTTATTTTTTTTAAAAAACAATAGCAGAACAAATACATCTGCTACAGACTGACCTTTCAATTTGACATTTTATTCTATTTATTCAACCATTTTTAAGGCCAAACAAGGAAGCATGCATGTAAAAAAAAAAAAGAAAAGAAAAAAAAAGACGGTAATTTCTATTTAAACTAGTTTCACATGCTGGTCATACGTCTAAGAGATGAAGTAAAATGTAATTTCAATTATGTTCTTATGGTTTTTGGTTTTGGGGTGTGCACCGCCTTTCACCCTGTGGCAGCTAGGACAAACTCCAGCCCCCTACAAGCATAAACTGAGCAGTTAAGATCAAGTATGCTTATTTTTATTCACTATAACTTCATCTATCATCTATTTAGGTTGAATTATAATAAAAATTTGTGGAAAAATCATTAAAAGAAACAACTTTTTATTGATCCCTTATGTGTCAGTACAGCTGAGATCCATATTTGTAAAACACCCTAAAACATGCTATGCCAGTAACTGGCCCACCCCCAAGCATCAGAGCAATACAGTGTACACTCTTAAATGTCAAGAGGATGGCTGTAAATTATACATCGGGGACACCAAACAACCTCTGGCTAAGTGGACGGCGGAACACAGAAGAGCCTCGTCCTCTGGCCTTGACTCTTTAGTCCACTTAGACACACGGGCCAATGGTCACGCTTTCAATTACAAGGACGTGCACATCCTGGACAGGGAGGAACGCCGGTATCATCAAGGAGCCAAGGAGGACATTTATGTGAAAAGGGAATGACAATGTTGGAATTGAGGAGGCCTTAGAGAAAATCTTTAACCATCTTACAGTGATGTGATCGCAGTCATTACCCAACTGTCTGTGAAGAGTGCAAGAAGCTACTGATTAACGGTCACGACAATTTGCATATCAACCATTATGAAACTGATCTCATCGCTCATTGCTATGCAGTGGCGCTACTTTCAATCGTTATGCAGCTGGACTGTTTGTAAGGTTAGGGAGAGACTGGGTCACTTGGATGAGTGATGAAAGTACTGAAATTGTTGCTTCCAGATGAAAAGAATAAACTTTATGGAATTTTATCGCCACTTTCTTTTTTTCTTTTATTAAAGAAATTTATCTATTACTTTTCTTCATCTTTTGAGAAGATGTTCTTGCAATTTTCCTTAAGTTTACATTTTTTTTATCTTTGGTCTGCCTCTGTCTCTTTTTGTCTTGCCCCAAGGTGAAGGGGAAAACCACAGTATTTGTGAGATCAACATTTTTTAAATTTCTATATGTACTTAGCGCACTTCGCTTTGTCACGTAATTTTTCTAAAAATAAGAATATAATAATGCAAACAACAACTGGGTGAAAGAGATATGATAAAAAGGTCGAGATGAGTTTAAGTGAAAGGAGAATGTGTGCAACTGAATTGACTCACTTGTCAAGATGCAGAGCAGGAACAGGTACTCTGTGTATGAGATGATGCCTGGTAATGAGATCAAGACAGAGAGAGTTAAGGAAGAGGTCATATTCAACTCACACAGACACACATACACACATACACAATGTTTACAGATGTTCAAAGACTGTGGGCCTCACACAAAGACATACACACTAACACACATAATCCTTCCTTTCATGGAGATAGCATCTTAAAATGTGTCTTCTCAAAGCGGAGCTGCCAGCGGCCATTTGGCCACACACCGATTCTTTTTCTACACCCCAAGTGTCCAAAGTAAAGACACAGGCTAGCGTGTGTCTGTGTGTGTATGTGTCTTGTGTTTGGATAAGCAAGTGAAAAATGTTTCAGGAGGTGATCCTTTCTTGCCTCAGGCGCATTCAGGAATCTTTGCAGCTCCATCTACGCTCTCTCTCCCTCTTTTTTCGCTTTCTGTCTGATCGTTCAGATAGTTCAGGGTGGTTCGCTTGAGTGTTACGGGAGACTGCTCCCCCATTTGTGTGTATGTATGCATGAGTGTGTGTGAGGGTGAACACGACACCAGTTAAAGTCAGTGTGAGCCTTGTGTTTTGCTGATGCTTGACTGCTTTGTGTAGAGGAGCTGGTTTGGAACTGAAGTCTTTTCCCCCCATGTAGCCTGAGCTCTGCATAGACTAGAGCATACAAAATTGAAGCTACTCAGGTTTCTATAATACAGTCTGTTGTGTGTTTACGCTCCCATGCTTTCAGTGATATACCACAGAAAAAGAGGGATTAATACTGATCTCAAGGTGATATTTAATCATGATGGAAAGGGCTGTAAACAGGCATTATATGTCCTCTCCAATAGTTTCAACATTAACATATGTTCCATATGTTTGTTGATTTTGCCTTCCTTTTCTTTTAATTGTCAGTGGGTTAAAGATGTTAAGAGTCCATTGTAATCCAATAATAACAAATCTGATGGTTTGAATCAGCCCCAAGAAATTTAATTAACTCAAAAAACCCTGATATTTACCTCCAGAGAAATTTATTTAACTTTACAAGTCTATATCAATACATATGTTAATACTAAAGCACCTTCCTCTATTATGGACATCTGCTATGGACTCACTAGAATAGCATATATTAAGAAGCCCAAGAAGATCTAAATTTTGTGTTTGTTGTGCAGGTCAACTAAAGAAAAATATAAGGGTTAGTTAAGTACATGTGAACCATGATGACATTACAGTAGTACTAATAAACCGTTTTAAATGGAAAACATGAATGTGTCACATGAGTATTAACATATTAGGCGCAGGTAACAATGTTCCATGTTGTATACAGGCAATGCAAATGACTGCAATGAGTCTTTACTGCTTTAACTATATTTCCAGTTATATTTTCACCGCAGTCTGAATTTTTTTTTTTTTTTTGATTTAATTATCCAATGTGTGGCATTTCACTTATCAAAGTCAGAAAGTCAAAAACCAAAAAGGCATTCCCAGTTAACACAAATGCTTTATACCGGTGCTATGAAAGGAATATTTACTCAGCTGTTGTGTGTGACAGATGGAAACATGGATTAACATTGTGTTAAATCTGCGATATACATACCCAGCATGTTACTATATACTTACACAGTCAATTTTTCTAAAGCACAGTAATGCATTACCCATACTGTGGTAGCCATAAATAACTGATAATCAATTAATCAATCATGAATTAATGTAGTGTGTTCTGACATTAACACACAGACACAGTGAACCCCTTTGAGTCTTTCTCTGATTTTCAACTCTATCGAGCTCAGAAATCCAAAGACATTACAACGATTTCAACTTTCAAACGTACTGGGCCACGTACACATCACACCCACAGGAGCTGTTCAGCCACTGAAAACCCATGTCATGAAGTTCCTGAGAACAGCTTGTGTGCTGATGTTAATGTCACTGGAGTTTTGGAGCTTTACACATTATGTACCTCAGCACTCGGTGACCCCCGCTATATAACTTTATGGGGTCTGCCACTTCATGGCTGAGTTTCTATGGTTACTAAATCCCTCCACTTTGTAGTAAAACCACTTACTGCTGATTGTGAAAATATAGGATTTAAATTTAATGGACTGACTTGTTGCAACAGTGACACGACTGAGTTCAGTGAGCGCTGTAGAAGGACTCATTCTTTTACAAATGCATGAAAGGCCACACATTTTATACACCTGTGGGAATGGGACTGAAAGAACCTGAATTAAAAAAAGTAGTATGAATTTTGTGAAATCTAGGTAACATATGCAGTAGTTTTGTGACCCTTTGTAATCCAGACTGATAGATGTCAATGACTTTGTTTTTCGGCTGTGTCTTTATATCGTGGCATGATGTGTTGCTTTTTGCAACACGTTCTCATCCTGACGCGTAAAATAGCAACGACTGTGACAAATTGTCGGTATGGGAATGAGAGCAAGTTGGAATGAATCTATAAATGTGTTTTACGTGTGAAATGAAAATAAACCGAAAAAAGCATTACGCACCCTAAATCGGTTCACTTTCAGATCCTGAATCACTTTGGAAAACACAATGTGATGGCCACAACATGAAGCTATTTATTGTTGAATTATTAGTCATACTTTGATGTGTTTGTATTGGAATGGATGGCTGGAGCCTTTGCTCTGAGCGTCTCTTACAGCTGCAAGCTTGTATTTACTCAGGTTATCTTTGTCTAACCTTTAAATTTGTTTGATGTTCTGAAACATTTAAGTATGAGAAATATGTAAAAAAAAAAAAAAAACCTTGGAAATCAAGAATGTTTTACTGTATGTGAATGAAAAAATCAGCCCTGTTAAATCGTGATGGTTTGTGTGGTCTCAGTAGTGCTCCACCAGGCTTGAATGGTTAAAGTACAATAACCATAGATTACCCTGAGGTTTCTGTTTACAAACTTTCTCTTTTTCCTCTCTTACCATATTCATTTCTCTGTCTACTTTGCCTGTTTGTCTTTTATAGCCCATCTTTTACACTCCATCTGTTTCTTATATTTCTCCCACTCTCCTTTTAAATCTCCTTTTCACTCCCTGATTTGATTTTCCTACTCTATTCTTTTTTTCCCTCCATCTCTCTGATGAAAAAAGGAAGCAGACCACCCTCCTGGCTACTTGTCCCTGTAGACTAAATCAAACACACTCAAACGTTACAAGCTTAAGAATATACCTTTGTTATTATGGTAGAGGAAGAGAGGGGATGCATCACACATGGTTCGCTATATTTAGCATCTCCCAGTGTGTGTATATCTGTGTATCTGTATAATTATCACTACAGGGAATCAGTCCCAGACTGTGTTATTCCTCTGTTACATACTCCTGAGGCAAATGCTTAATTAGGGTGAGCTTTTCTCTATCTTTTAGTGTTGCATAAATTGTAGAGGAGAGGAGAGGAGAGGAGAGGAGAGGAGAGGAGAGGAGAGGAGAGGAGAGGAGAGGAGAGGAGAGGAGAGGAGAGGAGAGGAGAGGAGAGGAGAGGAGAGGAGGTTGTTCAGCTGTACGGAGTAACAGCATGGCACAAACTTGGATTAGAGACCCCTACAGTGACACACAACTCACAAGTATGATTTTATCACACACAGAGAGCCAAGCACTGGGAAATGTGCACAAAAGCACAGTTAGGTCATGGCAGTTACTGTATAATAATGTAAGAACCCTGACAGTCATGCAGGTGTATCACCTAAGAAATATAACATGATGCAAGAATACCTCTTAGATTTCTACTACCTTTGTTAGGTATTTGCGGGCTGAATGAAAAGAAAAAATACATAATAAAGATAATGAAGTTAATTGCAAGGATGCATAATTATATTAGTGATCCAAGCAAAAACCCCGCCCCTTTGCTCCTGTCCTAAAACACAGACATATATGCTAATTTATCATGTTATTCTCTTTATCTTCATTAATATCTTTTTATGTAGTCATATGGCATAAATGGCTGTTCATATACACCAGACAAATGAATAATAAATACTTGTATCTATTCTTCTTTGCAGGCGACATGTTTATTGTATAAGACAAAGCAATCCAGGTACTATTAGTGTCACTGTTTGATGAACACTTATTTACATATATGCATGACAGCTCATTCCAGTAACCCAAAGTGTCACTGCACTAAAATTTTGATTACCAAAATGTATTTCCGAACAATGTACACATACATAATGTGAATGTAATGTCACAATTTGTTTTGACATTAGTTACTACACATAATATATATGACTTATAAGAGGACAAAGTATTATATTTAGCACTCAATTCATTTGTGTGTTTTAAAATTAATTTCCAAAAGCTAAATAAATGATAATCGTGGTGCTCTAGGCAGTTTATAAAGTTTCATTCAAACTGATTAAGGTGACTGATTAGGAGGAGTTAGGGAACATACAGACATAGAGAATGGACATTATACATATACATGGTCTTAAAATGACAGTCATGTTTTTTACAACATTAAATTCTCTGACAGTGTATCAGCAAACAATTGTTCAGTGTTTTAAATAATCTTTAACAACTTGAAAGCTGAAGAAACTTAAATACTTTACCGTGTTTACTCATCATATAAACCGAGTCCTATTTGACTGACATTCACTGACCTTGTTATTATCTGACTCTTACACTCCTACTTATGTGCTCTGATAACAATTAAAAGAGAAAACAGTGTCAATGGGTTTTGTGTAGAGTGCATGTGTGTTCCTTTTTTTATTTAGTGAAAAGGTATTTTGCTCCTGTTTTGTGTGTATGTGCGTGTGTGTACTCTCTCTGACCTCGTTCTCTCAGGTTGCGAAATAGTTTGGAGGATCCTCTCCACACGGGAGGAGTGTCTGATAGGATCTTCTCCAGCTCCTTACAGACACATGCAAACACACAATAAAAAGGTAAGATAAACTCTAAAAACACAGACCTCTAACTTCAAACTTCAACTTTTACACACACCGATCCAGCGCAAACAGGAAAGGTTAGCATGCCGTGGAAAGAAGGAAAAAAAAACCTTGGCAGGCCAACTATTTTAGTATTGTTATTAATGTGGTAATTTATATGACTTGTATAGAAAGGAATATATGCATTTTTTTTTTTTTTTAATTGACACAAAGACTGCTTTTAAGAAAGAAAAAAGAGAAAAAATAAAGTACCAAAAGTAGCCTGTGGAGGTTTTGACCATTTGTGGTGCTGTGAATTAGGGTTTGAGTGGAGTCTGCATTTTTCTTAGATTTCACACTCCAGCAGCACAAGAATTTCCTTATGGATTCTTAAAAAGAAGGTATAACACTAAACAAAAATGTAAAAACCTCCAAAAGTTGATTCTGTTCATCTGGACGTAGCGTTTTCACTCATCCAAGTTCTTCAGTCTCAGCTGACTGCAGGTTTCCCCAATCTTAAAAAAAAGTTAATTTGCAAAATGACCGAAACAAGCCCACTGAAAGAACAATAGGAGGTCAGTTCCTTCATCTTAATTATGCAAATTCTCATGACCATTGATCAACAACCACTGATCGAAGCCAACTGATCAATGGCCACCAGTACCATTCACAGAGAGTTGGGGAATGGCTGCAATCACAGCATTGTAAGATGGTGAAAGATGTACCCTTAGGCCCCCCTCCATTGAAAGAGTGTCCACTGGCCTGTAGGTGTGAATAGACTGCAGAGTCCTGGCCTGACGAGGTAGCTCTTCTGTGTTGTGCCATCCGCTTCGCCAGAGGTTGTTTGGTTTCCCCGATGTATAAATCCTGGCAATCCTCCTGGCACTTAACAGCGTACTCTATGTTACTCTGTTTGTGTCAGGGCACCCAATCCTTGGGGTGGACCAATTTTTGGCGCAGTGTGTTTTGGGGTTCAAAAGTCACAGAAACACAGAATCAACTTTTGGAGATTTACTTACCTGGATGATTGAGCATTCATCAAAAGAATGTAAAAATTACTTGTGTCTAAAATCGCTGTTTAAATGTTCAAATCCTTTTCAAAATCTATTTTATGGACAGCAATTTTTGTAAACTGTGGTCTGATTTTATGTTAAACAAAAGATTAAACAAGTTATGCTTCAGAATGTAGTCATCTTGTTATAAATAAGATGCTGTATTATGGGCATGTGTAGCATCCTCAGGTTCCCTTTCAGATTTGATGGATGTTATCAAATTTTAAAAAATAGGATCACGATAATGAAACCCTTCAACTCAAGACTTTTAAAAAGTGGCTGATTTTATATACAGTTTATATGAATAAACCTTAATGTAAACTGCGTCACAAACTGGCTCAAAGAAGGTGAGAAAGAGGGATTTCACACAAGAAGCTTACGTAGATATAAAATAATTTATTATACATAACCTAACCGAGACACAAAGATTGCTAATAAGTTGATGTCAGGTGGAGTGGAAGAGAGAGACTGAGTGGTTCACCTGGGCCGGCTTTTATAGCCCGCAAGACACAGGAGACCTGCATTAAGTGACGACTGTCCAGTGCCAGCCAAACAGCAAGCCATAGCTTTCATGAGTGTGGGAGGGTGTGCAACATGAAAACTGCACAGGGTACTGAGATTACAACCAGGTGAGTACTGATGTGGCGATATCCTGTATTTTCACATTCAATGGTATGATCTACAGTTTAAATAAAGCTAAAGACCCTATTTGTGCTGTATGAAATTTTCAGAGCCTCAGTATTTTGCATACAGTATTTCTTTAATGCACTTACATTTGGATTTTAAATTAGTAAACCTGATTATTGCTGAACTTAGAGATAATCTGCAATAGATACGTATGAGGAATCATGACATTTGTATGCAGAAACTCATGACAAATACTAGGAAAATAGGTTTTAAACTTTGCAGTGTATACTGATTTAGATGTAACATGCAACAGATGTCTGTCTGCAATATAGAGGAGCACGAAAAACAGTTAGAGTGTGTTTCCCACCTGTTTTGTCAGGGACCTCCAGGGCCTCTTGCCTGCCAGGGAAACGAGACAAAAGAGAAGAGAAGAAGAAGGGAAAGAGGAGAAGAGAGTTTGGGTGGGCTCAGTCAGATAGCATCTGTGTGATCTAGAAATGGGTCTTAATGTGCCAGGTACAGTCACAACACACACACACACACACAAACACACACACACACACACACACACACACACAGGCACACTCATTTTATATACACTGTCATCATCACAGGCCCATTTGTACCATCTCAAGTGCCCTGTGCTTGTCTTTGTAGTATGTGGAATGTCCCTGTAAAAGCACATACTACTTTTGTTCTGTTTTATACAACAAAGTTCATCTAATTCAACTTCAAAGGGGCCATTCGAGGATGTCAGCTGCCGAGAGGGCATGTGCGGCTGTATCGTATGTCAGCGAGCCAAGGCTAGATGTAAACACACACATACAGGTGCACAGTTTGCACGCAACGCAATTATATATCCATTAAATAAATAAATAGCAGCTTTTTGTTTGTGATAACTTCCACATGTGAAGAGATACTTAAAGCAGTGGTCGCACAGGAAAATTTTAAGATGATTCTCCAGATTAGATATTTGCAGGGTAAGAGAAAGGGTACATGAGACCAAATGGAATGTGTGTGTCTGACTAACATTAACCACAGACTAAACAATAGCTTTAAAGCCACCTGCTTTGAAGAAGCCAGCCAGGGCTAATCTGTTACGAATGACAGTGGGCCGACAGAAATTGCAAAGATGTGTTTTAAAACCATATTTTTAAAGTTTTTTAAGAGATGGCAAAAAATTGTATACCTGGCACTGAAATACATAGTTTAAAATACACATGAATATTAACAAAATAGCCACTTCACGTGGTTATCAAAGTAAAGTAACACAAATATAAAACCTGAAATTGTAATATTTAAAATCAACTACCAAACAGGGATCAGTAAACATGAGGTATTCACTGTCAATTAAATTATAAGAACAAAGGGTTTAAAAAACAACAACAAAAAGCTGAAGTATCCAATCAAATCTTGCTTAAATTTAAATGTAATTTATACCTTAAATTCTTGAAGTATAAATTAGCTTTGCCTACACTATAGACTTCCTAGCATTTTATGTTTCTCCATGAATCCCAAGAACCTCTGAGGCTGCTATTTTACCTTATCAAACACTATGTGTACTTACGAGCCATTTGAAGACCTGAAACGATTTGTAAGGCAGTCATTAGTCTTACTTTTCATATTTACAATTTCTCATTGAAGAGAGAGAGAGGCGCTGCCATCTAGGCTTGCGTAGAGTAGCTGCATAAGACTTTAGACCCAGCTGGCATGTTCATTCATTAAAAATGAATGATTAATGTAATCGACTTGTACTTCTAGCGCCGATTAGCAAGAGCAGCAACATTTAAGTCAATTAATCATGTGCATAACTAAATTAAAATGTTTCAAAATATGACAGAAAGCCTCTTTAGATGTCAGTGTTAGCTATTACAAAAAGGTGGAACGCTGCTTTTAAATAGCAGACCTACTGATTGGTGGATAACTTTCAGTGAACATTCAAACTCAGCTGTTCAATCTAACCTTTAACTGACAACTCTGTCTGTCTGTTATAAATTTTCTTTAAAACATTTAATTATCCTTGCAGCTGAATTGCAAAGCACTTCGAGTTGTATTTATATAAATAAAAGTTTTTAATGGCAAAAGAAGCATAGAAGTTTACAGTGGTGACTGATTTTAGAATTTTTTCTGCATATTTCCATTTTTATTTTTAGCACTCTGACAGAACTAATTTATTTGTGGACAACCAGCTAGCCCTGCCCCCTTCCTGTGTTTTCCCTACGGGAAGACTCACTGGCCAGCTTGTTTGCTCAGTCTCGGCCGTGGTTGGACAGATTCCAACTCCACCATTTTGGACTGCATGAGTAGACCTTGTTTTGCACCAGAGATCTGGAAGCCACCCTAACCTGCACCAGGTGGACAAATGGTTCATGTGCCACTATGCAGAGTTCACTGAGACTGCAGAGCAGAACCAGGTCTACCAGCTACAGTCCAAGACCATGGAGTTAATAATATTCAATAATAGGATGAGAGACTCTGTGAAGATACAGCTGATGATACTGTTTGGTTATGTGTTTCATAGAAATAGCCAGCAGCACGATGGTTTAGTGGTGACCACTGCTGCCTCAGGACAATTCAGGTTCATGCTTAACACCCCTGTAAAAGATATTCTCAAGACATTCAGTTCTTGGTTAAATAAACTTCCCTCCTCCTTGGATCTTGGTTGAGGAGGGGAGAAATTTACAAACTGCATTTCCCCTGTGAAAGCAATCGGGCCTTCTTTTGCAGTGCTGAGATATATACACATCCCATCAAAAGCAGAATATAAATTTGTGTTAAATGATTGATTTAAATGAAGCAGTCAAGTACTCTGGCTACATGTCATCAGAATCAGAATCAGAATCAGAATCGTGTTTATTGGCCAAGTATATGTGCAGACACATACAGGGAATTTGGTTCCGGTAGATGGTGGCTCTCAAGCACAGCAATGTAAATCACACACACACACACACACACACACGTGTCTATATATACACATTACACATACATACACATACACATATATGCAGATTAAGCAGATAAAATAAGCCCCAAATATTTTTGTCTTAAGGAGACACAATTTTGAGAACAACTGAAAACAAGCTATTTTTTCATACGTACTTCTCGGTTCACTCATGGTAACCGACTCGATGAAGTTTTGTGGGGTCATGTACAGCTGTCCTTCATACTCCACTGAGCTGAACAAGCGGAAACGATGTTCATGGGAAGACATGTACACATCTCCATCCTCAAAGTCAAATGGACGTGCCTGCAGAGAAAACCCATAATAAAAAAAAAGAAAAACAACAAAACAAAGTATATGCATTCCACTTATACTGTTAAATAATTATCCTAATTCTCATATTAAGTGATTAAAATCAGGGATAAGCAATTAATGTTCCACTTGTGTCACAGTGGACATAATGTGAATGCGACCTGTGACAGATTTCTGTGCACACAAAGCAATTTCTATAATGAGGAGACTCATCTATTCTTGCCATCAACTCTCTCCATTTAGCTCCCTGAGGTTATAAATAGAGCGAGCACCGCTGGCACAGTGCAGTAACGGGAAAATGGGCACACATGCACAAAAATACTTTGTCACTACTTTCTACTTGATTAGCATCTGTCTCTCACTCTCTCTCTCTCTCTGCAAGCAGCCAGTGCTTCAACTTGATTAGCTGCAGAGTAGGAGAGCTTCTACATCAACCGACTGTACTGCGTGAAACTGTATAATTAACAGAGAGGCTTCCATATTTAAACCTGTTTAGCTGCAGGCCCCAGCACACAGTGGTTTCGGTTCAGCTCAGCTAACATGCTAATGAGCATACAGATTCATTCATAAAGCTTTGATGATGCCTGCACCAAGGGGGGTTTTTGAAAGCGTGAATTGGAGATCAGTGCTTGGCTTCATGGGAATGCACCCCACTCAAAAGTAAGAGCATAGGCACCCATGGCTTTAACTCTCACTAATGAATGAAGTTTAGAAAGTTTTGCAAAGGCAGCTAGGTTCACATGCCATGCTGCACAACATGAAAAAGAAATGTAAGAAAAACCAATTAAATTGCAGAGATTAGAAAGTAGATTCAGTGTGGCTCACTGCTTTGTGTCTTGACTACAACTAAAACTTTCTGTTGTCTTTTCACAACTGCTCAGCAGATGCTCCAGGTGTTTTCCCCTCGGGCAACGTTGTGTGTTCCCTTTACAGCTGCAGCTCTGTAACCCTTCTGCTCAGTTTCACGCTTAAAACTGTCACTGTCTGCTAAACTTTTGGATGAATAATGATGATATTTTATCCAAAAATCCCAGTATCAATTCTGCTTATAGGTGTGATTCTTCATCAGTTGACTTATTGATCCATGAACATTTTTTTGAATGAAAAAAGTGGCTTTTGCAGGTCAACAACTATTTTGTTCTCTCTGAGTCTAAACACAGTGAAGCAACAATGCAAATGAAAGCATAGGACTGTTTGCACATGTGGAAAAGCGCCACTACCATTATTATTTTAATGTCACTATTCTGCACCATTCTGTCATTTACAGTACCATTTAGGGTACATTAACCTTTTTATATATGAGGTGTATTACCACTCCAGGTTGCTGGGCTCCCTCCTATGTGTGGTTAACTATTAGTGTGTGCTGCTCTGCTTTGGTGCCTGAACCTGTTTTTGTCGTCCAATTGCCATCTGTGATTGGTCCATCCCAGTCTCCAGCTACAACCACAACACGGCTGATTATGGCAACTGTTTCACAAGTCAAAGCTTGTAATTTGTAGCAGCTGTGATTTCAAGTGAGCAGTCTGATCTGTGCCTCTTTCTGGTTTGTTCTTAAATTTCAGGTTACTTCTTGTCTTTTACCTTTGTAAAAGATAGACTGTATCTCAACAGGCTTTGTGTACCCTTGGATGGTTATGTACTTGCTTGTAATTTTGGGGTCTATATTTGTTTGTTTTTCTCCATCTGAGACACCTTCAAGGCACTTACAGCCAGGCAGGAATAATTCACACTGTAACACACTACACTGGTAGGAGCTTCTTTTGTCAGATACAATGGTCATAGGTGTGCAGCTTCCTTTTCTAGTTGTGTGGATGCTTTAAGCATCCACACTATTGTTTTCCTGTTTCTCTTTATTCTTTATCCTACTTCAACTTTTTGTACGTTTTTTGGCACTTAACTACTTCCACAATTTTTATGCTATTTTCACCGTTCAAATTTTAAAATATTCTGCTATTTCTGCTAATGCGGGCTATGACTTTTGCTATTTTTTGCTATTATACTTTTTAAAATATTAAGCTTTTTTCCTTTAATTTGTCCCATTGAAATGAATGGAAAACTTCCAAAATTCTGCTAAAACTTGCTCTTTTTTGAAACTTAACTACTTCCTCATACTTTCGCCTAGAACAACCATTCAAACTTTAAAATGTTCACAAATTATTGGGCTATTCATGTATGATTCAGCTTTTTCATATCTGTTACGGTTTTCATCTTATCCCTCTTTAAGTTTTCAGTTGCAAAATTGTGATTTTTCACAAAATACATGCGTTGTTATGGTTGCTATGCACTTGGCTTCCAGTGTGCCACTGTAGGTTTCGCAGTCTTCTCTTCATGTCCGAACAACTTCTTGCTACTTGCTCAATTTTCACTCAACTTCCACAAATTATACATCAAAACGTAGGTATTTTTGCTGGCTTTCAGAAAATGTCACTATTATTGTTGTGGGATTTATAGAATTTTGGCAAATCTCCTCAGACCAACACAAAGTCTCAAAACTCTCCATAGAAAGTCAATGGAGAGTTTGTTCAAAATCACCGCTGGATTTCTGTAATGAGAGGCATATTCAAATTGTCATATCTCCTTAACCAAGCGAAGTTAAGACATAAGGCTTGTCCCGGTATATCTTCAGACACTCCTGACGCTCACAATTTAAGAATTTTTTTCTCACCTATTACCGTTCTGAGATGAGTTAGACTTGTTTGAGGGTAGGAAATTCGTCCTTCGCTCAGATTTCTTCAGATTTCAAACTCTGGAAATGAACCACTTTTTTCTCTCGTCATATCTTTTTGATAGATTTCCACAGAGACCTGAAAATTTCCATGACTGTTCACCAAAGCCTGCTGTCTCTTACGGTGAAAGAATGATATCGATACTCCAAATAGATTTAGAGTTACAAAGCGTTGTTTGAGGGGAAGTCAAGGCAGTTTTTGCTTCGCATCTAGTCAGTTATGGTGCATTAGAAGTCAAATATCTTTAATAATTCATATTTTAATGATAAATTCAACACTTGAAGATTCCCCCATCTCTTCTGAACAAAACGGTGTAAGAATGACCGTTCTAGCCCCTACGGTTAGGAAATTATGGTCATTTGTTTGAGGGGAGTCGTCACTATGAGAAATAGACTGCAAAAATCCTGTGTCTCTCTGTGCTGCGTGCACCTGTTTTGGCGGGAAAAAGTACACAGCCTCTCTGATTGGTGGATTCAAATTCAGCAGCTCCCAGCCTGCTTGACTGACCTAGAAACTTACTTCTCTCTCCTTGTGTGTGTGTGTGTGTGTGAGAGAGAGAGAGAGAGAGAGAGAGAGAGAGAGAGAGAGAGAGAGAGAGAGAGAGAGAGAGAGAGCGCCTTTTTATGGGATGATCTCATTGTAAGATTCAAATTCAATATATCTAGACTGGTTGACTGAATTGGATCTTGTGTACAAGAATTATGCTTCTAGTCCACCTAGTTTTTGAGTTACACAACGTTTTGTAACTCCAAAAAACAGCATTTTTCGCCTCTCACCGCGATCTAATTCTGACTGCTCATCACCCTGTTTTTCAAAGTGCCCACTCTCTTTCCCAGTGGCGCAGTTGGTAATGACACGAGTCTTCAAACCAAAGGTCGTGGGTTCAATTCCACCTTCGTCAATGTGTTTTTTTCCCTACAAATTAATACACTATCACAGACCAGTAATTCATATTCATCATTTATTACAATTCTGCAAACTTTTATGATTTTACCAGCTTTTCTAATATGGACCTCAGATTCTTGT
This sequence comes from Perissodus microlepis, assembly GCF_051167445.1. Lineage (NCBI taxonomy): Eukaryota > Metazoa > Chordata > Actinopteri > Cichliformes > Cichlidae > Perissodus > Perissodus microlepis. Next base: position 12,163,140 of record NC_140466.1, read on the forward strand.
TAACACTCCATGGCACAAATACTCTTCCCTTTAGGCTCTGTGTATGTGTGTGTTTTAAAGTATTACTCCTCCATAATTGTATTTCTGTTAAATCAAAGTACTTTTACTACATCTTAGTACTTCTGCTCAATCATAGTATTTCTGCTAAATGATAGTATTTCTGTCAAATTATAGTATTTGTGCTAAAACATAGTCTTAATTTAAAATTACAATATTCATAGTTCATCACAGTGTCTCTGGTAAATCACAGTATTTATGTTGTACTATTTTTCTAAATCATAGTGTTTCTGTAATGTTTAAGTATTTTTGGCTAAATATATTCTTTCTGTTATCTTATACTATTTCTCCTAAATTCTTGTATTTTTGAGAAGTTATCGTGTTTCTGGTAAGTTACAATATTTCTGCTAAGTTCTGCTATGCTATTGTATTTCTGCCAAGTATTATGTTTCCTCTAAGATATTGCAGTTCTGCTAAGTTATTACACCTTAGCAAAGTTCCTTTGCTTATGCAAAGTTTTTACAATTTCTGCAACTTTTCAGCTTTTTCAGCTAGTTTTAGCAGACAGCTTCAGCTTTAAAGCAATTCAGAATTCATATGATTACAACCAATATGTATTAGAATAAAAGAAACAAATGTGCAATGAACATGTCAAGAGTCGCTGTTAAAAAGTCTCATGGCAGTGGGGTTAAGGGACCTCCTGAACCTCTTGAGTCCTGCAGTGGAGTGAGATGAGCCTCTGCAGCTCCTACTGTGAGGATGCTTAGGCGATCACCAACACCAGCTCCTTGGTGTTGGTGTTCAGAAGAAGACTGTTCTTATTACTGCAGTCAGTTAAATAAATCTATCATAATAAAGTACAGTTTAACATAATGACCTTGTGTTTATTTATGTCTTTTAACCATTATTTCAAATTCAAAGAATCTTGTTTGAAACATTTATTAAAATATATAGAATGAAATTTCTGCTAGTTTCTTTTTGTTGCAAAAAAATCTAGTATAATAATATTTAAATTTACATATATTTTTCACGTTTTCAATGCCAATTTTGTGTAATTGCGGAGTTTCCCACTACCCGTGAATGCCTCTTTTTTTACGTCTCCGGCTGACTCCTGAATCTCCGCCCACTCTCTGCTCATCCCTGCCGGTAAGCGCTGCTTCTCTGTCTCTCTTCTCTGAAATGAAATGTCTATAAGCTGTTTGAGTGATTTTCCCAGTTGTTGTTAGTGACTTATAAAGGCAGTCGAAGTATAAGTCATGTTAAAGTAACACAATGACTGCTTTTTTAGTGAAACGTTGTAATTTTAGTATTTAAAAGGAGTGTTTGGTATGCTAGCCCTAACAACCTAAGCGCTAACGCCTAGCCTAGCTGCTATAGGCCCAGTGTGAAATTAATATGGTTCATTTGATTGTTTAATACAGTTATTGTGTTTTATTTGGTTCATTCGGTGTGTTAGTGTTTCTGAGTCTCTTAGGAAAGTGAAGTTAGTTCTCCTCTCCACAAATCAGTCAGTTAAAACGGCCTCATTCTTTAGGTTGTAAGGTAATTTTAGAACCACTGATTAGCTGCTGAAGCAGCAGGGTAGGCAACTTCAAAGGAGCCATTTTACCGCCATTAGCTGTGTCCCAAAACGTCGGCTGCATCCTTCGGAGGACCCGGCCTTCGCGGTCTACGTGGGCCGGGTCCTTCAAAGACCGAGAAGGCTGGAAGCGCGAGGCTGTGAAATGGGACGGTCTAGCCTTAAGATTTGCATCACCGCTGTCTCGCTGGAGTTTAATAAACTCAGCCGTCTGCTCCTTGCTATTTAAAATATAACAGGACACTGGCGTAAATTCTCGACCGTTTAACGTCTATTGAGCTGTGTGAAAATCCCGGAGGAACCCACCCGATGGATTAATAAAGCTTTATTTAATCTAATAATCTAATAACTTTGATCTCAGCCAAACCGATTTACTCCAGAACAAATAAAACACAGAAAAAAGGCAAACAATTACATTTTTAAGTTATCCGAGTGACTTGTATATCATGTTTAACCTGAGTAGCGAAAGAGTGGGGGTCTGAACCCCCCCCCCCTCGCTTGCTCTCGAGCCGGTGGGTGACAGACGTCTCTGAAAACGTCGGCACACTTTTGCAAATATGCAATGTCTTGATAAACCAAGCAGATATTTGTAATTTACACCGCTACTTTCTCGCCTTAAAATATGTTAAAAGTTTATTTTGTGGCCCAGAAAAAGTAATAAGAGTAATTTTAAGACTTAGTAGCGGCCGCCATTGTTGGCAGCTGAAATTTGGCTGGGCCGCGCTTTGAATTCTGGTATATGGTGGGCCACGAAGGACACACCCGACCCATCCTTCAAATTCGGGGAAATGAAGGACGCATTTGTCGGCCGCATTTGAAAGAGTCGACGAATTGGGACAACCTTCGTCGACTGGCTGTGACGTAATCGGCCTTCAAATGCGGCCTCCGGAGGATGCAGCCGACGTTTTGGGACACAGCTTCTGACTGAAAGCCGGGAGAAAAAGAGTCACGTGCCTGTGCCTGTTTTTGTGCTGTGGGTTAATTAACAGAAGGGAGAGAGAGAGTGAGGATAAAACACATAATATAAGAATAATAATATCTCTTAACAAGAAGTTTTTTTTAATTAGTTAATTTTAGTTTTTTAGTTAAATTTTAAGAACTGTTTAACAAGCACTTGTTTGTGCAGGTTGTTTTTTTAAAATAAAACCTACACCTGCAGCTCTGTTTAACTTCTCACTTTGTGAAAAATTAACGAAATATAAAAAAGTCCACCTTCAAATAAATAAAATGCAGCAGTGCACCATTAATATTATAAATATGATATGTAGATATTTAAAACAACAGCATATTAAATGATACTGTGTGCAGGTGATAATATTTTTAGGAAGCAGAATTTGAATGCAGACCAACTCAAATGTTGAAGCCTACAAAAATATCATCCAAGCTTTCATTTATGATTGTTCATGCTTTGAAATTGTGATGTCAGAATTTGATAAAGTGTGCAGTGCTAGGTGTAGCAAATCATTGCTTATTAAATCTACTGTGTTATCTAATGGCACCAAACTAATAGAGCTATCACATAACTGAGAAACGTGTGTGGCTTATTACAAATGGATGAAACCACATATTACCTTAATGAAGACAGTAATCTTTAATAAGGTGTAGAAAAAAGAGGTGAGTTGTTTGTTGCTGTGGTAAACAAAGAAGTGTACTGAATCTTTTGGACTACACAGAGTGATGCAGTATTGACTCTGATGCTGATTTGAGTTGTCTCTCACAACTTCAAACTTCACCATCCTCAGCTGAAACAACAACATCTTAACACCATCTTCATGAACTGCTGAGCCAAACCTGATCCATCAGTGCTGGACTGCACAGATAACTACATGCCACACAGAGACTGCTGTTTTATGATTTGCCATACCAGTGTGTCTTCAATGGAGAAGATGACACACCCATCACCTGACCTCCTGCCTGATCTGGAGACCATCATCATGCTGCCACACTGCACACCTCTGAGACCATCAATGATGACTCCTACTGAGGAAACTGTATTTCCTGTCAGAGATCCTCAGTGATCCTCAGAGCAGAGAGAGGTATGATTCATTATCTTTGATAAAAAAAATGTCAGTGTTTTTAATTGAATTAATTAATTTAAATCCTGTTTATTGCATAAATAATTCCACACTCAAATGATTATACTTGTTGACACTTTTTGAGTTTTAATTCACATTATGGATTACAAATCTATGCTTTTTCTACTCTGTCTCTCTGTGCAGGTACTGCTGTCTTCTGAGTTCTTCAGTGTCCCAACTGAGACATTCAAACGTCACTGCAGAGCTCATGTCTTTCCTCACCATCATGTGAGTGTGAGATTGCTCTGGATTCTGGTTATGTGGCCTGCAGCACCTATAAGGTATTTCAACATTGTTCATTGTATAACTTATTTGTAGTTTTTAGGCCTTAACACAAATAAAATGTTCCTTTTTCTGTATTTTTTAGAATAAGCTCGTCCAGTGTGCCTGCATTCCAGCTTCTTAGACTCTACGCAAGTGGACAGAGTATCAGTGTTTGGCCACTCTTACAGACACCGACTTCTGTCAACTCACTGCTACTGATCAGGCACCTCACTCCAGGAAGACAGAGGGCTGGAAGCCTGTCATCGTTTCCAGTGTGGCTTTGTATTCTTGGGGTAGCATCAGATTTTTCCCACAAATATTCAAAGGTAACACTTATTTTAAGCTTAGTTATTAAGTCAAAAGTCTTCCCTTGTGTTAATTTTATTTATTTTTTATTCTTTTTTTGTTTTCTTTTAGATTTATATGCAGTGATCGGATGTGGTGGAGCTTTGTTAACTGTGTGGAAAACATCTGTTTGTGATGATATTTACAATGAGGCTTTAAGGTGACAGTTTCCATGTAATTTCAATCCTTTTACTAAGCAAAAAGATGTTTGCAATTAACATATTTTTTTCAGTTTTGTCTTTTGGATTTATGGTTAACATTCCTCTGTGACAGCAAATACTAAACTGCTCCAAGTAACCAGCATATCATTGGTCAAAGGCAAAAAGGACCACATGTCACGCTAGCAATGAATTTTTGACTGTGTTTGTGTCACCAGATTTAACAAACAATATCAGACATATGAAACTGAACTCTGGATTAATGTGCAGATGTTTTTTGTGTTTTTTTTTTTTTTATTGTTGAATAATTATTTTGTAGGACAAACCCAATCTATTTACCCAAACAATGTAACTTGTTTGGGTAAATAGTGGACTAATATATCTAAGTCTATAAGTATAGCAAGCTGAATTCATACAGACACACAGCTCTAAATCTTGAATTGTAGGATGTACAAAAATGATCGTGTGATTATTATGGACATTTAAATAACTATATCTATTGAACCATTACACGTATTATTTATAGAAATTACACAATCTCAAATTGTGAAAAAAGAAGTGTTTAAGAGAATAAATAATGTGTGTTTGTATGAATCCTGCCTTAGTATGGAGTGTCAGTAACTACATTAGTATAGAGTAGGTCTAACAGTGGTTTTCCACATCTGCTCTAATACAGCGGTCCCCAACCTTTTTTGCGCCACGGACCGGTTTATGCCCGACAATATTTTCATGGACCGGCCTTTAAGGTGTCGCGGATAAATACAACAAAATAAAACTAGTACCGGTACCGAAAAAAAGAAGATTTATTCATAACACACCTGAAAAGACCAAGGAAAACCGAGTAAACGATAAAAACGATAACAAAATAATGCTGAAAACCGACAAAAACCCTGAAAACTATACATTTCACACCTGAGCCTCAACTCTCGCGGCCCGGTACCAAACGACTCACGGACCGGTACCGGTCCGAGGCCCGGGGGTTGGGGACCGCTGCTCTAATATATATAGATAATGGGTCAGATATATAAAGTTATTTTGAAAAGTTCATAAAGGTCACATCCATTTATATGTGTTCCTCTTTATCATTTTATATCAGGTCACACTGTGACACACACACGCTGACTTCAGTTTTGATCAGAGTAGAACCATAACATTCATGCAAATGGTTCTACTGTTTACAGTTACTTTATGATGGATTTCACCCTGGTCACAGCACTATGTGAAAAGCTGTTAGAGGTAAAGTTAAGCCAATTAATACCTCATCATAAGTCACTCTCTAACGCAGGGCAGTGATTATTTTTCACTGTAATTTATTACACAACAATGTTCTTTATTTGATTCTTTAAATATGCACATCAATTGTTTAGCTGTGTGACTCTCCACACCTGAAATATATCACAATGTGGACTTCATTTCGACAGTATTTTGTAGATTGGTACCATATTTATCATCAAATCATCTTGTGCATTTATTACCTAAATGTTGTTTGTGTGGTTTTTTTTGTTTGTTTGTTTGGGGGTTTTTTGTTGCCATTTTTACATTTCACCAACTGTGTAAATTCTGCAATTTTACCTTGGTTTTGTTTCACATCAGTTTATCTGCTGGCTGGTATTCCTGTCTTCCTTCTCTCACCCCAACCGGTCGCAGCAGATGGCCGCCCCTCCCTGAGCCTGGTTCTGCTGGAGGTTTCTTCCTGTTAAAAGGGAGTTTTTCCTTCCCACTGTCGCCAAAGTGCTTGCTCATAGGGGGTCATATGATTGTTGGGTTTTTCTCTGTATCTATGAAGCACCTTAAGGCGACTTTTGTTGTGATTTGGCGCTATATAAATTGAATTGAATTGGTTTTCTTCCTTTTCTAATGTTTCTGGTCATTTTTCACAGTTAAACAAGTAACTTTGAGGTTACTTCATCATTTTCAGCTGTTATCTGTTTACAGTTTTTTCCTAATAATTACATTTCTGCAAAATTATAGCAGTTCTGATAAGTTGTAATATTTCTGCCAAGTTATTAATTTTCTACTAAATTATATCATTTCTGCTAAGTTATGTTATTCTAAATTATTACATTTCTGCTAAGTTGTAGCTTCTGGTAAACTACAACATTTCTGCTGAATTGTTATGTTTCTTCTAAGTTATTGCATTTCTGCTAAGTTATTGCATTTTTGTTAACTTGATGTTGTTCTGCAAAGTTATTAAAATTTCAACAACTTTTTAAAAACTGACTTTGATTTCTTCAGCTTCTTCAGCTATTTTCAACTATCTTCAGCAAACAGCTTCAGCTTTACAGCATCCACACTGCATTTTCGCAGGAAATGCAAATTTTTCTAGTTTACATTTTTGATAGGACAGTTTTAATTTCTTTCTTATGACCTAGAAAACTCAGGCTTAGCATTTAAACTTTTGCTAGAAGTCATTTTTTATATTAATTGGTTATTTTAAATAGACATTGGTTTTGTAAAGGGGTAATCCACCAGTTTTACACGTATTAACTTTGTCTGCAGGTATACTTCTTCATATGTTAAAAAATACTATCTCAAACATTCTTTGATAAACCCTCTATGCCACCAGTGAACTCACCCTTACACTTCTGAACCCTTTAGGAGCCAAATGATCGTGTGAACATATATCCCATACCCATTCAGCACAAGTCTCAACTGCCCCATATTTTTCTCTGCCTCTGTGGCTTTCTTTTACCAGAATAGCTGCAGTGTTGTTCAGTCACTACAGATGAGTCATCCAACTTTTTGAGGCAAATTATTCAGATTCCATTTCCTTCCCCAGTAAAGTAAAATTTATGTCTGCATCTTCTAAAATGCCTCATTCCTGTCAGCCGTTTATTTACTTTCCGGCTCGTTGAAACGTCGCAGCAAAAGGTTGAGGAAAAGCAACGAGTTTTTTAAATGGACTAACAATGAGGTGACGTTGTTGCTGCGAGTAACAAAAAAGTACAAAGTTGCAAAAGCGAGTGAGAATTAAATAATTTGAAGAAAAGCTATCTGGAGCATGTACAAACTGATATTAATCTTTAATAGGGCTGTCAAAATTGAGAGCAAACAAAACAACTGCTGTATAATGCCCTCCGCTATCTTTGTTTAATTGGTCACATGACTGCATCACATGACTAAAATGCGTCACCATTCTAGAAAGTCTCCGTTTTCACTGTCCACACTGCGACGCAAACGCACCGTCTTCAAATGTATTCGTTTTCGAGAGCGTTTTCAAAATGCTGGACGGGAGGCCAAAACGGAGAGAAAGTGTGGACGTAGCCTAAACAAGCAACATTGCTGGCTGAGAAGACATAATTTTACATTTGCAATCTGGATAGATATGCAAATGGTGCCACTGAGCTACTGTCCACTTCACTAAATGCAGTTTGTATCTATAGCCAATTATGTGCAAAAGTCTTAAGCCACCCTCCATTTCTTTATATTTTGCTTCCAAGGAGCCAGGCTTTCCCTTATTTTTTTTTTAAATAGTTGTGAGCAGTACTTCTCCAGATTTTCTGAAGGTCTTTCAATGCTTTTCTTTGCTTTTTCACTCTGCTTTTAAATTCATTTTCAGTCCAGGCCTTCTACCTGACCATTTTCAAAGAATTTTTTTTTTGTTGTTGCATTAGAAGAGCACCTAACTTAAGGGATGAACCAGTATTGTGTTTGCACACAACAGACAACATAGCAAAGAACCAATTTGTAGGAAAATTAAATAGTTGCAATGATTCATTGAAACATGCTAACATGGAAGCGTGGGATATAAGGCAAAAACAGAGTTTGTACATTCTCATAAGCTGGAAAGGCAATACTCTCTTAGGCAAGCTTTCTGAGGGACATTTGAAAGCTTTTTTGGATATTGGTGGCTCCACTGCATTAATAATATTCAGGTCTGGACTCTGGGGAGGCCAGTCCATGACTGATGGTGTTTTACTGTGTGTTTTTCTATCAAGGTATGCTTCACTGGATTCACAGTGCATTTGTGATCATTGTCATGATGAATAAATGAAGCCATTGCCATTCAAATGCTTTCCAGATGATTTTAATACCTCACCCTTTTCTCCTTGTTTCTCTTCCTTAAGAATGGCTTCTTGACAGCCACCCTTCCATTAAGACCATTTCTAATGGGGCTTTGGCAAGCAGTAGTGTAAAGTAAAGTGTGCGTGTTAGTCCCCATAGGGAAATAGTTCCTCTGCATTTAACCCATTCACCCAGTGAAGCAGTGGGCAGCCACCAATGCAGCGCCCGGGGAGCAGTGTGTAGGGACGGTACCTTGCTCAGGGGTACCTCAGGGTAGCCATTCAGTGGAGTCGAACCCCCGACCTTCTGATCATGGGGCCGCCACTCTACCTACTGAGCTGAGACAGATTATCGAGATACTAGATGCATCTCTCAGGTCTTGTGTCGGGTCTTTGGAAATGTTTTAATGTATGATTTTTTTAATAAATATCAGATATTGTTCAACTTTTGTTGATAGTTTTTTTTAGGCCTGCCATTTTAGGCCTGCTAAGGATGCACTGCATAAATAGTGAGATATGCCTAGTTTTCTGCTAACAGGTCTTTAAGAATCACCTTTTGGTGCAAAAGTATAATTTTATGCCTGTTATACTTTGTTATCGTTGGTGCTTTTTAATATTTTCAATGAAAGGAATTGCAACAAGCTATGTGTTTTTACGGCAGGTTCCTAGTGACAATAAGACTAAAAATACAATTTACAATAGGTCTATGCTAATTTGCCTGTTATGTGTGGACACAACACTAGTACACCCCTTGATTTAGGTCCTCTTTTTATGCTTGAAATAATTATATCCTAATTCTGAAAATGATCAAGTAGAAGGCCTGGACTGAAAATGAGTGAAAAAGTAGCCGATGTCCAAAGAAAAACTTTGAAAGACCTTCAGAAAGCCTTAAGAAGTATTTTTCATGCTCAGTATTGCTTTTTGACTTCTGAAGCATGGCTAAAAGTCTTGATCATTAACTATGCAACAATTGCTAAACAAATGTAGATGATTTATCTGGCTAAAAATGGACTTTAAACAAAACTGTTCAACATATCTTAAGGCAGGGAGTCTCTGTTATCTTACTTAACAGACATCCAAGGATATCATTTCAGCCCATTTGGGAAAAAAAATTATTTTATGTTCAGATAAACGAAATCCTGATTAGAAAAAATTCTCAAAACATTACTCTTATTAAAATCACCACCACAAAGTGTCATTTGAAGCATTGCATTCAATCCACACTGTAGTGGATGACCTATTTGTGTGCATGTATGGTGTGTAATGGTGTGTAATGGTGTATCTGTGCTGTTCTACCCTCACATTATAAAATTTGAGAAAAAGGAGAAACAAACACTTTTAGCTGAAACACTAGCAGAATATTAGCTATTTTATTAGCATAATGAAAAAGCTAATGAAAAATACAACATAACATATCTCTTTCATTATACTGTGGTTATGCTGCATATTGTTTCCAAATAGACACATAGACACACTATCACATTTGCTTTAGTTTGCATTTCTGCAATGTGTAGTTACATTTCTGGGAAGGTGCATATACATTATGGTTTATAGATTTAGATTAGATTTAATGTAGTACTGTAATGAAGGAGGCAGAGGTTTGTTAACACTGTCTCACTAGCAAGAAAATCCTAGGTTCAAACCCAGCCTATGGGCCTTTCTGTGTGGAGTTTGCAAGTCTAAAGTCATGCTTAGGATTAACTGGTTATTGTAAACTGACCACCTGAATGCGGCTGTGAATAGTTGTCTGGCTCTCTGTGTTCACCCTGCATAAAAAACCTATCCAGGGTGTACCCCACCTCTCAATATATGACAACTGGGATAGGCTCCAGCCCCCCCACGAACCTGAACTGGTCAATCAAAAGAACATGGATAAATGAGTGGATGGAAGGACTGTAATTAAACATGGCAAGGAAATCCATTTAAAACAACTACATGTTTTAATAATGTGTTGATATCTTGGCCAGCTTATATACAACAAATTGTATATTGCCTTATCTATATTGTGGGTCATCCTAGCATAACTGATGCTTTAAGTATACATGAGTCATTTCAAGTTGTACTTCCTACACCTTTGTTTCAGATTGAAATTACTGATATCATATGGATCATGGTTATTAATACTAATATCATAAATGAGTTATTATAGTGCTTTACATTTGAGTGAATCAACAATTATACTCAATACTATAATATATATTTTTTGTAATGTGCAATGATTTACAGAGATAACTTTAACTTTTAGAACTTTGAATTATAGTATGGTGGGATTTTAAAATGTTTTTATTGTATCAAACCTTTAATGTATGACTTTATTATTTTCATGGAAATCTCTGAGAACTTCTATCTGCCTGACCTGCCTCTGCACAAAGCTGTCTGATTGACATCTCGAGCCTGCTGTCATTTCAGCACCAGCTCGAGCGGAGAGCGCCCTTCTTGCATCTGCGCGCGCACATCGCCCAACAGCCAAGCAGTGAGCAAACTGTTTCCACTGAGCGTCCTAGGAATGAGTGACACACTTTATCCACCCCAGAAAAAAAATGCTATAAAAAACAAGCTCACCATGGCTACAGAAAGAAAAGTGGGCCTGTCTGACTGGGCCTGTGTGTCTAATCTTAGCGGAAGGAAACGAGGAAATACCCAGCGCTCTTTGCCTTCTCTCCCTCTTCTCTCGACTATGTCCTTCCACAATCTTGAGCACTGAGGCCCGTGTGTCAGCAGTTACACATTTTCGACCAACAATCAACCACCTCGTTGTGTGTCACGGCAGCTTCGGTTTTGTCGTTATCTGCAGCAGCTCAGTTTGTGCCACCTACCTTCTCTTTGGCTTCAACAGTCGGGATGGACGGGAGCAAACCGTTGATGCTGTGCCTCCTTATCCTCTTCCTGCCTCCGCCGCTTATTAAACCGTTGTAGAAGTAAAGTACGGCGCCACCCGTTGCAACGCAAACCCCGGCTGCCAGACACCTCCAGGTCCTTCTTCCATTGGCCGTCTGCCCACCGACCAGCTCGTTTCGTGTCGCCGACCAGAGGTTGAGCTTGCCGGCCAGTGCTGCCACTCTGCGGAAAGCAGCCATTGCTGCCGTGGTAGTAGCTTCTGCTTGGCTGCTGTGATTGTAACTTTGAGGGCAGCTCAAAAGTATCGCGTTTCCCTGATTTCATCGCGAGATTTACGGCCTTTCTGTTCTTGGCATGACAGAGAACAAAGTCCCCCACAGCGCGGAGGATTTGATGCTTCGCTGAGTGATTAATTTTAGCCAAGGTCAATTATAAACACAGAGAGATAAACTATTATGAAGCTAAACTCAAGCTTATCCAGTTCGCATAAAATAGGCCATATTAACAGCCTACGCCAAAATCAAAAATACTGAATATTAAATTAAAATGCATGTGAAATATAGTGAAATATATATAGACAGCTTTATTTTCTAAACGGATTAGTGCATCTGAGAAGTGGCATTGAATAAAGTAGAACATATATACGTTTTCTCATTTAGATGTTAGGCCTGCAATAACCTAATAGAAGTATATAACGACTACTCTGAAGTATTTTAAAAATGTGCAAAGACAGTTGTACTACTTCATAAGGTACTGGCAGCTGGCAGACTAACTGTGACACACATGGAAAGAATAAGAAAACGACTCAGTAAAACATATTCCACGGCATCATCTTAAGTATCTTGTCAGGTGAGCATGGGCACATCTTGAAATAAATTAAAGAGATTGTATTTTTTTTTTTTTGGGGGGGGGTCTCTAAATGAGTAATGATATTATTGATATCGATATTTGTCAATATTCACGAAGGGTCAATGTAGTGTCGAATTTCCAGTTGTAAGTGATGGATCAAAGGAGCCAAAAGAGCAGATATCAAACAAATATCAAAGATGAACTCTTCATTTAAGTCCTCACATGTAGGGCTAATGTTAACCTGATGGGGCTTTTCTGATGACTTTGATGCTGAAACAATAAAGGGAAGAAGTCTAATAGATGGCCTGTCACCTGTTCACACATGAAGCTCAGTGGATCACTTGGCCCATAAGCTGAAAACAGATCAAACAATGTCTAAAACCTCTTGACAGAAATCAACCATTTAAAAGACTGAGTATTGATATTAAACGCTTCAATTATTGCTTTGATTTCTATTTTCTTCACAACCCAAACATCATTAATGTATCATGGTGACTAATCCTAATTAAGTTTCCTGGTTTACTGGTTGCATTTTTTTTATGAAACTGCAATTTGAAAAGCTGTAAAATGTCTCCAAATCTTTATTCAACTTTAATTACTTTGACACAAAAAAATTCAATATTTTGCTGGATCACAACAATAAAGGTATTCATAGGGGTTCAGGTAGATACAAAGTACCATATCTGCATGCAGGTCACTTATTTTTAATCTATCTATGCACGAAAGATTGCAGAAATATGATTTTCTTTTTTTTCTGCATTTTCTGACTGACCTATGAAGATTAAAATATGATGAAATTAAAGTCTGCACTTTCATGGGGCCCTCTGAATCGTGCCCTGGGTTCGCTAGACCCTAGTTTGGAGACCACTTGCATTAATAACCTCTAGGCTACTTATTCAGTTATTCCATTATCCAGGCATTCGATTAGGTTGTGATTTCTTTGTGTGTGTGTGTGGGTGAGGGGTTAGAGGTGGGGGTATAACCCTAAGGACCTCCTCATCATCATCGTCACCCTCCTCCTCCATGACAGCTATGTTCCTATATGCTTGGCTTCCCTCCATGTCCCACTTGCAGCGTTGTAAAAGAAAACCTACGCTGGAGCGAATCATGTGGTCCTGGGAACTGATCACTTGCGCCTTGTGTGAACAGTTCCCAGGACGATGTGGCGTAGTAGTTGACGTCTTCACTGAGGCCAAATCGATATCCAATACTGGACCAGATCGGCCTGAGGCGATTACGATTGATCCTGTCGCCCTTTAAAAAAAAGTTCTTTTTGTGCTGGTCATAAATACTAATGAACCGAGGGAAAGAGGGAGAAGGACACGCGCCACACACATAGATGCCCTCTATCTTGTCTGTCACACACACGTGTGCAAAGGCAGTGCAGAAAACTGGCGTCATAAGAAACATTTTGTACTTAATAAGTATGTCAGGTCCTGTAGCGTGACAAGTAGACCCGTGTTATTGGTGTGGGTATGTGACTTTTTGTCATGCTGCAGGACCTGACATGAGTACAAAATGACCCGAGTATGGCACAGCAACACCTCTGGACCTTCAACTCATTTATCAACGGGACTCCCAGGGGAAGGGGAGGCAGTGTGAGCGCGTGCGTTTGTGTGCACGACCATGTGTCTGTATTGCTGCCCCAATCAATGCCATGATCTGGAACATAAGACCATGCTTCGTGCCCTTGGTTTAAATAAAATCACAGTCTGTATTAGAGGATAAATAATGTTGAGCAATTCAGAGCTAAATAAATGACGTCGCACCATAAAAATTAAGAAAGGACTGTTTAGCCGGTGTTTCGAAAAAGCGTCTTTTTGGAATCTGGCAATCCACAGGCTTTTATTACCAAACCGCCATGATCACGGTCAACTTCAGTATTAGACTGATATTTTACATTAATCTGATATACTCAGTATAAAGTTTCCCAAACTTATAACCACTGGAGCGTGTTCATTGTTATGATCACTAAAATATTTGTTTCCACAACAAACTCCGTTTTTTTCTCTCAAAATAGCACTTATTTGACCCCCCCCCCCCCCCCCCCCGTCCTTCAGTGTCAAGTGTCGGGGTATTTTCTAAGCGTGTGGTTCAAACAGGTATATTCCCGTTCCCGTCTTCTGGTTGTTATTGCCTGATCCCCTTACAAGATCCCTGCGCTTTGAAGCCTCTGTTTCTTTGATTCGTCTCGTAAGACCACAATTAAGGGTATATATGAGCTCCAGTGTTGTTCAAAGCATCGTGGAAAGATCAATGAAAGGATTGACAGTCAAGTGATGTCGTTTGCACAGGTGTGTGTGGGTGCATGTGTACGGCTGTGTGTGTCTGTGTATGCGGGTGCTGTAAATGTGCGGCTGGGTTACATAAAACAGGAGCAATAAATCAACAGTCGAGTGCGAAAATTACGCAAATGGGGGCTTTCCTCGCCCCTCTTTCTCTCTGCACCTGAGCCATTTCGAAATGGGGGCACTGAGATGTAAAGCATTTAAGATAATGGCAACATCACTTTCATGCCTATTTGACATGCACACGCTTTTTCTTTCTCTCCACGACTATTTCACACCCAAGTTGCAGAGACGCGCGCTCCGCAGCAACTCTTATAAACACCTGTACAGTTTAATCTGTTTAATCTGCTGCTGAAGTGTCCACGAGCAAAATGACATTTTGTCCGTTTGTGAGTCAGGGAAACATTCATGTAGCTTGAGGGGAAGTAAGGGAAAATACGCCTGTCATGCTAATTTTTATTAGTGGTTATTAATTTTCCTTTCACGTGCCCCTGCGCTAAGACTGAACATCAAAGGTGAGACGGGAGAATAACGAGAACAAAAATTAGCCATAAAGAGAGGGGATCGGGCCATATTTGCATAAAAGGCAACCTGGGGTTAATAGGAGGCAGTGCGCTATAAATGTGGAGTGGTTTGCACTGGTTTCACTGCGCTACACACTGCTGCTGGGGGAGGTATCACTTGAGAGAAGAAATAAAAGGCTGAAGTGAATTTAGCGAGAGAGAGCAAGAGAGGGGGGTGAGAAAGAGAGCGAGAGAGAGAGGAAAACCCTGGTGCGCACCGGAGCAAAGGGGGAGTATCCCGAGTTGAAGAGGAGAGAATAGAAGAGGGGAAAGAAGGATAAATAGCAGAAGAGAGGAGACGGGGGACACACGCTGCAGCAAGAGGGGAAGCGTACGCATCCAACATCAAGATAACGCAGGAGTTTAATCTCAATTAGATGCCAGTCTGATCACAGGGATTTTCTCTGCACGCACGGTCAACTTTTTCCCTTTCTTCGTCTTTCGGCTTGACCTTCGCTCACTTGCTCATATAGAGGCTCTCTACTCATCACTTGGAACTCGACTTGGAGCTCCTACGCTGCAAACAGGATCTGGTGTGTCATCTGTGATGGGGGCAGCGGCCGAGGTTGGGAGCTTCGCCAACGGATTTTTGGACAGCTTTGGTGCCGTTCCGGCTCCCGTTGGCTCTCAGTTTATTCTCACCCCTGCCGGGGCGGTGGACTACAATTCGGCGACCGGATTGATAATGGGGGGACATGGACAACAGCAAGAGCACCTAATGTCTGCGGAGAGGCTGTCCCGGAGCCTGGCGGACCTCAGCCATCTGAAGGGGATTCTGAGGCGGAGGCAGCTGTACTGCAGGACCGGGTTCCACCTGGAGATTCATCCTGACGGCACCGTGCAGGGCACCAGGAAAGACCACAGCAGATTCGGTACAGAGCCTGTGAATTCTGGCAGCACAAGTAGTAGTAAGAGCATAGAAAAGCTATTTTGAATTTTCAGACTGATTGACACACTGTCAGGTATCTTTGTGGTGGAGACGCTGACAGACTCACATATAAACAGAATCTAAACAGGGGAGGAAATAGTGATAATCAGCATACAGCAGCGAATAGCTTACTGGATTATATACCAAATAATATATAAAATAGAGGTGGCCATGAGTTATAACAGAGGACTTATAACTCATACGGGAAAATAGCTGCATCACTCCTACAGTCACAGCCGTCGTGACTTGAAATACCCATGCCAATACAGGCTGCTGTGATCAAACGCTAATCATGAATGCAGCCGCTATTTCCAGGTGGAACAACATTTGAGATATTTTATGTTTGCACATTTCTACCACGTTTCCTCTTTCAGATTAGATTGGACGCTTTTACAAACTTATCTCCAGCTATCAAGATAAAAAGCTGCAGGTTGCGGCACATCAAAAGTAGATTATTTATCGCTGCAAGGTTGTAGCGCCTCTGGTACTTGATTCATTTCATTTGAGATTTGGTTGTAACCTCATACCAGAAACCACTCTAATCTAACTTGTCAGAGGCATTTGATGGACATACTCTACGAATTTGTATGGAGAACAGACACAATTTAGTAAACTGAAACGTTGTCAGCAAGACTAGTGCTCTATTATACCAAATATGAATTGCTATTTAATATTTCCATGTTGCCAGATATGCTAATGATTGCTTAATTAATTAATGATTGATTAATTAATTAATGTAATGTAATGTGTGTTTGCAGGTATACTGGAATTCATCAGTTTAGCTGTGGGACTCGTCAGCATCAAAGGGGTGGACAGTGGCCTTTACCTTGCCATGAACAGCAAGGGAGAATTGTATGGCTCTGTAAGTATACACCTTTGAACAGATACATATTGGCACACACATATTTTTTTTTTTCAAGAATGATGTCCACAGCCAGTAGGTGGCACATTTTGCACCCTAAAACTCATCCTTTGTTGTCCTCTCTTTCTGCAGGAGAAGCTGTCAGCAGAATGTGTTTTCAGAGAGCAATTTGAAGAAAACTGGTACAACACCTACTCCTCTAACATCTATCGGCATGGAGAGAAAGGTTCATTTTATTTTGTTGCTTTGAACAAAGATGGGACGTCCCGTGATGGAACAAGATCAAGGAGGCATCAGAGGTTCACTCACTTCCTACCAAGACCTGTAGATCCAGAAAGAGTTCCAGAGCTGTACAGAGACATACTGGGTCAGAGCTGAGGCAGAATGAATTAGCTGGTGAAAAGCAAGGTTAAAAGCAGAAGTGCACCCGAGGTCATCCCCTTAAGGGAGATGGATGATCTTGTTTATGTGGACAAAATAGGATCGTAAAAATGCACCAAATCAACACTCCCCACTGCTGGCATGGAGGAAGGAAAGAAAACCCGACTGGCTGGGGAGTGTGACTGAACAGCATCAGGGATCTTCTGTGGAACCTGTGAAGAGCCCCATGACAGAGACTACTGGGGCTCCACATATTTTCACCTTATCAGCCTATGCAAAAGCCCTAGTGGCCAAACGGATGATCTTTAAATTTTTATTAAGTTTCACTAATGAAATCCAACTATCTGCTTGCCCAGACTGCATGTTCAAAAGGACAAAGCTGTGAACTTGATAGCTGAGATTAACCACTGGCTGCTAGTAACCTTTTACTGCTGTGTCTTGTCAATTTTGATGTTTTGAGTCGACCTTTTATTCCAACATTACTGTGGCTGCTAAGTAAACAAATAATTTACATGCAAAATCCACTATAAAGTGTGGCTGGTTTACATAAAAAAAAAAGTTCATGCACTGGAAAGCAGCCACATTTGTTCTGCAAAACGGGTCTTAGAGCTGGGATAATCACATGTACTGAAATGACTGTTGTGATGGCATGGGTGAAGTACCCTTTGAAATCAATCCAGACTATGATTTTTCTGCAAAATGCATGGGGAGGAAGAGAAGAATAACAGTGTCCTGTGTGTGGGATGGTGCGTTTTGTAATGGAGCTCTTATGGAAGCCAGTGAAGGAATTCCGACTGCTGTCAAACAATGGATGGGACTGACAAAGACACCTTTACAGACATTTTGAAATCTTTATTCTTATTTATGAGTTTTCCTTTCCAAGGACATACAGTATATTTATTTCATATATTTATTTATTTTGAGACTATATTTTTACAGCTATGAGATAAAATAAAATAAAAACATCCAGAATATGCACGAGATTTTTCTTATTTATTTTATCATCATAGTATAAACTGTTGTTTTGTGGTCATTGAAGGAGGTCTTTTCATAGTTTTTGAGACTTTGTGTTCTGCATATTGGCGCTATGACTTCTTAAACTGCAGTATCGATCATATCAGTCTTTCCAATCTTTCCAGTGCTTTGTCTGTTTGAGCCAATGTGGTTAACTTAATCTGCATGTTGGCAATGATATTAAAAACGTTGACTACTTTATGACTAGTACAACATTTATCTGGAGAACTTGTCTGGAACAACCAATCACTAACCTTAAAAACAGACATCCATAAGAAATGTATACATTATCCTAAATAGAGGCACTTTAAGTCTTTTTCAATGTTAAACTGTGGTGGTGTAGCATTTTTGTGTGAAAACAGTTTATATAAGACTTCTGTATAGCACACGTGTGTGATTCCTCCCTCTCAGCTCTTCTAGAAGCCTCCTTTTTTGTCAGCCCCTGTCTACTGGTAGGCAGGGGCAATATCCAGAAAACAGGAAGAAAGAAGATACGAGGAAGTAAAAGTTGAAAGCTACCCTATTCTGTGATTCAATCACACACACAGAAAAATTCCCATATTTCAACTTTAATATTTGTTACTCTCCAAAAAAACAAGACAACTGAAATGACATCATTTGGGCATTTTTCCATTCTTAATAATTACATCAAGAGCTGCACATAGTACTGATTTATACACTGATATTAATTTAAGTTATTTATACAGTTAAAATAGTCATTTAAAAAACTGGTACATTGTTTTTGACAAGTAATATTGCTAGATTTCCCCTTCAATATACTATACATCATGCTATACATGTTACATGGCACAGATAACCTGATAGCTGGATTATCAGCCCTCTCTTAGTTAACAATGTCCACAAAATTTGTTTAAAAAAAAAAAAAAAAGCCTGAATTGGAAAAAAATTATTTAGCATCTTTTTTGTAGTTAAATGGATCACAATTTGAAGTACGGAAGACAGCGAGATGGGGCAATGAGTTACTGTGATCTCCAACTAGACACGTGATTGACAGGGCTAATGCTATGGCTCTTTCATTCACATATCCTGTGTGAGTCATCCCTCATTCTTAACACACCTGAAACTGATTTGGTCAAATGTCACAATGGCAAAAGTTAAAGAGAGATTGCAGTCCATTGTTTGACTTTCAGCCAGCTTTAATCATCATTAGAGTCTTCACTGCCTTAATCATTTATCAATCACAGTGTTCAGTTATCTGTATTACTAAAAAGGTAAAGCTAACATGACAAAGACGAGTATGATGAAGGAGAAAGTAAATCTCCAAAAGTTGATTCTGTTCATCTGGACGTAGCGTTTTGTGGGAGAAACGTTTCGTCACTCATCCAAATGACTTCTTCAGTCTCAGCTGACTGCAGGTTTCCCAAATCTTATAAACAGCACATTTGCATAATGACTGAAACCAGCCCACTGAAGGAACAATGGGCTGGGGACCTCCCAAACCTGCAGTCAGCTGAGACTGAAGAAGTCACTTGGATGAGTGACGAAACGTTTCTCCCACAAAACGCTACGTCCAGATGAACAGAATCAACTTTTGGAGATTTACTTTCCTGGATGATTGAGAATGCATCAAGACGAGAAAGCATGATGTTTGTTTAGTAGTGTTTAAAGCATTTTGCACAGAATATTTCCCAGGTTTCATTCAACGCGGTGTGTTGAGTTCAGTATCGATATTGACCAAACACTATAATTCAAAGGATTATTTACTAGCTGCTCACTTCAAAGTCCAATTAGCAGCTGTTCAAAAATTATGATCTTAAAGTTCCCCTTTTTTACTATAAAAGGCCCAGTCTTATGAAATCATCAGTTCCCTAATCACAGAAAGTTGATTGCATTTGACTTGATGTAACTCAGGGAGGCTTTATATGTGAAAAGGGAATGACCATTGCTGAACTCTTTCATCATCACCATCCCAACACTGTGAATAGTACTCATAGTCACTGATCAGTGGTCATGATAATTTGCATATTAACGATCATAAAACTGAGCTTGCAACTTGGTGCTAGTTTCAGTCATTGCGCAACTGCAGTGTTTATAAGGTTGGGGACACCTGCAGTTGGCTGAGAGTGAAGAAGTCACTTGGATGAGTGATGAAATGTTTCTACAACTGCAAAACTTTGCAGCAGATATGCAAATAACAGATAACTAGAAGTCTGGGGCAAGACTTCCCGTTCCTTGTTTACTATAAATACAGATAAATTAAAAATGTGTTTCATCATCAGATGACAGTGAGTGCTTTTGAGATTGCACGTCAGTGAATGTGTTCTTCATTTACTGTTTTTTCCCGAAAGCCTCCTCTACTGAAGCTTGTATTACCAAAATCTGGCTCCTTTTGTACAGATTCTATATATTATTGTGTGGTTATATGAAACATTATGTAAAGGCTTAAACCTCTGTGGAGGCAAAAACAATGTTCCCAGTGAGAACAACTTAACTTCGCTCCTTCTTCAAACATCTCATGGAGCTACCAATAATTAGCAACTTAACTAGCTATAATAACATTTTACAGATATGCTACTTAAAGTGCACTGCAAGCTTTTGTGGGTATAGCAAAATGAATTAAAGGCAAAGGTGCTTAGGATAGTCCAAAAAATAATCCAAATCTATCTTTGGATAAAAGCTGTGCATGAAGATCAAAAGCTAGGGAAAATCTTGTAAATGGCCCTTGAGGTAAGCATGTTTTATCACTCTGTGCATCTGTTTGTTAAAGTTTAATAATTCAAACAAAATGTAATTAAGGCTCTGAAAGGAGAGTGAAACTGGAGTAAGCTAGTTAGCATAACCAAGAAACATGTCAATCTTTAGAATTACTTTAGCACACCTTAAGTACTCTTCACACGGGACTAGAATTACCTGAGGCCCACGTGTGATTAAGGGATTTGCCCCCCACGTAATGTTTGGTAACCTTTAATCTACTTTGTGCAGGCTAAGTGCTTGAACAGGCTCTATAGTTATCGGAGTACTGAATAACCCCCTGTTGTGACATCCACGGGACCCCTGTGTACTGGGGTCAAGGCTAAAACGGCCTAACAAAGCCTAACTCTGTACAGTACTGATGGAAGACTGCCTGTACCTTGAAACATCTGGCTGGTGTGAAACTGGGAAGAGAGCAGACCTTTCTTATTTTCCTGAAATTCTTTTATGTGTCCAGCTGCATTTCACATCAAGGAGATACTGTCATGCATAGGATGGTGCCAGCATACTGGCTCATCAGCTTGGCAACATGTTTCAGATAAGATTACATAGTGCTTTCGTTCATATCTGCCCAGTTGTACAGGCTGGAGCACGGTTACATTGTGTCTAGTTAGGACACGGTTCAGTGTGTGTATAATCCTCTGATAGGGGTGTACAGTGTAGGCTAAGAGGAAAAGAACATCACACAAACAGTACCTGAGTACCAGCATATGGATACTGACTGAAACTTTATGTCAGACACAGCAAGAGAGAAACATCTTAAAAACTAGGAAAGAGAGAGAGGCATGTATGACTTAAAAGTTTTCAAGAAACAGGTGGGTTTCAGAGAAGATAAAATAGAGAGGAAAAAAACTATATGGGTTCTTAGTGCTTTGCTGGTCTGTCGGGTTACAATCTTCCTTTGAAGTGTGTGTGTGTGTTTGCAGGGAGGGGGAGGCATGTTTATGTGACTCAAAGTGACTGCACAGATTCATGTCAGCACAACTTCTGTGTGTGTGCGTGTGTGTGCGTGTGATCTGTGAATCTGTGTGAAGGTGAGCCAGGGGTTCTCCTGACTAGAGGGCTGTCTGACTGATGTGTGAAGGCCTGTGTGTGTGTGTGTGTGTGTGTGTGTGTGTGTGTGTGTGTGTGTGTGTGTGTGTGTGTGTGCATTGCCATGCCTCAATCCTGTTTCTTCTTTCTCCGTCTATCCTCTGTGGGGTTTTCCACTGACTGGTTAGATCTCCACTGCTGGATCCATGCAGGAATCATCATAGAAAACAGGGGGAAAAAATGTGGTAAAATTCTTTAAATCTCGTCAAACCTCCCTCTAATGTTTCTCGCCTTTCTCTTCCAAGTAGTGGAAAAAAAGCTCCTCTGAGGCATTTGTCTTACTCTGTTACACATACTGTTGTTTCTGCTGGAAGGCTAAATGTTTTATATCTCCACTAAAATAACAAGAAAATTCAATATTATCTGCTTCAGGAGTATAGTATCTTATTTTGACACAAAATTTTGAACTCGTGGGCAGAACGCTGAAAGTAAATTAAATTTAACCTTCTTCAAATGCTACTTCTTTAGCAAAGTACTTTTAAGCCAATGTGCCTCTAAATGTACTGTTCTGACAAACTATAAGCTCTAAGCGTAACAGTGATAACGTATTCCCTTAAAAATAAAGTGTGTGTGCTGGTACGTATGTGCAACAAGCAGAATCCACACAGGTGTTCTTCCTGCAGACGTCAACACACACACACTCCTAAGGTGTGCGTACTCAAGCTTTCATCAGGTCTCTGTGTGTGAGATTAATGGTTCTGTGGGGGTGACTCAGCTGCGATGAATTCACAGAAGAAAAAGTGTTCATCCCAAATTCTTAGACATATTAGACAGCTATGAACTCATCCACCTTTTGATAGATACGTCTTAATAAACTTAATTAAGTGCTGTTCAAACTAGAAAGAAACAACTGAGTAGTTGAGCTTTAGCCTGCCTTAATGATGGACCTTTTAGGGATCTTTTTTTTTTAGCTTAATGAGAACATTTTCAGTTTCTCTCATTTTAATGATCTCAAGGTACTTAGTTTGAAAAATATGAGTACCAATAGATCAAATGGTTGGATATCATGATGGAACATTTGGCAGCTAAGCAGCCAAATATCAGTGGAAAGTAAAACTGAAGAAAAGGGAGAGTGAATCTTGGAATGGTGTTCTTTGGATGGTCAGCAACGCAACTCAAAATAAATAAAAATGTTGTGGCTGTTGCCCGTTTTGATGTGTGTTATATGTTGTTGTAAGGTTGTTGGTGGTATCTCGTAGGTGTAGATGTTTATCTAGCTTTAAGCCTCAGTCAGACAGACCTAGACACTCATTCGGCAGAGTCATTTTGCAACCACTGGTAATGAAGAGAAAATGAATACTCACCAACCTGTTACGAGTGAAGGTTGCTGGCAGTCGTTGTGAAATCGATTGCTAAAGCCCCCAGTCAAACAGGCATAGACTGGTCAGTGAGCCTTTGGCACAACCTCAGGAGAAGTGTGTGTGCCGTGTTCAATTGGGAAGTTGTTTGTAGAGTTTACCAGCAGCCGTTAGCATTGGTCTCAAAGAGGTATATGTTGCTGGACCAAAAACCTCCTTGTGATTACTTTGGTTGCCAAAGTAATCCTGTAGTTTGACTTGTTTATAGACTAATTGCCGAGTGGTAGTCAAACTGTCAAAAGTGTGACGCAAACCTGAAATGTTCTGATTTGCATTCACCTTCAAAATAAAGGTTTTACCTTTTGAAATATGCTGATTGCAGTGGCAATCACCACCTTTACTTTGAAGGGGAATGTTCACCATTGCCATTGTTTGTCACTTTTATTCCAACTTCTCTACATCTCAGAGAGTGAAATGGTGAGTGTTTGTAGACCAGCTGATGTCTTTCATGCAAACTACAGGCTGCTTGCAACCAAAGCAATGACAAGGAGATCTTAGTGCAGTCTCCTCTTCACCCAGCATCAGCTTCAGGAACCACCAGCCAACTGGTTGGGAAATACTGATTTTTGACTTGCAACCGGAGGATCTAGTGGTATTCTGTGTGACTGAGGCCTTACTGTGCACCAAATGGAAGTCCCAGATAAAGAGAACTAAAACCAGGGGGAAGCCACACAGCTCTAAAGCCATTTGGATATGTCTCTGCCATTGACCATGTTGTTTTTAACAAAATCTTTCTATTCTGTCTTTCCAAAAAATAAAGTTTTAAAAAATAATTTCTAAATTTTGCTTTAATTCTTTTAATATTTTTTCCACAAAGGACAAGTTCAAGTGGCTTTTTTGGTCAATAGATGTTAATCTAATACATATTATATAGATTACATAATACATTAAAACTACTCACAAATTTACAAGCAAAAGCATTTACAATAACAGAAACTAAAGCATAAAGGACATGAAAAAACTAGAAAAAAATAAGCGATAAATTATCTCAGAAGACACAACAATACTGAGGTAAACCACATCACAGGAAAAAGTAAACCAAGTGTACTTGAAATGCAACTCCACACCCTCCTGCTGTTTTTGCTGGGTCTGTTTCAATGAAAGAGTGTTACCTGACATATTGCAGATGAAAGATTCACACCGGTGCGCACATTTTCAACCCTGTTATCATCAACAGTTCTTAAGCAGTCGTTGAACATGTTGTTAAGCAGAAGGTAGAGTCCATGTAAAATACCCATCTAACCACTGACTTCAGCTCATATCCACACACCTAAAAACCACAAATTATACAAGACATGGGTAGGACACGAGATTGGGAAAAAAAACGAAAGGTGAAGTTTTGTAAGATCAAAACATTCTACGGATTTTATTTTAAAAATCAACTTTTTTTTTTTTTTTTTTGCACAATCACAATGTTTTCTTAGTTTATAGAGGCTGCTGACAGTTAGCAGCTGGCAGTAGTTTAATTACCTTACCTTTTAAGTCATGCAAACATATCAACAGGGCATAATTGGCAGTGCAAGAGTTCATAAAATCAGTGGTTTTTCCTCTAACTGCAGTTATTTCCTTCTTTTTAATTAATTTAGATGACTGAATGATGCTTGTGCTGTCATTTAATGCATGTTTTTGCACAAACAGAGGTATAAAGTGGATGACAAACTCAGTCCAACCTGCAGGTGTGACTAAAAAAACAACAGGAGCAGAGGTTTTCGAAAGCCGTACAGGAAATGCACATTGTGGGAAAGAAGTCAAGCAAAATAACCCATTAAGCTAGCCAGGTTGGATGTTTTCTTTTGGACCATAAGATAATTTAAGTTCATTTCCTGCATTTAGTCGCACTCGTACCTCAAACTGACTGAAGAATAAAAGCACCTCAGCCACTCTAGCTTTTTCTTTGTTTTCCTTTTTTGTACTGCTATTAAATTATTTGAAATAAAGGACAGTGAACTCAAGTGTAGAGCAAAAGAAGACTCAAGCTAGAATTACCCTCCTCCTTGTGTGTAGATGCATATAAAAGTCAATTATAGGTTGCAGAAGATTGCAGGGAAGCTAGTGCGCAGGCATGCACTACATGAGCTAGTACACTGGCTGATTCTTTCTGTAGTAGACACAAACTGTATATCATATTCTCTGTCTTAGAAAAAAGCACACACAAACATGCCATGTGTCTACGTGCAATATGTAAATCTGTATCCAGCTAACTAGTTTTGTGAATCTATACTGCAATGGTTTGAGCTAAATGCTCTGCTGACACGGTAATATTGATATACTTATGTTCAGAGGTTAAATAATTTACATATCTTCACCATCTTGGCTTAGTCTGTTAGTACTCTATTAGCTGTGGCTGATGGGAAAGTTTCAAAGCTGTTTGGCCAAAATCCAAAATATTGGAGAAACTAAAATTGTCCCTTTTATTTTTACTAGATTGAAAACATCATTGAGATCACTAACGTTGATCACAGTTCATCCTTAGGCAAAAAAAAATTCCACCTTTACATCCATCTGTCCATTGTCTTCACTTCTTATTTGTTTTAGTGTCATGGGGGTGCTGGAGCCTGTCCCAGCTGTAACAGTGCAAACCTGGACACTTTGGGCAAGTCACAAGTCTATTGTGGGGTGAAATATGAAGGCAAGAAAATTGGTAAGTAGAATACTTAAATAAATAAATCCAATTTTTATGCTAATGATAGATGAGGTTAGGGTGAAGGAAAGTTAAAAACAGTAAGGCTGAGACTGTGCAAGAGAGTGGTGCAAATTGCACTACATCATAAATCTAAGAAACATCTGCAGGAAGGTGTAATGCACAATTCAAATTCCTGTCTGGACCAAAATGGTGAAAATTAGTGTGTAGTGCAAAGTGGTCAGTGTTCCAGTAACTGCCCCTTAGGTGATACTTGTACAATTTTCTTTTGATCACAGAAATTTTTTTTCAATCAGCTTCATTTTGAATATAATATTGTTAACTTTCACATCAGAGTGGCTGCATTGAAATTTTCAATACTACCACAAGTCTCAAATCATTTTACTCATCAAGGTAAGAACCTGTACTTGTGGATTACAGATGGGTTTCGGATGCCAGATTGCTGTTTATAGTGGGTTTTATAACCTTTAGTTCCTCTCATTGTGAAGCTTAAGAAAAAAAAAGAAACTTCTAGATCAAATAAATTGGATTGTTTTCCCTTTTTAACTTACGTTACATTTTATAGACGGGAAGTGATACCGTAACTTGAGAAACAATGAAAATGTGGGGGGGAAAGTAATGAAGGAAAAGAAGGGATTAAAGATAAGACAGTAGACACTTAATCCCCTGTGGTTCTCCACCCTTGTGATGTAAAATTATTTATGAGGCTTACTGTGAACATGTTTGCTCAATGTTATGGATTCGTGGACAAATTCACTCTTAAATTCTTAATAGGAGGGTAACTATCCATTAGCATACGACACAAAGGGGACTACAGGGAGAAAGAGTGCAATGAGGAAGAGAAAACAGAAAAATCCAATTTGCATTTGAGAGAAAACAGAAGAGAACAAATGTGAATGCTAAGAGGATGATAACTACCAATATTATGCTTGAGTAGAATATAATATTCACCATTTACAGCATATAAAAGACAACATTTGATTAAAAAATCTTTTTTAACAATATAGATAAATATGTTGAGTTGATATTATTCAGTTTCATTTAAAAAACTACTTTGAAAGGTCAGTTTCCAGTTGTTTTGGCTTTGTTAGCTTGATGTAAAAGAAGCAAGTAAAAGGACATATTGTGTGCGCAATTACATTTTTTGGGAGTAACCCATTCACCACAGAGGAAACAGACCTGGAAGATCCCTTTGTAAAATAAAGGGACTGTATGTTCTTTGCTTTTTAATTTAAAGATTTATGTGTGCAGAACAGATACTCTCCATCCCTGAATTCTTTTTCTCTTGGGAAACTAATACTTCCTCTTTGGAAAAAAAAAAAAATCATAACTCTCACCTTTATGTTGCTTGTCCATGTCTGGAGTCTGTGTCCTCTTCTTCACCTCATTGTGGTGCATCAAACCCTAGTAGACTTGTTAATTCTTCTTATGACTGGACAGTTGTAAACACCAGTCAGAGTTTCATGACTGCTGAAAAAAGCAGCAGCAGTGAGTATTTTCTCGCCAGCAGGGAGAAGTGTTAACAACATAGCATTTTGTGAAGCGACACAAAGGTGAGACAGGCATTTTATTGGGGTTTCAAAGAGTGATACAAACATAAAAACTCTAAGGATAAAGAATCATAGGTTAGTGTGGCAAATGTCCACTTACTCACTTGTTAGTGACAGCCTGTTGTGAAACTTCAAGCTGTGCATTTCTGGCATCAATAGCTTGGTGTTTTAAAACCTGACATGACTACCAAGGGGCAGATCTGACTGAGTAAACGATGAACATCCCACGCTCACTGGGAACAGTCATTTTCAAAATAAGCATCACTTTGATTTAAAACTGACATGAATGAACAATATCAAAAAGCCAGCAGGTATGTGTTTACAAGCAGGGAAAGGCTGCTGGGCTTTTTCTCATGGACATTTTTAAAATCAGACTGCGGGGAGTCCTCCAGTGGTGGCCTTTGGAAAAAATGTAGGTTTAAGGCAGCTCTGTATTGTTTTGTTTTGGGGGGGGGGGGGGGGGGGGGGGTTAGGTCGAAGAGTGAGCAGCAGTGCAGATACCTTGTTGATACCTGAGGTGAAAAGAGAATGGCCAAACAACTTTGAGATGACAGGAAGGTAGTAATTTGTTACTTGTAACTTGTTACTTTCAACATATGCAGAAGAACATCTTTGAATGCACAACAAATTGAATGTTGAAGTAGATGGACAACAGCAGAAGACCACTGGGTGCCACTCCTGTCAGCTAAAAACAAGAAACTTAGGCTAGAAATTAAACAAATTAGACAAAAGAGTCTTAAAAGTCTTTTAAAAAAAATGGTGCCTGGTCGGATGTGTCTCACTTTCTGCTGTGACATTTCGATGGTAGGGTCTGAATTTGGCATAAACAGTAAGAAAGCTTGGATCCATCCAGCCCTGTATCAATGGTTCAGGTAGTATAATGTGTGGGGGACGTTTCTTGGCAGACTTTGGGGTTCTTCTTCTAAACACCACAACCTACCCAGGTGTTGTTGCTTTAAATGTATGACCAATTGTACCCATCTTCTGATGGCTTTTTGTTGGATAACTAAAACTCAGTTTTCAAACATGACACTGAGTTAATTATACTGAAATGGGCTTCACAGTCACCAAATCTCAGTCTAACAGGCCACCTTTGAGATATGGTGGAATGGGAGATTCAACTATAGGTTTCTTTCATGTCAATATGGACCAAAATTTCTGAGGAATGTTTCCACACCATAAAGAATTCAGACAGTTTTGAAGGAAAATGCTTTGATGACATGCTCTATAAAACTGCACTCAATCACATTACACAGTTTTCCGTAAGCCCTGTCTACACATTCAACAAACCCCGAGATCAGTAATTTTATTATTAGTTTCATGTGTTCTAACACACGGACACGCATACACACATACACATGGTGGAAGTAATTAAAGCAAGTGGAGCTAAATTGAAGTGTATTGAACTCTTCTCTCACACGCTCCTACTTTGTCGATAGATCACTCACCAAGTGCTATCGACCGCTACAACGAATTCCCACTGCAAAGCCCTTTGCAGTCCATGTGATATGTTGGAGCCTACAGAACATAGGGCAGGGAGGCAGAAAAAACACTGAAAAAGTCAGGAAAACAGATTTTTTGTGAAGCAGCATTGGCAAAGGAAATTTCCCTTCACGTTGTTTAACTTTTTATCTCTTTCTCTCCTTGCATCGGGATTATTTTATCAGTTCTATGTCATTGTGTGCCCCACTCTGTCTTTCCAAGTCCTTGTTTTCTCCTCTCTCTCTAAATCCCTATATCTCTATCAATCTTGTGGGAAGGGTAATGATTTTAACTAAATGAGACTCTTGCACTTCTCCAACCCACTAGATTAACAGATCAATGGAATAGCATTTGTGTGTTCATCTGTGGGGAGAAGCCTATGTGTGTTCTCGCCGTCTACACAGTCTGTATAGTAATCATGAATACCCAATAACCCCAGTGACTAGTTATGACATGGAGGACAAAGCTCTGTTGATGGGAAGTGACAAGGGAGAAAAGAAATGACAGCAGAGATTTCCCACAAACAGTAGGGGAGTAGGAGGCCATGGATTTTTACTGAATAATTGGTAGGAATTTTTCACAAGGTCTCGACATGACAAATGTGCATCAAGCACACCATCAGTGGTGGAGTAGAAGAATGCCTCTGCTCCTCTGTTGAAATGCATTTCCCCTGTGTGGGTTGCCCCTTGTGCTTGATGTGAATTCAATTGGAGATAAATTGATTATCTCTTATTTGTGATCAATGCTAAATGTGTTAACATGTATTGGCTCTGCTCTTTCAGTGTGCACCTGTGCTTGTATGAAGCTTTTCCTCCAAGAGGTTTGCTATCTCTCTTCATCCACACACCTCTCTAAATGCTAGAAAGGCTGTAGAAATTTAGTAGTTAGTGAGAAATATTCACACAGCTGTAAGTAGTTAATTCCCCTGTTTGCCTTATAGGCAAAGAAAAAACATTTATTTTGACGATTCAGTTTAAAGAAATAAGAGAAAGCACTGCAGAAAACAGACATTTAAAATTACATTTTCTTCTTTGTATTTCATTACCTGAGCATTTTCTTTTTTTATTGCTTTCTTAATACTCAGTAATTGCTCTCTTTTTGTAACTAGCTAAGTGTTTTCATGCGTGATTGAATTTTTAAATCACACTTGTAGATTGCATCATGTTCTGATATAGTTATATACCGTCTTACACATCAAGCTTTTGATCTTGTGATCTAAATTTAGTTCAAAAAATAACAAAATTTGTACTTTGTCAATTATTTCTTTGATGTAACAATGCTTCTTTGCAATAACCTTGAAAGCCTGTTTATTTCCCCTCAAATAGTGCCACATTTGTAAGGATTCATTCATGGGTTGAGCAGCAGAGTTGAGTATGTGGGTTGCACCCATGCCAAACAGTTTATTTTGCTATTGACTCTTGTTTGGCATCATTTATTGGATTGGATGATTGAATTCTGAAGAAACAAGACATATTGCCAATTTAATAATATATTTTTTAAACAAACAGTAGGATGTGGAAAAAAACATATACAGTCACAAGAGCCTGGCACCACCTCCTCATGCTCATTTTGATATCTCCCAGCATTGAGATTTCCTCTGGATTATGACAAGTCTGGTTTTTCCATTGAGAGAGATGTGGCCCAATCATAATAGCATTCTCTGTGTATTCTACACACTTTGACCGTATGATCCAACTGCTGTAGGCAGAATCTGGACTCTGGCCAAGCGACCTGATTGTCAGCTGTTGGGGTACCAGAAGCTCAAAACAAGTGTCAGTAGCAGAATAAGCTGTTTGGTATTGGCAGATAAGATTTGGTAAGTTTTACATGAGTGCAACCCACATACTCAACTCTGCTGCTCAACCCAGCATTTTCTTTACAAATGTGGCAAAATTAAAGGGGAAATAAAAAAAAGGCTTTCCATCGGTATAAGAATTATTGCCAAGAAACTGTTTGTTAGAAAGAAAAATATCAAACAAGCACAAACAAAAGTTTATATTTTTTAGTCATGTGGAAGTCGTGGTATTTTTTGGTATTTAATGTTAATATTTCTTACGAATTTTTTTGAAAAAGGACACCAATACACATTAATTAACATGAGCACTTACTTTTTTCATTCATGGACGCTGGCAGGTTTAAAAAAGGAATGTACAAGTATCTAACAAAAAAGAAAAAAGACATTTTCACAGGACTCTGTTCAATCATGTACAAAATTACACACACCCTGCCAGTAATTAAGAGAGTAAGTTGCAAGGTGCTGCTAATCAAATGCAATTGATTAAATGATCATCAGCAAGTGTGATCAC
The DNA here is from genome assembly GCF_051167445.1 of Perissodus microlepis. Taxonomy (NCBI): domain Eukaryota; kingdom Metazoa; phylum Chordata; class Actinopteri; order Cichliformes; family Cichlidae; genus Perissodus; species Perissodus microlepis. The sequence continues at coordinate 12,194,426 of NC_140466.1, forward strand.
CTCTATAGAAGCAGAATTTTCGTAATTTGATGGTTTGGAGGATTCGGTTGTGTTAACACAATGTGAAAAGGAGTAAATGCATCACCAAACTCACTCCCAGGCCAGAACCTGCAGTGCTCAAAGAAACTGCAATGTTGGTCCACCCAAAGTCCAGATTTCAACACGAATGAAATATTGTTTTGGCACCTTAAGAAAGCTGTGTATGTCTGAAAACCTCAATGAACTGATTTTTTTTTTAAAGGTGGGCTTCAATTCTTCCTGAATTATGTGAAAGACTGATAAAGTAATGAAAATGAATACTTCAAGCTATTGCTTATTACTAACCCATATGGAAAAGAAATAGTAAAATGATTTACTCATGAAAGTGGCCACATCATATAAGGATTACATGATTTACTCATGAAAGTGGCCACTTTCTCATTACTTTCATATATTGTTTTAGTAAATATCCAAAACATACAAGTTTCATTATATAATTTTTCAAGGGATCTTATATGTGTTTTCACTCTTGTATGCTTTTCATACAAGTTTCACACAAGACAGATACAAACTTTATAAGATTTATATATATCTTTTCCATATGGGAAAAATTGTTCCCCAAGCTATTGAATCATCTATTATAGTTTTTTATAGGACTGTAGTGAGTCCTGCAGGGTTTACTATCTTAGCTCTGTGCTGCTTAATAAGAAAAGACTGACTGCCCAAAACAAATTTTCTGAAATGAATTTTACAGTCCACTTTAAAAAAAAATGTTTAGATACGTGTGGCTGTGCTTTATTTTAATACATAATAACTTCCCCATTTTTGTCCAAACAGTTATAAAAATATGAAGCGACTCAAAATGTTACTCAGTAATTTGTGTGCCCCCAATGTGCTTGTATTGCTGCCTGAAAATGTTGGGACAAGCTCCTAATGAGATAAAGGATGGTATCCTGGGGGATCTCTTTCCAGATCTGGACCAGACCATCACTGAGCTACTGAACAGTGTGACATGTCATTGAACTGAAACATAATATCCCAGAGGAGTTGGATTTAGGTCAGGCGACCATTGAGGCAAGTCACTGATCTTCTAGGAACTGCCTGCATACTCTCGTCATATGAGGCTGGACATTCTTGTGCACCAGGAGGAACCCAGGATCCACCTCAACAGGTAGAGTCTGAGAGTGGGTCCAAGGATTTCATCCCAATACCTAATGGCAATCAAGGTGTCATTGTTTAGTCCAGTGATAGTCCCTCCCTGGATATACCTCCCCAGACCATCACTGAGCCCACCACCAAACCTGTAACGCTGTAACGAAGTTACAATAGTGTTATCCAAGGTTTCTCCAGACCCTTTCATATTTGTCACTATACTGAGATGAACCTGCTCTTATCTGTAGGACCCACCAGCCTATAAAACCATTTCGTTTTGCCAGTTGTCTCACTGTTTCCCCTCTAGTGCTCATGTTGCTAATTTCATTAACACCAAAGCAGTTGAAACTGATTACCAATCCCCTCTGCTACTTAACGGAGTTGATATCAGTTAGCCTTATTGGCTGTGGAACCTGACATTACGATGCACTGAAAGCACAAACACATAACCACACACATGTCCAAGCATGCTGTGTTCAGATTTCTGTTCAGTGTGGAGAGGCTATCACAGCATGGTGATTTCCTCCTTTTAGTGTGACAACTCTTAAGCCTCAAATGTGAAAGATTGACAGGGAGGTTTTATTAAACCTCTTCTCAAAGTATATGTGAGTGCACAGAGGTGTAGACAGCAGCCAAATTTTCAGAACAAAACATGACTATATAACAACAACTGATTTCCTCAGGGTTTTTGTCTGTGTGCCCTTTCCTGAAACATGAAACTGCGAATTCAAATATAAAGGATTATATCTTGCACACTACGGGTGTCATGACAACACAGTATCCATAATGATGATGTTTAAAAATGAAATGCTAATATTATTTCAATAACGTGTATATATTGTTTGTAACCATTTGTCACCTTTTTGGTGACAAATGGCATCACTGACACAGAAATTGCAGTAATTTATTTTCCTCTGTTTGCAGCTTCAAAGCCATCGGTTTCTGGTTTCCTCATTGACAGATGAACCCAAAATAACCAAGACCTAGAGACTATTTTGAATTGGGTCTTTGCATAATAATTGACAACAACAAAAAGGACAAATGCCCTTGAAAAATGATATTGCCCTAATAAAATACTTGAATGCACACATGACACAAATGATTAGTTTTGGTCATTGTTGCTTTGTTAACACAGGCACAAACAAGCACACAGACAGGATCATGTCTATTTTGTGGTTGTGTCACCTCCATCTAACCGATGATTTCATTTATAGTGAGAGAAACTTCAACAAAGAAGTACAGAAAGACACCGGGATGCGTTTGGCTGTGATGAGAATATCCATACCTGAGGAGTTAGAACATGTGGAGGTGACTGACAATATTCGTAAAAGCATTGGTGAGCGTGTGTGTGTGTGTGTGTGTGTGTGTGTGTGTGTGTTTGGAGAACAAATGGCAGAAGAGCTCTGGAATGTGTGTCTTATACATACTGCTGTAGATCTACTTGAATGCAGACAGCAACTATGACAATAGAAAACATCTTAAACACTGATAAAAACCACACACACACACGCACACACGCGTGCGCACACACACACACACACACACACACTGTTATCAGAAGATCAGGATATGAGTGATCACCACCTTTCCACAAACACAAACAGTTTCCTTTCATGGTTGCTTGGGTGTGTGTGTGTGTGTGTGTGTGTGTGCGTGTGTGTGTGTGTGTGTGTGTGTGTGTGTGTGCGTGTGTGCGTGTGTGTGTGATTCATACATATATTACATGTTGTGGGGACTTAAATCAGTCTACTTCTGCTGATTATTCACACATGAACTTTGGACAATGCCGCAAGAATTGGACAATGTCCAATTCTGTCGCAAGAATCGTGTACCCCGGCCTTGCCCGGACAGATTGATAATCTGCTGCTGAGAGATAGACAGCCATTCACACACACAGGCAATTTAAAAGAATCACTGACTCTAACAAACACATCTTTGGATTTGGAAGTAAGCTGGAATATCTAGAGAGAATCCAGTGAGGCACATTGATAACTTCAGTGTCACAGAGTAGTGTGAGAAAGTAATACCCAATGTTGGCTAACTGTTTACCTTTAATACGCTTTCAAAAATGACTGACAAATCTTGAACGTAAGCAATGATCACACTTTATCATGAATTAATTCTGTAGCAGTGCAACTGTAAATGACTGTAAATGAAAGTAATTGCAGTTTTAGAAAAAAAAACCCAAACAGATCTGAAAACACTTGGACAGGACTACACATTCGATTTTAATGGGATTTAGATTAAAACCAGCAAATGTCAATTTTTAAAAAATAATATTAACAGTGAAATACTTCCTATAAAATTCCTCCACCACATCAAAGACAAAGTCTAACGTACACGTATGCAAGGAAAAATATTCCTGCATTCCATTTTTAGTCTGGTTCTTTCTTCCAGCAACTCCAGGCCGATCTTTTGTGCTGGGCCTGGACATGTCAGGACACGCATACCCCGTGAACATCCACAGAGCTAGTGATTTATCTGTGTGACTTTTGTGTGTTTTAATCACGGACAAGGAACACACACACTCATGCAGGTGCATGCACAGATGCAATGACAGGTGGGGTTTGCAAATGCAGCATGTGTATGTGGGACAGTGGTGCATGGGTGCATGAGTGTTCGTGTCCCTGTAGCCATGTTGAAATCAGGGTCCTCTTTGAAGGTGTGTTCATGTACACAGACAGGCACACATGCACTGACCAGCTGTTTCTACCCTTTGATGTCTGTACTTTTTTCATTCTACCAACCATAGTTGCATCTCTCTCTCTCATCATTCCCCAGTGCAGCTTTCACCTTTTCATCTCCTATAACTACAGCTTTTTTTTAAAAAAAAAATAGAAATCCTCTGTCAACGTAATGTCACAGTTTGTGCAGTCTACACAATTCCATAAAACCTTCCTTGCAAACAATTCCTGTTTGCAAAACAGCCCACAATTTACTATTAATGCATTTTAAAATGGATTTTTTAAAATTTGGTAATCCTTAATAATGATCAAAAAACTAATCACAGAAAACTCTATTGGGTGAAATTTGATTCAATTTAATTGTGATTTATGGAGCAAATCACAACAACTATTGCCTCAAGGCACTTTATATTGTAATGTAAAGACATCACAGCATTAGAAAACCCCAACAATCAGACCTGTGTGCAAAGGGATTGATTAGAGTAGATTAAAAATCTATTTTGCAAAAGTGTCTTGGCCAAAATATCTCAAAACTTGCACTTCAGTCATATTTTCTTTGATTTGAAATCCACTGTTGTAGCGTTCGGTGCCAAAATTACAAAAAACCGTGCCACTGTAAAAATATGGAAATATTTTCAAATGTGCGAAAGATGGACCTAATTTATCTTTCAAAGATGGACCTAATTATATGACTCACACTAATTGATCTGTATCATTCCTGAGCACATCTGACTTCCAAAGTCCAGTTCGTTTGACAAGTGTGGTTTCTGCACAGGTGCAGGAAAGCATATTGTGCGCTGGACTGCTTGAAGAGGTGAGTTTTGGTGTGGTTCAGTTAGATTTCATGTAGTATAATCATGAATGTTCACCCAGTACAGCTGCCTTCATGAAAAACTGCTTTGTTAAGTAGTTAACAAATGTATATAAGGCACGTAAGGATGGTGTTTCACTGTCTATAAAATGTCCCCAATAAAGCCAAAAAATGCATGAAATCCTGAAATTCATTTTTCTCTTGAAGTGTGATTTTCAAAGGTGTATGTTGGCACTGTTTTATGAAAGTGAGCCTACGAATTAGAGACAGGAGGCTAGATTGTTACGAGAAGTGTGAGTGCATGTCAGCATGGGAGCAGGGACAATGTGCTTTGGCACGGAACAAGGCAAACATGCCTGGTGTGAGTATAGCCTTAGACCTCGTTTTTATTTAGTCCTCAACAAAAACTTCTGTACGTCTGTATGTCAGTGAGGTATGATAATTATTGTTTAGATTTACTTTACTGCAGTAGGTATGTTTCAGCAGCAAAACGTACTGAACAATGCAGAAATCAAAACGTCTTTTCTTTCATAAACTTTATTAATGGCGTCTCAGAGGCAGGCTGGTGCTGAAACAAGGATCGGTTTCACACACACACACAATCTCTTTCAACAAGAACACACACAGAGATGTAATAGAATTACATTAAACAATTTTTTCCATCATTCCAACACAGCTGAGCATTTGAAGTACTTGCACAAGGCCTAGTCTCATCTGTTCACTCCTTGATGTACTTGGATTTTTTTCCCAACTTCACAATCAAAAACAGCTGTAAGAGTTGTTTTAATAACTTATTATATGACATGAATAAGACGCAAACCACTGTTTTGGTTAATATTTTGTGAGACATCACACATGCCATTATTAGCAAGGCTTGTGGTGAGCAAATGTTCTACGTTTGAACTTTTTCACCTTTAGAATATCATAATACAAATGTGCACATATATCCCTGTTAATACAACATGTGAACCATCTCCCCTTTCTATTATGACTTTCTATAATTACTGTTATTCTGCTTAAATCCAATTGGGCAAGTTGGGCAATACCATTATCTAATTTTAGCTGGAAACATGGGGTTATAGGGTTAACCTCTCCACTAACCTGGACTTTTTTTTTTTACCCTTTTTATTCAAACAAAGGTTAAGAACTGTGGGATAATCTTTTATGCAAATTTGAAATTTTGGAAACAAATAAATGCAGTATTTTTCCGACTGAGAACAATCTCCGGAGTAATCCTTATTTAAAACTTCCTGATCGAAACGTTTAAGCATTCCTTTGTTACATCTAAACTGGTCTACTGTACTGCTTGGTATACTGGAATTAGTCATCTATTGCTTGTTTTTAGTATTTTTTTAGTAACTAGCCCAAAATGCTGTCATCAGATTACTGACTGGGACAGAAAAGAGAGAGGACATTACTCCAGTGTTAGCAGCCTTGCACTGGCTCCCTGTGCATTACAGAATTCAGTATAAGCCTTATCTGGTCTTGCACCTGCATATGTGGTAGATATGATGTGCCCTATACTCCTTTGAAATTATTAAAGTCTGCGTTTCAGTCACTCCGGATGATCCCACAGTCAAAGTGTATTTGTTGCACCAAGACCTTGGAATGAGCTCCTCAGTCACCTGACACAGACGTGAACTGTAAGCTAAAGACATACCTCTTCTGTCACGCTTTTATAAACTTCTGATTTCTGAATCAGCTGCTGTTGAGCTACTGAGTTATTGCATAAACACTGTACATACATGTAGCATACGTTTTTTAGGAAACTATTTATTCTAGTTTTTTATAAAGCAGTTTGGTTTTAATTGTGCTATATAAATACAATTTACTTACTAACTACACTAATAAGGTTTCATTTTTATTATCCCTTCCACAAAACTAATTTAAACCAAATTCAACATGTGTCTCTCTGCATTGCCCCAATTAAAGAAACAAAATTAAAAGAAACACTGATAATTAATAATAATTAATTTTAAAGATGTGTACAAAAAAAATAAAAAATAAAACTAAAGAAAATTCATACATTCAATTTTGAAAAAAGCTTTTTATAAACTGATCAGAGTGCTCAGTGCATGAAAGGCACATGAAAGGCTTTTTTTTTGCAGTAATCAGATAAATTTGGTCTTTACATTTTTTAATCACACAAGTAATGAAACTGGCAACACCAGGTGTAGTCTTGCAAAAACTGAACTGGTTTCTGAGAATCAACATTTAAAATAGCAGTGTGGGAAACAAGTCACGTTGTTGACGGCAGCACCTCAGATCATCAAAAAGCCGTGTTTTTAACCCAACATTTTCCCATGTTGTAATCTTTCAACCATCTTCCCTTCATCTTGGAGCCATTAAGACCTTCTAGGGTTACTTGGTTTGTCTGTGGCCCAGCAGAGCCCCAGTCTTTGTCCAGATCCAGGCAGCAGGTGAATAGGATGCCCATGTAAGGGGCCTCTCAGCCTAGATACACCTGATACCTGGCTCAGACCCCCACAATAAAATCTATCCACCACCTAACCTTCCAAAGACCTGACTGGACTCCTAAAGCCCCCCAACTTCTCTTGACAGCCTGCCAGCTGCTTTTTTTTTTTTTTTTTTTTTTTGGTACGCACAGACTCACAACAAGAGTGAAAGAAGTTATTGTTGACAGTATCGGCAATGCAGACCCCCCACCACACGCACACACACACACGCACACACACACTCTGTATGTTGTACGTATGTTCTTAGTTCTGCCCCGTCTCTTTTTTGTATGTCTATGTGGGCTCTGCCCTGTTGTCTGAGCCTCATATCTGTGTGAACTCTGTGTTCACCTTTGAAGTTCTCTACCATGCATCTCTGCACCCCCTCCGCCCCGCCCTGTCTCTCTCACTGCTTTGATTCCCTTTCTTGTTACGGGGAGTTGGCTGATCCACAGATAATGCCACTTGGTCTCTCCGAGGCTGCATGTTACTTGAAAAATACAAATCAATGTATGATTCAGGAGCAGAGCCTATACAGCTCAGAGCCTAACTAAACTTTGTTAATTTGAGGATTTATTTGCTTAAGTATGCAGCCACAAATTGGGGCCAACAGGTGCGCAGGCTAAAAATGTGTTAATAAAATGGATGGATGGGTAAGAACCATGGCACCATTACTGGACTGGGTTAATTGGTGCACTTTTTCCACAAACTCCACGTTTTACAGCGTGTCACCAAGGTGCTGAAATAGCACAGCTGCTTTGAAAGCACACAAATGGATTAAAACAAGACTAACATTTGCATGCTGATGATAGTTTGACTGGACTGGCCCAAGAACAATATAATGAAACGTCTTCATTCCCTTTTACTACATCCACAAACAGTTATCACAGGTGTTAACTATCGCACATCTGTGTCAAGTTGGCACAGCAGTATCTTTCTTTTCAGGACAAAACGCTGTACTTATGTTGCCTTCATGTTTCAGGAACACTCTTATTTTTGGTTTGACCTCCTGTGCAGTTTACATCTTTGACTGAGAAAAATGAAAACTTAAATTGGATTTCTGCAGTGAATAACTTTCCTGAAACAGTAGCTGTGATTTTATCTAAAATGGAAAATTCAACCTTGACTTTGAAGCAGTTCTGTATTCTCACCAAGCATCAGTGTAGCATAATAAAAGTCAAAAACCTTCATGAAATATTCTTATTCTTTTTCTCGCTAGTTCACAGAGCCAATGTAAACATTTCAAATTTCCTAACCACAACTGGTCTGACTGCAGCTGGTATCAGTGAACAGCCAGTTTTTTATAATTCATCAAAATAAATACACACAAACTTGACCGATTTTGTGTTTACAGCAACATAAACTTGGTATATTTATACATATTAATGTAGCAACGTGGGCAAAAATCAGGGAATTATCTATTTAGACATGTGGTGTGCATGGCTGCACAGCAGGTATGCTTAGCTCAAATAAGGAGGGCTACAACTCTCCGGATTTAAGCATTTCAATAACATGAAGGCAGAAAAGTCTGTTCAACACATTTGACATCAGAGGAGTATGACAGCAGGGCAACACGATCCAGGCAAATTGTTTGGTTCTCCCCATACTAAAGCCTGACCACTTTATATCTTTTTCATACAGTACACCAGAAATGCAAAGAGCTGCACTGAATTGCATTTTTTTTAAAATCAATTTCGGTTACTAATATTAAAGAATGAAATGATCCGTTAATTAAACCCAGCTAAAAAAAAATGTATTCAGTGTTTGTTAAGTTTTCATATTTTTTTCCTTAGTTGCCTGATTGACAGTAAACATCTGTTGTGTATTTATGTGAATGTCTATGCATTTATGTGCGCACGTAACAGTGTTAATGTGTATTTTTAAAGTAAATGATGAATGGCTTTCGATCTCCCAGCTGTTGAGTCTGTCTATACAGACCAACAACTATGGCTTTGTCAGCAAAAAGAAATGATCCATCAACACACACAAACACATGCACACACACAAACACAATTCTGCAGCCTGGTCAGTAATGAGTATGATGGATTGCACCTGAGGTGTGTCATGTCTGGGTTATTGATAGGCAGGTATTGGAGGGCCAACATGAAATATTAATAGGCAGGAGCTAAATGCAGATCTGACATAGAGTGAGAAGGAGAAAGAGAAGGGCAAAAAAGAGAGATGTTTGAAATGCAATTGGTTGTACCTGAGGCTTGATAGCAAGTACAAACTGTGCATAGTGATAAAAAAATGCAAGCATTCGTGTAAGTTTGTTTGAGAATTTGAAAGATGTCTAATATCAGTATCAAATTTTTCGTTTTCTCAATGGAAATTCCCTCCATCTTTGACACATCTCGCATAAACACACACACTCAAATCTCTCTCTGTCACTCTAACCCATATCCTGTTGTGGTTCTTGCTCTCTCCTAGGCTTTGATATCTGAGAACCGCTGACTTTCACAGACAGACAAGGGACACCTTTGTCTTTGCCACACTGCACGAGTGTTTGTCATCGTTTTTGGAAATGCGTTTGTTCGACTGCGTCCAGGCCATTTCTAAAAAACAATAGCGACTAACACACTTAGAACAAGTAAAGTCCTGCCAAGAATCTGTCCTTGGTAATGCACTTTAAACAGCAAAGAGGGCTGCAACATATCTCCCCTGCTAGAAGTGGGAAGGGCATGTTATCTTGATGTCTGTGTGGGTGTGTTTTTGTGTGTGTGTATTGATGCAGCACTGCAGAGCAATCTATACTAATGATTTCCCATAGACACCTCAAGTTGTTCTGAGAATCAGGGAGGATGGGAGGGAGAGAAGTCAAAAGAGACGAATGATAAGATAGATCTATAGGGAGACAGACTGAAGGAAGGAAGGGCCAGCACGGAGGAAGGGAGGGAAGTTGTAAAAGGATTATTACCAATATTATCACACTTAATGCACAAGCCACAGTTTAAACATGTGCTACCTTTTAAGCTGCAACATTGAGAGCCCTGCACAGGGTTTATAAGCCATAAATGATGACGTTACTAAAAGGTAATGAAATACTTAGAACTTTAGACTTACCTTTTGATAGTAAGCCATTAACTGTCATTATTAGAATATTAGGGAGGCTTTTAGTAAAAATGTTATGTATAAATGTTGTATAAAGGTAAATAGTCACCTTTACTTATACAGTCATAGTCTACAGAGTAGATACACCTGTTTAACTGTTTAACACAAATATCTAACCAGCAAATTGTATGACAGTAACTCAATGCATTTAAGCATGTAAACATAGTCAAGACGGCTTGCTGAAGTTCAAACTGAGTTCAAACAGAATTGGGAAGACGGGTAAAATCACTCTGGATGTGGCAGGTTTTTGGCTTAAGACAAGCTGGTCTGATTATTTCAGTAATGGCTGATCTACTGGGATTTTCACATTTTCACAGCCATTTACAGAGAATGCTCTGAAAAACTTCCTTGTTGATGGCCAGGGGACAGAAAGACAGAAAGCAACAGTAACTCAAATAAGTAAAAAATAACTTGTAACAGTAACAACCAAAGTATGCAGAAGAGCATCTCTGAAGGCACCACCTTCAAGCAGATGGGCTACAGCAGCAGAAGACCATACGTGGTGCAACTGATGTAAGAATAGGAAATAGGCTACAGTTCACACTGACTCATTAAAAATAGACAAAACAAAATTGGAAAAATATTGCAACAACATTGCAAAGCTCAAATGACCTCAAATTTGTTTCTTGAACAGTGACAGTGAGTTCACTGTACTCAAATGGACTTCACAGTCACCAAACCTGAATCCAGAAGAGTGCCTTTGGGATGTGGTGGATTTTGTGGAATGGGAGATTCAGATGTGGTGTCGGTAAATCTACAGCAACCAGATCAACCATCATGTCAGTATGGACGACTGAGATCTCTGGGGAATGTTTCCAACACCTTGTTGAATCTATGACACAACGAAGGCAGTTGGGAAAAGGTTCCAACCCACTGGTAGTGATGTGTACCTAATGAAATGTTTGTTGAGTGTAAATGGCAACTCTCATTCTAGCAGCTGCTAATAAATTCTTAAATACAGTTTGTAGTTTGTAGCCCAGATGCTGCACCAGTAAAAGCTGTACCGCTCATTCAGTAACAAAAATCTTGGTACTAAAAAACTTTTAGAAATACCTCACAACTGACCAATAAAGCATCAATAAACAATGTATTAATCACCGTAATGATTATGTGTCTTTTTGTGAGCGTAAATGTCATGCTGCACTTTCATCATATAGTAAAAGTTGTCCACGCCATTAAAGTACACTTAATATGGTAAAAGGAAAAATATGAAAGGGACTGGTTTTACAGTACTGAAAGTCCCCAAATATGAGAAATCACTTTGCATGTGTCCACAAACTCTGCCTATATGGCAAAATATTAGGGGAGCATTTTAAGAAACTCTTAGAGCCATTCTTTATTAATTTGAAAATAGCCATTTGGTAATCAGGTAGATGCAGAGCAGATGCATACTTTCTTCATATATATCATACTGGCCTTCTCCTTCTGTTTGTTTCCCTTGTCTATATCTACCTCTGTCTTTCTTTCCCTTCTCAGTTTTTATCTGTTTAGCATTTCTAATATATGTTGTGGGGGTTTTTCATTAATTACTAAAATGCATTTATTGTCTTTGCTTGTTTTGTTATTTCATTTGAACTTTTTTGAAATGTTTTTATTTATGGAAAACTGTTAAAATTGAATTGAAAGTGATATTTTGTCATTTCAGTACATTTTTACATCTGTAATTTGGTAAGAAATGTTTTTATGATAAATTATAAAATTGAACTAACACTTTTCTGTTAAGGTCAGCATTGGAGTTCCTGATATATGATACTGTGTAGTGTAAGAGCAAGCATTTCTGCTAACTTGTATGTGGGCTCTGTATGTATGGTGTGACTGTGTGAATGCCTTGAACTTGCACAGTGGAATTTCCTCCAATCACTCCACATTGTTCACACGAACAACGAGTCAAAGCAACAGGGCAGGACAGAAACACTCCACACCCTCAGGGGTGTCTCTGAGGAACCATAAGCACTTCCAGGTCAAAAGTCCAACAGAAACAAACACATGGTAGCACACTCTAATTCACCAGGTAATTGTCCAGAAAGTTCACATTTCGTTAAACAAGTGGGTCTTCATAGAGAGGGATGCCTTAAGTCTTTGTGTTTCTTATAACACTTTTGCTGAAGGCTCACAGCTGCTTGGTTGTCCACTCAAGGACATTCTGACCTCTTAATGACAATAAAATAAGTTGTCAGAGAGCATGAGAAGTCATTCATCTCTATTATCCTCTGTGGTTTCCTGCATCTGACAGTAACAGTGAAGCAGGACTGAGAAAACAGCAGAGCCGGAGAAACAGACACAGGGAGGGATGACACAAATGGAGAATTTACTTTCTTTTTCCTTGTTTTATAATTAAATTTTTAATGATTCATTCAAATGACTGACACTGATGTATAATATTCAGCATCAAAACCTTTTCAGTATAACATCTGCCTTGTAGCTGCTTGGTGACCTTCTCAGTGGGCTATACAGGTGGGCAAAGGTCGAGCTGCAGTGGGCTGAGCTGTTATATCTGTATATATAAAGCACATTTAAAGTAAACCTGAGCTGGATAGATTTATGTTTGCATGCCCTATATATATATATATATATATGTGTGTGTGTGTGTGTGTGTGTGTGTGTGTGTGTGTGTGTGTGTGTGTGTGTGTGTGTGTAGAAGAGAGGCAGTTGGTGTGGGAAAGACTCTTGAGGTGCTGCATTAGAGGAAACAACTGTGATGAGCATTGTGTTGTGCATTTGATTGTAGGCGAGGAAGTAGAAAAAATTAGTGTGTTTATACAGCACAGTACAGCATGAGTCTGAGCCCTTACAGTCGCATGACCCTCTGCGTGTGTGAGTGTTACCAAGAGGAAGTGATTACTGTATAACTTGGTCAGAGGGAAACCTCTGACTATTGTTCGGCCCTTCCTGGTCAGAGGAAGACGAGACTCCATCACTGTCACTTTTTCTCTAGCTCGCTTTTTCTGTCAGTGACTTTCTTCTCTTTCACTACTTCGATCTATTTATTTTCTCATTTTCACTGTTTAGCTCCACCTTTTTTTCTTTTTCTTTTATTCTTCATGCTAAAATAAACCACTGAATTAAAACCAACTGTTCGATAGACACGAACTAATTAATGATACATTTTAAAATCTTCTTTTTATTTAGCAGGGACTTTAACTTCGTCACAGTTCTTTTGATCAAATGCAAGCAGTTTGTCTGTTATGTTGTGCTGCCCTCTGCTGTCTAAGATTAATCCTACGCAAAAGCGTCTGCAGCCCCCAAAATTTCCAGTGCGGAATTTAGGCTGCTAGCGTTTAATTATTTCTCATAACTGTGTACATATATATGTATTATTATGCATGTATCATGTGTATTCCAGAGTGCATTATAGGAAAAAAATATTTAAAAATGGAAATCCCCAGCCTTTAATTTGAGCTATGATCCGTATAAAATTAAAATCTAGTAAAAGGCAGTCTGTAGTAGAATTACATTTTTTGCTTTTATTTTATTTTATTGTTTTTGCGAATATTTTTAAAAGAAGCAGTTCGTTCTATTCTTGCTGTAGACTGAAAGTGACCTTGCGGGAGCCCTAAAGTTCGTTACTTAATTGAAACTTGCACAGCTGCGCTTGAATGAATCAGCACGGCTCCTCCAATAATCACATCTAACTTGATTCACCTGAGGCGGCTTTGACAAATATAATCACCCGGCGGTTGGTTTCATTGAGTTTTTATTTCAGGAGCTTGGATTACCGTGCGCTCAAAGGCCAACATGCCCACCAAAAACGTTACCGACGAACGGCTCTCCAAATTTAAAAATAAGGGGAAAGATCCAGCAGTAAGTTGACTATGATTTTTTTTTTTTTTTTTTTTTTTTTTTTTAGGTTCTATGTAATGGGTTATTTTATCTGAGCTACACCATCTACTCCTGTAGAAACTTCGGGAGAAAAGGATCACGGAGTGCGTGGAGTTGCGCAAAGCTCACAAGAATGAAAATTTCTTGAAAAGAAGAAATCTAACGCTGTCGTCCCTCCCGGACGAGGAGGCCCTGTCTCCAGACTACATCCCCAACGAGATGGTAAGTTTCCAGAAACCTTTAATAACTCTACTAAAACTAGCAGAGACTCTAACAACATACCTGTAATCCAGGTGACCCACTTATCCATTGAGGACATAATTAAAGACGTGAACAGCGACTGCAGGAAGTCCCAGACCCGAGGCTGTCAGGCAGCCCGGTGAGTGTTCAGGGATGATTATGATCTGTCTGATACTGTCTTCAAATGTAACCCTTGCTTTTTGCCATCTCACAGATGATTACCAGCTCAGTCTGTCTGTAAAGAAAAACATCAATTTCAGGGATCACATGGGACCTGTGGGGAAACCGTAATGGGCGTTTATACAATGTTAATGACACCCAAGAATTTATTGGGTACAAGTGAACTGAGCAAAGTAAAGCCTGTACCTTAACTTTTTTTTTTTAAATCGTCTCCTCAGGAAGCTGCTTTCTCAAGAGCGTAACCCTCCTCTGAAGGAGATTATAGATGCTGGTTTGCTGTCTAACTTTGTGTCCTTCCTGTCTATGGACGATGAGCCAACTCTGCAGTTTGAAGCAGCTTGGGCTCTAACAAACATTGCCTCCGGGACCTCTTGGCATACACAGCAGGTATTAAAGCTGTCTGATATTAATGTTATGTTGGACAGATTTCACAGTAATCTATCAACATGTTGGATATTGTCAATATTCAACATATTATAGTGACATGTCACATGTCTGCTTTGGGTTAACCTTGTAACCTCAAGCCATTTTCAGAGCAGACTAAATGTGTGTGTCTACCCTCAGGTGGTGGAACATGGGGCTGTACCAGCTTTCATCTCTTTGCTGTCCTCGCCAATGCTGCACATTAGTGAACAGGCTGTCTGGGCTCTTGGGAACATTGCAGGTTAAATCTTAAATGCAATGTATTGTCATGTCTGGCTTTGCTCTAACAAAGGGGGTGTTGAAAATGGGAATCTGAGATGAGTTTCAAAAAGTGCCTCAGTTGCTGAGTAACTCTGAGGTCTTTCCACTAAACAAAGGAATATGGAAAATAAAATCCAGTCCTCTACTTCAGTTTCATTGTTGCTCATGCTTACAATGTAACTACTCCTCAGGTGATGGTGCAACTTATCGCGATGTCCTGATTGAGTGCAATGTCATCCCAGCCTTGTTGTCTCGAATCTCTCCAGACACACCGGTAAGTTTTATGCAAGCTTTGTTTGTGCTTGTCGTTTTTCTCTTTTTCTGATAACTTCTAAATATTCAATATTCTGGATTTGAGATTGTCCTGCACTTGGTAGAGTATAGGTTTAGCTTTGCACTTTAACCACACTGACAAATCATGACTTGTTTAAATGCATTATGCTGAAAAATATACGGTTTTAATTTGTCAAACTGAAGTTCCCACAAAGGAACTTGACTGCCTTTAACTGGTTCTAGTGTATAGTAATTCATGTTGATGGCTTTCAATGCCAATGAGTGCATCAAATTGGTCAAATGTGATGAAATAAGTTCTAATGAGTGATGATGATTCAACTGCATGATTCTTAAACTAAAATAGTCTTATCAGATAACTAGTAAAATGGTGAAAGAAACTTCAAGTCTAAACTGTAATTGACTCTAACTCTAGGTTGGCTATTTGCGTAACCTGACATGGACTCTGTCCAACCTGTGTCGAAACAAGAATCCATTTCCACCCTTGTCTGCAGTCCAGCAGGTAAGATCAGGAACTCTTGTATTGACACGTGATCAGATTGCACATCTTAATTCCAAATCCACCAGTTGATAAGCTACATCTTCTGCTTCTGTAGATGCTTCCTTCACTGGTCCAGCTGCTTCATCTAAGTGACAAGGACATCTTATCTGATGCATGCTGGGCAATCTCCTACCTTTCTGATGGTGACAATGACCGCATTGAAATTGTAGTGAAAACTGGTATTGTTCCTCGACTGGTGGAGCTCATGAGTCACCAGGAGCTTGGTGTCATGGTAGTGTATACACACACCTACTCTGAACTTAAGGGTCTGTCACTTGAGCATAAGTTAAAAATCTGACATGAGATACGAAGATTTAATACTTTCCCCTCCGTCATTACTCAGTGTTGCATTTGAATATGAATGATCACTTCATATAATTTTTTTTTTTTTTTTTCATAAATCTTTGACAACCAGACCCCAGCTCTCCGCTCCATTGGGAACATAGTGAGTGGCTCTGACCTACAGACCCAGACTGCAATTGATGCTGGAGTTCTAAATGTCTTACCCAAGTTAATGAGGCATTCAAAGGCCAGTATTCAGAAGGAGGCAGCATGGGCCTTGTCCAACATTGCTGCAGGTCCATGCAAGCAAATCCAACAGCTGATCACCTGTGGTCTGCTTCCTCCTCTAGTACACTTACTGAGAAATGTGAGTAGCCTTCAATCTGTAGTCTGAATTTAAAGTGTAAAACTGTTTGAGTACACCATGTTTGTGTTTACTGGGTTACTTGATCCAACGTAGTGTTAATGAGCCATCACTCTGTGGATAAAGGCCACAATGAAGTGTAGGAGTTTGGTTCTTTTCAAAGTGAAGTTGTGATAAATGGGCTGAAATCAACACCGACAGTGGGCTTGCAACTTAAACACTAGTGCCGTTCAGATTCTGAGTAAGCTAGCCGTCAGTATGTTAGGTTTTTTGTTTGGACAATTTTCTGTATTAAAGAAAAAACAATTTCACAAGTAACAATGGGTTTATCTGTTCAGCTGCCAAATATTTTATTTTATATATTTTTAAAAATATTCTTCCTCGTCTCAGGGTGACTTCAAAACTCAGAGGGAAGCTGTTTGGGCTGTGACAAACTTGACTAGTGGGGCTACTGTGGAGCAGGTAGTCCAGTTGGTGCAGAGTGGTGCTCTGGAAGCAATCATCAACCTACTTCAGGTCAAAGATGCTAAAGTCATTCTGGTCATATTGGATGCTATAAACAACATCTTCATGGTGAGGGCAGAAGATGTCGCAGATTATAAAATGCATTAATTTGGCAACTGAAAATTAAAATGCAGTGAGATTTAAGTCTAAATGATACTATGTTTGGTGGGTTTGGCTGTGACTTTTCAGGCTGCAGAAAAGCTTGGTGAGATGGAGAAGCTTAGCCTGTTGATTGAAGAGCTGGGAGGACTGGACCGCATTGAGATGCTGCAGAACCATGACAATGAAATGGTGTATCAGGCTGCACACAACATAATTGAGAAGTACTTTAGTGATGTAAGTCTTAGCTGTGTGGATGACCAGTTATAATGTAAGCCTTAAACTTTGTAATCTGAAGTTGGGAACTTGTATGTGTAAAAATATAATTTTTTTTTTCTTCCCCTCTCTATCTAGAGTGACACTCATGGTGAGAAGGTTGATGCAACAGAGGATGAATTTGTTTTTCAAAGCCCTGATGTCCAGAAAGCTTTTGAATTTTAAAACTGACTATGTATGTTTTGAATTCATGTTGAAAATTTAAATAAAGGAATGATCTCAATGGTACTCAACAGTCATGGGTAACTTGGGCAAATCTCATTGCACCTGTGAACCACAGCAAACTAAAATGTTACAAAAGTTTTCCAACATTTAAAATGGTTAAATCTGCAACTTCTCAAGTGTAAACTTGAATAAGGGCTAGATGTCAACTGTATTGCTGGAATTCGGGTTGCTAGTTTCACTTTACTACTATCCTGCGCTGTAACTTCATTCTGTGTCACTCTGGGCAAATCATTAGCTTGCAGAAGACTGACAAGAAAATTGGCCTCAGTTAAAGGTGCTTTATTTCTGCCTCTCAAACATTTGTGGCAATCTCTGCTTTATCCCGTCCCCACCTGCTTCATCTTTACTACCACCAGTGTCTAAACTGTCAGGATCATGTCCTGCTTCCTACAGTTGGTGGTGACTCTGAAGTTTAAAACTGAACATGACTTGGCAATCCCTCCTTTACTGAAATGTAAGCATTCAAGTCTGGCTGACTACACTTTAAACTGGTAATTCAAACAGACACTCAGACGTGCAAACAGTATAATGAAGTACACTTTCCACCCCTCACATGCACTGTTCTCCCTCCTTCCATCTGGCAGACGGTTTCGCAGCATCAAAACCGTAACGACCAGACACTGCAAGAGCTTCTTCCCCCAAGCAGTCAGAGCCCTCAACTCACTACCACCAAAGGACTGATATACACATGCACCTCTACAAACTCCTTACAATACTGACCAAAGGATTCAAAAACTTCCACAAATCCACTACAAACTGGACCTGGGAACAATATGCTTATTTGCATAATCAGTCACATAGTTACTGAACACCTAGATTATACTATATTTTGCATCTTGCACGTGTCTTGTCTACAATATCCTGCCAATAACTTGAACCAGGTATTCAATAACTACTGCACAATCCACTTCGTATTGTCTCTGTCCTGTTTATCATAGTTATTATTGTAGTTATTAGTACCTTTCTATCCCTTAATTTTACCGAAATGCAGCATGTTATTTATTTGTAAATCCTAGTTATATCTCTTGGAGATATATTTTATATATTTAAATGCACCATGGGGGGCTTGGGGTGAAACAGCATTTTGGTACGCTGTATACTGTTGTATTGACAATAAAGCTCTTGAATCTAATTTCCCCCTTTTCAGCCCAAGGAAAGTGCTAGGAGGAAGTAGAAGACTAAGACAAAAGCATGAATTGCCAAAGCCACCTATCCTCTTCACATACCACTGAAATGTAGTTGAGATGTGGCTGCACACTGATCACGAACTACACCTTTGTTCTGTAGAATAGCATTACAGACGACCTAGCTAACAGAAGTGACCTAAAAATAAAGCATTTTCAGAACTTTACAACTAGAGAATTTTTAATAACATAAAGAAATTTACACATTTCCTTAAAGCTAATACAAAATTACATTTATAAAAACCAAGATGTGAAAATTCACAATGGTCAGACCAGGCTGAAGTTTGTGCACTGTTGCATCTGTCCAGTGCTATTTGATAATGTCTTTATCAATTGAAAATTGATACTCTTGGCAGACTGGCACTGGACTGACTCCCAGAATGCCTTGAGCATAAAGCCACGATGAAAACAAAACTACAGCAGGTGATGTGAACTTCTAGTCTTAGACATCTGGCAACAGCTGCAGACTTCTTTCATAACTGCCCTCCTAAGATATAACTTTTTCTAAGAAGGCAGCAGCTTTGGAAAATGTCCTATTTGTCACAAGGAAGACCTACAATTTTTTACACAATATTTTACACAAAAAGTTTCAGTATCATGCTTTCCTTGACTTGCCAAATTTCAAATGATGCAGAACAATGAAAAGCAATGTGCAAAGGTATGGCTAAAAACACAACTGAGTCAGCAATCAAGCTAAGATGTGCAACAGCCATTAAAAAAAAAGAACTTACTGCTAATGTGTTGAATACAATGGTGATTTTGGCCCCTATTATGTGAGCTAGGTGGAGCATTTTATTGCTATTTATTATAAATGGAAAAAATACAAATAGGAATTTGGAAACTTGTGTTCCTGTCGAAGCACCAGACATCAGTCTTTAACAGTGTTTGTGGATGTGTGTCTCTACATTTTCTCATAGCTAAGCTCATGTCCACAAGTGAGGCACGTTTTCTTGTAGAGGTCTTCCTCTTCATCTACAACCTCTTCTGGTCCATACTCATGCTGGTGAGCGGTGGTGTTTTTGGTCCACATACTGCTCCTTACTGCTCTGCGTAGCTCTAATACACGCACAGAGACACACAGCTGATGTTTAACAATGCTCAGTGTAACCCATTTGAGAGGGGAGAATTTTGGCTCAAAGCAAACACCAACCTTTGACCTTCTTGTTGAAGCGTTTTTGTTTCTGCACCTCTCTGTTCTCTTCTCTTGTTTCTATGGCTTCTTCTAGAGCTTCCTCTGAACCCCACACCTCCATACATCTTTTCTCCACCTGTAATATACAAAAACCTTTTAGCAGGTCCATAGACTGTACAGGTAAGATGGACACTGGCACCATGATGCCCCCCTTGGAATTGTAAAATTCTGCTTTGAAGTTGAAATTTAAGCATTTCGCTGCAGCCATCTTTGGTTTTGGGTTGAAGCTAATATCTGGAAAACCGGGGACTAGTCAGCCACACTGTAGCCAGTAAATTCTAAATGTTTAAAAGTGATTAATAAGTTATTAAACCAAGTGGGAACTAAGTTTTTTTTCATAGATCTTTTTGTAACCAAAGGAATCGCCCCCTGCTGTCCATTAGAAAGACTGCAAGTTTAAATCACTTTTACCATCTTCTTCACTTTTAGATTATGTAAAAGAGACTTTTACATAATCTACAAAACATACACCCTAATACATTTACTGAACATTTAGCAGTACTTTGGTTTACTCACACCTCAGCCTCTCATTTCTTGGGTAATAGTATTTTCACATTATTTATGTTATCACAAATCTAATGACTAACGATTTTTAACACACAGTGATTGAGTTAATTGGTAAGCTTGTGTCGTAAAACGTGTGCATTGTAAACTTAAAACAAAACAAAACAATTATCTGCTTGTTTTTAGTGAAGATTTACGAACCAATCACTTCGCATTTTTTTAATATGAATAAAGTTTCACATACATTAAGCTTTTTAAGATAGAAATACTATATTTAAGTTCACAGTGAGCAGTCTAGCCACACAACACTGAATGCTAAAGAATATTAGCATAACGTAAATATAGGTTAAAAAAAGTTGTATGAACTGCCCTTCACATATTTTCATACCTGCAGCTGGAGGTAGAGCTTCATATCTCCCCAACGTGGGTTATGGGGGTTTTTCTTCAGTATAAACCTGAGAGGAGGCTCCCTCTTGTCCAGGTCACAGTCCTTCAGCAGGTAGCGCTGCTTAGCCTCAGTCCTGGAGATCAGCTTGTGCTTTTCCTCATTGTCCCTGAAAAGTTAATAGGTTTAAAATAGAGCTTTAGTTGTACGACTATATATAAAAAAGTTGACAGTTATACACAAAAAAGTTTGAGGCAACTAAATGACCAAAACATTGCACTTTAAAGCCCCTAAATACATAGACTGTGATGGACACCAGCACAAAATGTTTAGGTATCTTAATGCTCAATATAAAATGCACAAGCAAATACAGTAAATGACAGCAAATCATCCTTTTTTTTAATTTCGTCATGATGAAGCCTGAGTTTAGTTTTGTTAAAAAAAAAAAAAAAAAAAAAAAAGGTTCAGTACATGTAACATGTAACATGAGGAGGTGTTAATTCATCCTCCAAATTCTTCCAGATCTCAGGGAGCATGACTGTAAATAGCTGTTAAACACCGGAAATCAGTGAGGCTTGCAGGTGTTTATGGTTCAAAGTGTTAAAATATAAGTCGCCAAATAAATCTAATAAATATAAAAGTATTAATTGTGCACATAGACTGCAGCAAACACATCAGGTGTGTGTGTAAGTGTATACCTGCAGTTGTCGCACACAGACAGGTCAAAGCTGTTGCTCAGGTACGAGTCCATAAAGGGTTTCTGACATTCATCACACATCAGGTACTCTGGTTCAATCACCGGAGCTGAAAACAACGCAGACCCACAGTGATCAAGAACAAAGGTAAATAATGTAAGTACGAGACGAGCACGTAATTTTCTAACTAAACACACACCTGGCTGATGCACCACTACCTTGATCTTCTGCTCTCCCTCTATATTTCCCTCCTCGTCGATAAAGAACCCAGCTCCGGAGTCGATGGTCTTGGAAACTTTGGCCGCTGTTGCGCCCTCCACAGCGGACAAAGGACGACTCGCAAGACGGGCTTGTCGGAGCATCAACGCCCGCTGCCGGTTCCTCTCGATTTTAGCCCGCATCGCCGGGGAAAGCTCGAGTTTGGGACTCGAAGAACCACCATCCACTGTCTCGGCCTGTGACGGATCCATGGTGCTCTCTAAACACAGCGATCACGGCAGAGCAATGAATTAAATTACTCTGCAGAACTTGCCCCGGTCTCTCTCGCTCCATGCAAAGTCCAGCACTAGATTGTTACAAAACTGACAGCTGTATGCTTCCGGCTTCTTTTTCTTTTGGGTCTTTTGGTGAGTTTCAAACAGCTTTCGGGGGCAATACCGCCACCTTCTGTCTGACCCCGTGTGGACTAAAGCACACCGCTATCGGACTAATAGTAACTGAATTCAAAAACGTCCACATATCTATTTATTACACTTTATAAAATAAAATATTGCATATTCATTTTGATTATTATGGCTTAGTGATTGTAAAACCAGAAATTCAATATTTCCAATTATTATTATTATTATTTTCTAAACCTAGTCAAAAAGAAAGGATACAATGTATCCTTAAAAAAAGCTCCCAATGAGCCAGAGTTTCTTAAAATGTTTCAGTTACTGTCTGATAACAGCTATCCAGACTTTTTCTTCATTCAAAAGAATTGTCAGGCCTGAAACACAATCTAAACTATCTACAGCATACAGTATCTGAAAGTTATGTCTTGAAGAAACAACAGAGACCCAGGGCCTGACAGGTGCATATGGTCCTTCAGTAGCAACAGGGTTTATGGACCTGATAGTGGATATTAGGAAAGAAGAGCTAAGCAGAGCCTACAGTCATTTGTCACACACAGGGGAGGCACTGTTATTGTTTGGGGTTACATTTTAGTCAGCGGTCTTGTCAGAATTGATGGATGTACAAACAGAAAAAGTATGGTAAGATTCTGATCCACTGTGTATTAT
The DNA here is from genome assembly GCF_051167445.1 of Perissodus microlepis. Taxonomy (NCBI): domain Eukaryota; kingdom Metazoa; phylum Chordata; class Actinopteri; order Cichliformes; family Cichlidae; genus Perissodus; species Perissodus microlepis. The sequence goes on from NC_140466.1 coordinate 12,217,364, forward strand.
CATCTGGAAAACATCTGATTGGCTGCTCAGATTATCAGATTATCTACTAATCAGAAGATTGGTGTTTTCATTACTAGCTGCTCCAGTCTGCATGCCAAAGTATCCTTGTGGAAGATATTGAACCCTGAGTTGCTCTCAGATGCTTTCATTGTAGTCTGTATATTAGATAGAAAGCACTTAGGTAGAAATAGCATTTTAAAAAATTGTATGAATGGGTTTAAATGGGTCCATGAGTAATGTCATATAAAGTGCTTTGAATACTCGAGTAGAACAGTGCTACATAAGAACCAGACCATTTACTATTAACAATGATCCCAAAGACACTGGTAATGCAGCAAAAGCATTCCCAAATAGAAAAACACACATTGGAAGACTATCAGTCATGAATTGGCTTCCCCAGAGCGCAGACCTCAATATTAGTGAAGTTATGTGAGATCATCTTGGCAGAGAGTGGAGCAAAACACCGCCAACATCAAAGAAGAGCTTTATATTTGTAAACTTCTTAAAGATTGCCGCAAATTACAGCATCAGCGTAGCATGGCCTGGAGACAATCAGCTTGTGCCTCTGCTGAGTTATTATTAATTTATTATTAATTTATCCAACAGTTATAACCAGTCCTGTCATACTAATCTAAGAGTAAAGCATTTTGACTGGAAAGTGTCATGGAAATGTGAATGTAATTTTTTTTTTAAATTATTTGTAATTTCAAGAAGTATTAGTCAGAGGAATTATGGCTAATATGATATCTCACACCATTCAAAACTCTTTTTCCTAAATAATCTTGCTTTCCTTTTTCTTTTTCTTTTTTTTTTTAAACGATCTCCAATATGAAAAGGAACCTGCACAAAAGTAAAACACTTGCACCCTTAATGGCTTCTAAATATAGTATTTCAAATTATAAATCTTTCTTAATCCTGGTTTTGTGAGAATGTAAACTCATTATCGCTGCACCAGAATGCCACTCATGCTATTACGACTTTCACTGACCCAATGCCCTTGAACCTTTACAGGGCAAAACTCATTAGCTTGTGTGTGTCCACACTCAACATTAGTTATATTCAGTTCAGTTATTCAGTTACTCCCTAACAAGCACATTTTAAATGTCATCATACTTATATCTGTATACAACTTCTGTAGTCCTAAAACAGTTCCACCCCAAAAATGATCATTCTTTTATAGCAATCAATAGCACACACATTTACTCAGTTACTGACAAAGACACTTGATACATATATGGGAATTTGCCTGGGGTGATTTTGTAGCTTGTTAACTGGCAGACAGGTACTTGAGTTACTCACTACCTAAATTTATAGGTAGTGAGTAAATGTCCTCAGATATCCCCCAAGAACAACCTTTACTGCTGTCCTCAGCTGTCCATTTAATCTTGGTTGCATCTCACTGGTCTTTGCAGCGGGCCATGCCTGCTTTTGTAAGAGGCTTGTGTCTATGTAAAGCAGACCACATCCTGATGGATGACACTGCTAATCTGTGTTATGAGGAAGGTTGAGTGGTAAACTGACCTCCCTATTTACGTGATTTAAATATGTCAATGTCACATTTAGTTAAGAATCTAGCAGGCAAAGTATTCCAAGATCTGCAGAGTAATTCATATGATTTTCATTCACAAATTGCAAATATACTGCAGTTAAATTAGGCTGACAAGGCTGTCGGGAGCATCTATTTCTTAATATTAACTAAAAAAGTTCACCGACATTGATTTTTTTATTTTTTATTTGACCATATAACATTTTATACAGAGATAAATTATATATGTTTTTACAGTATAATACATGTTTCAAGTAGAACATTATAACATTGTTGTTGAAACTGGTCAGAATGAATCTTTCTAAATGCACTCATTCACATACATTCCTCACATTCTTATGATCCATCAAAGCACAAAAAATGTAGTAGTGATACTGCATAGACTGGCTAAATCTGAGCTGGAGTCTGAGAACATTGTGCTGAGTTTTATAAGCTGCTGTATGTTATAACTTTGACATACAAATGCTTACAATCACATTAGTCTCAATTAACGATTACAAAAAAGTAGTATACATAAAAATACACAATAAACACACATTTTGACGTTCGGAATAGTTGGTATCAGTTTTATGGAAATAAACTGTACACTTATTTAAAAAAAAATAAGAATAAAGTTAAAGTAAATAGGTGTATGACTGAAAGGGCATTGTTTGCGGTGTGGACATGCTCCTGAAATTCAGATAAACTATTTTTCATTTCTTCAAGAATTATAAATTATTGCCCAGATTAAAGTCTGCTTCAAATTCTCCTGAGAACCGAGGGGAAAATAATATTTCCTTTAGAACTTTTTTTTGTGATTTATTTATTTTGAGTATTTAGGGGCAGGTTAGAAGAGATTTTAAGCCATCTGAGGTCTATGCTGTATATGAGGACAGGCGGTTGGTAGCAACAGGTGGTGCAAAATGCTCAAGATGGACAATATGGATACTAACTTGCCTTTTTAGCAAGGCCCCATGTTACTAAATGGGCCACAGCAGTTGGATTTTGCTCATGAAACAACAACAATAGAGTAAAAATTTCGCACCATCAGAGAAAATGCCAAAGAAATAAAAGCCTTTCTTCAGTTTAACATTTCTTTATTGTATTTTTCTGTAAGTATTTAAAATTACAACCTCCTTAAACATTTCCATTCAATCCTGAAGAAAATTTTTTAACATTTGCATACATTTGAATGGAAACATTGTACTGTGTTTTCTTACTACTACTAGGGATGTAAAATTCCATGCTTTTTACTCAGCGTTATGTCACTAACTGAACAATGGCTTACAACCTGTAAGTCTAACAGAAATAACACAAATCTGTGTTATCTTTTACAGTACATTAGTTGTTTTATATCAAAATAATACAGATGAAAAGCAGTGATATCGCTTATATTGAACACTCTTTTTTCAGGAACATATAAGTTGAAAAATAACCTTGAAGTTTAACAAGTAAAATAAAACAACCTCTGTTAATCTTTAGTCCAGCACTCGTTGTCCAAACTGCATCTCTGGGAATCAACCCTTCATTAAAGTCATGCAATGTAAAGGCAGCCAGAACCAAAGAAGTCATGTTCACAAGCTCGTTATAGATAGTTGGGATATACATATTTAGGCAGTACTGACAACCATAGCCAGTTTTATCCATGTACAGCAACTATTTAGTATTTGATATGTGCTACAATAGATTTCAGTGGATGGGTAGCAATTCTGCCAAATATGACCCCAAATGTCAAAATGTATTTAAAAACACATAACATTTCTCTGATGTAGCAAAGTACGTGGAGTATTGGACATCGCCCTCATAATGATCTTATATACTAAATATCTGCTTGTAAGAGTAATGATGTCTCATACTTGGTTTGAGACATCTTCATCAACAAACCAAAAACAGCTGAAGATTTCTTCTGAGATCTTCAGCTGACATTTCAATCTGGCTTTTCTTTCACTGACCATCAATTATTTTCAGCATGTTTCAGCCAACAACAGAAACTGCTTGCAGTCACGTCGGAGAAAGAGAATTCTTCTTATTCGATGGCATGAAATCCATAAAAGAAGCACAGGTCTGTTTTCCACGGATAAACGCCTGTGATGCACCAGCCTGAATTTGCAAGATTGATTTATGTCACGGCTTCTGCCTAGCTGACATCAACAACCGTGTGTGTGTGTGTGTGCGTGTGTGTGGGTGTGGGTGTGTGGGTGCAAACTTGTATGTCTGTGTGTGGACAGTGGCTATGCAGACCTCTACTGTGTGCATATTAAGTGACAGTGTGTATATGTTTGTTTTATGTAATGGTCAATATGTGCTGTTATGCTTAATTTCTGCTGTTTGACCAGCAGTTAACCAGAGTCCCTCCCTCAGACTGTAACGGGGCAGACAATAATTCTGTCCTCCAGCATGACACTGACAACGAGGAAAACAAAGTACAGCAAAAACATAAGAAAGCCCAGACTCTTGCTCATTCTCCACTTGCAAGCGGCAATGGACATGATGACAAACAGCAGCATGAGGAAGAGAAGGACGATGGCGCAGAACAGGCCATTGCTGCTCACCTCCACTGGCTTCAAGTCATTGATAATGTTGAAAATGAGCCAGGGCAATGGCAGACTGGAGGGAGGACAGAGGCATAGAAAAGACAACAGAGAAGAATTGGGTTTTCTTGGCGCATTCTTATTTAAAAATGAATGGCTTGTGTGTTCTTGTTTATTGCCAGACTCACCCCACAGTGATGTCAAAGATGTTGGAGCCCACTGAGCTGGACACAGCCATGTCACCGAGGCCCTTTCGAGCTACAATCACACTGGTGATCAAGTCAGGAATTGAAGTGCCAGCTGCTAATATTGTCAAACCCATGATTTCTTCTGTGATCCAGAAAGTTTCTCCAACCTAAAATGAATAATATTCCAACTCAAATCTTCAGTTCTTTTCAGCCACACAAAACCTAAATCTACTAATGTGACAGCATTCTGTCAAGGAAAACATAGGTTAAAGTTATGATAACTCTGTCATTCAGACGTATGCATGAAAGTGAAAGACAGGGCCCCTACACTTCACAGTAATTGTGACGTGACGTTACATTTAGTTTAGTCAACAAGTGTCACTAAGAGCAGGGTTTGTAAGTCTGTGTGTGTGTGTGTGTGTGTGTGTGTGTGTGTGTGTGTGTGTGTGTGTTGCACACTGTATCAGCTGCTCTTGTCCCTCACACAGAATTTCAGAAATTGAGAAATATCTTCTGTATCAGGAAAAATCACCAAGAAGAAACATTTTAAGTTTCAGATGATAAATGTAGCTCATTAGACATGTCCAGTACAGGGTTGGACTGGTGCTGGAGCCTATCCCAGTTGTCACAGGGCAAGATACGTGGCCCTGGACCACCAGTCTGTTCCAGAGCTAACATAAAAGACAGCATCAGTCACACTCACATTCACAACTACGGCCAAGACAGAATAACTAACTAGCCTAACATAACATTTATGGGTTTTTTTTTCATTAATAAATATTTCTGGATAACGCACATTCATCTGCATGCATTGAGTTAAATCTGCTATACAAACAAATAATAATATCTAAATATAATCTAATCCTATTTAAAAAAAAATATTATAATAATTTCATTAAAACAAACCTAAGAGAACAATTATATTTCATGTATTTTAGAAGATAAAGGAAATCAGTCCATGGATGCTGCTTTAAAAACTAAAAATGACATGAGGCTTTCAATATCTGAAAATGTACTCATTTACTCATTGCCACTCACAGTTTGAATACATGGGACAAGGTGAGAGCATAATGACTAATTCTTATTGCACTTTTGGCAATGCTTTTTCACGTGGCGTGCTGCACCTGTAGAAGCTAAATTAGCAGGTGCACTTTGTCAGTAACCTTGTGCTTTTGTCCTGTCGCTGCACTTGTGCTCTTAAAATAGAGCGCTACAGGTTGATCTGACTGTGGCTCAAGACAGATTAGCCAGGATTAGTTCCCACGGTCACACATTTAACACCCTGACAGCTGCACTCTGACGAGAAAGGCCTCAGATATAGTGTGTATAGACAACAGGGTTGTTGTATGCTGCAAACAATCATACTCTAACATTTGTTTGTGAGTGCGTTGTGTGGGAAATACCTGATGAGCCCACCACACCATCAGGTAGGAAAAGAACGCAATCCAAAGGATGGAGCCGAGGAAAGTGACCGGGAAGAACCTTTCTGAGGTCTAAAAAACATAAAATAAGGCAATGTAGCTTCTTAGCCTATCACTTCTTTTTCGTCTAACTTAACATGTAAAATTAAGCAGTAGAGAGCATTCAAAGCACAGCCCTATACCCCTAAATTAAAGCTGTATGTAATATTCAGTAGAGCTGTGGAGCTCTATTCTATTTTCAAATAGGGTTTCAGTTTGTATTTTTATATTTGGTTGTGTGTATATCTACCTCTCTCCTGACATCAGGCAGCGTGAGCCAGAGAGGGAGGATGATTGGCAGGATCAAGAGGTAGGTGATTTGTTTCCTGGGAGTGTCAGGCCATGCCAGGCTCAAAGGCTTGTCTTCATCTTCATCTTCCTCACCATCCTGAGGATTAGTTCATGACCTTACATTGTAATATTGTGCCTATGTTGTACATAAATATATTTGGACATATTTCTTTGGGTAAACATAACTAAGTTAAATCTCCTGATTGTTTATAGGTCAAACATTTTGCTTTTGAAAAGGAGTGATGCTTCCATACCTCATCTCCTCCTGCAGCACCATTCATTGGTGGTGTAACTTCCACTGCAACATTTGTACTGTTTGTGATCTTTTTATCAGCTGGAGGTAGAAAGTAAGTAAAAAAAGTAAGTGCATTTTATTTATATAGCACAGTTAAAAACTGTGCTTAAAACAAGCAATAAAAGGTGTGTTGAAACAAAAAAGAAGAAGAAGAAAGAAGCAAGAAAGATAGAGGGACAATACTGGCAATAAAAAAGAGCAATAATATCATGGCAATAATTTATCAATATTAATTATAATATAGTTAGTTAATATAAAATAACAAATTAGAAATGTAGTCCAATAAAATAATCAAAGATCATATTTAATCTCCTCTACTGAGAAAAAGAAAAGATAATCTCTTTGTTTACTTTTTTTTACAAGTATAAAGCAGTTTGTGCATCTTTGTGTAAAAATTCTTGGATGATAACAGATCAGCTGTTCAACTAAAATGTATTGAATGAAATAAATCAGAGATTAATCCACAACCAGAAAAAAAAAACCCTCTAAATTACAGCCTGACACATAAATGTATTAATGCAATCACTGTCTATAAAAATATAAAACTTTTATCATTTTAACTGTTTCTTTAACATCAGTGAAGCAAGGGACAGTCACATTACTTACATTAATGAGGGAAAACATTAAAAAAAAAAGATTTAGTCTTCTCGTGAAATGAAAAGGTAGCATTTAGTTTTCTTTTTCAAAGCTTTATTGCCTGAACAATTCTTTCTTGTGTAGCCTGCCCATGATCTATTCCACTATTTTTTAAATTAACATACTGATAAATTTGTGTGCTGTTTCAATCATTCATCTATAAACTGATAAATAATTGCACAACTGATTTGTCACTTTATCGATGGGGGTTGACCAAAAGTACATTGGCGTTTCAGTATTCACTGGTACACACCTACTCCGTTGGCAGTGGCACCATCTTCTTTACACTTCTTCTTGGCCATTTTGTGAAGGATTGAAGCCTTCTCTTTAAAATGTCCTAAAACAAAAGAAACAGTCCTTAATGCAACATGTCTTAATACAAGCTCAATCATCCAGTTATGGAAATCCCAAAAAGTTGATTCTGTTCATTTGGACGTAGCGTTTTCAGTGGGGGAGACGTTTCGTCACTCATCCAAGTGACTCCTTTAGTCTCAGCTGACTGTAGGTTTCCCCAACCTTATAAACAGCACATTTGCACAATGACTGAAACTAGCCCACTGAATGAACAATGTAAATTGTCATGACCATTGATCAGTGGCTATGGTGTCATCATGAAGGCAGATGAAACAATGGTCTCGTATGATGTTACATCTCTCTTAACTTGTGTTGTTTGTAGTTCGTAAGAGATTTCAGGATGGCCCTAACCTCAGCATCAGGACCACTCTCAGCACAAACAGTGTGTTTGTTCTTGGAACTGTGTCTTCATTACGCATATTTCACATACAAGGGTCATTACTACAGGCAGAAATATGGGCATGCCGTGGGTTCCCCTTTTACACCCACTGTGGCCAACTTGTACATGGAAGAAGTGGGAAAAAGGGCTAGGGTTAGTATTGGAACAGCTGAGACACATTTTTCTAAACACAGCGCCTCTGTTGTTTTTAAACCCCAAAACAGGCTGCAACAAAAATTGGTGTTCCCCAAGGATCTGGTCCACTGGTCCCCTACAGTATAATGCCAGGAGGATTCCCATGATTTATACATCGGGGAAACCAAACAACCTCTGTTTCAGCCGATGGCACAACACAGAAGAGCCACCACCTCCTCAGTCTATTTACACATACAGGCCAGCGGACACTCTTTCAGTAAGGAGGACATACACATCCTGGACAGGGAGGAATGCTGGTTTGAGCGGGGAGTCAAGGAGGCCAAGGGAAGGACCATCTCTGAATCAAGGAGAAGGCCTAAGGGTGCATCTTTATTGCAATGCTGTGATTGCAGCCATTCTGCAACTCTCTTAACTGTCTATGCTCTTAAACCTAATCCTAGATATAAACCTTTCATAGGATATCCTTTTGATCTTGGGCTAGGCTTAATCTGTTTCTTGGAAACCTGAAGTTATTAACCTTTATTTAATCTCAAGATAAGTCACATTTGAATTTGTTGTGGTGAAGGAATGTAATCTTTATGTCAGCACATTGTATGTGTCACATTCTGTGTTTATTTGAAACATTTCTAATTTGGGAGGACTATAATGTTTGTGAGAGTGTACGTGATTTGTATCTGCACATGCTCACTCATACCCTCATTACTGAGGGGATCCAGTGTGTGTATCATGAGCTGGAAGATGCTGTTTCTCATCAGCGAGTTGTGTAGAGAAGCACAGCTGCCTTCCCTCTGCAGCCTGGGTTTAGCCTGTAAAACATAAAAGCACAAATACCAAATGTTTTTATGGATTCAAATGTAAATGCACACTTATTTTACGCATCATTATTTCTCTCTGTGTCCACTCATGGGTTTATTATAGTTGTAAACCATTGTCAGGTGGTGCCGGTCACAGCTTCAGTTCTTTAAATAAATAAAATTAAATTTGCAATGTTCCAAAGGGGAAAAAAAGATAATAAGACGTTAAGCTACTATTTAAAAATTAAATGAAAGCAGAAGAAACACATTTTTAAATAAACCCTTTTGAAAGATTTGAAATATACAGTGAAATATAGAAGTGGTATACTATGTTATGCATATAAAACAGTACAAATAAACTTACCGTAAGCTTGTTCTCGTCATCACTTGGGGCATTTACCTTTAGGAAAGAATACAGAGACAATAATATAATAAAAATATAATAATAGACATAATAATAGATTACTGTAATGGAGAATATAATAAACATATTAAATATGTAGTCAGTATATTCAGTATATTTAATAAAATGCCACCAACACTTTTTGTATTTGTGGCACTGGATTGGATTGCATTTAAACAAATGTTAATTAAAATAAACATGGAAGCTTGAGCTTGAGTTATTCACAAAGCACTTTGGAAGGCATTTTTAGATCAAGTATATGTAAATTTTTTCTTACAGCGGGGAGGGTAAAGACACCATTAATCAAGTAATTATGCAAAAATGAAAAGATTAAAAAATATTTACTCAAGATTTATCATCACCTTCTTTTTCAGTATCCCAGCTATTTTAGATGTATAACTTCAGTGGAGATTACATCACGCTGTTCATGTCCAGTATTTATTTAAACTTCCTCATGAAAGTAAACCATTGCACGTTTTAGGCACCTTTCCAACACGAAGACTACACACACAGGAGGATCTCACACTAATCTCAATCCCAGCCATGTTTTTAGATGGCATATACATCACAGCCATGTCACTATATAGCTACATACATATATACATGTCAAAGCTCCCTCAGTCCTAACTCACACTGTGCCACTGAGCTACACCCGTGGTGAAAGAAAACAAAAAAGCTGGATTTTACTCCAGAAAAACTAGCAAGGATAAAACAAAGAAAAGAAAACATGCACACAGACTAAAAGGACAAACCATGAGCAGCATAACTATATATACAAACTACCAAACCATTTGGCTTTTGGGGGGGGGGGGGGGGGGGGGAATCACAAATTGGATTCATATTAAAGGCTATAGAAGATTTTTTGCACCATTTCCAAGGTGAAAGGCAAATTAAAATAATATAAATTCTCAGTGTTTACTGTTCCAAAGTTGTCTCCCAAAATATTACTTCTGACAGGTTTGTATAAACATGATAATGCTGTATTTTTACTCACTTTGTTCCAAAGATGAAAATCTTATTAAAGGTAAAATAGCTTCCAAAGAACCAAAGAACAAGATAAATGAGAAGATATAGTTACTATCCTGAGTGCAATTATAGCTCCATTAGCAAAGCAACAGCCAAAAAAAACCCCAAAAACGATTTAGACGAATATTAGATTAGTATAGATTTTCTGGTCCTTTTACCTATTTGTTGTGTGATTGTGCTTGTCTGTTGTTTATAATCATGACAGTGTGGTCCAGAAACCTGACTGGGTCACAACTGTGCAAGAGGAAGCCATGGTACCATAAAGTAGTGTAAATGATGCAAGTGACATCATAATAAAGTACAGTTTCAATACTGGATGTGGTCCAAGACCTCATTGGTGTCACTGCTGGTGTGATCCTATTGCTAAATGGTCTCCACTTAATCTAAATGAGGTGTTTTACAAACACAGAGTGAACATGCTAAACTCAACAACAGAGGGTTTTCTAACTAACTTGATGGTTGGTTTTATTTTTAACAACAGGTGCCCTTCCTGCCACAACACCAAAATGGAATTTATGTCTCCAAATGAAACAAAACCAGCAACATTTCACTTGCCAAGCAAAAGCTTAAACCATTAAACCGGCACACTCTGGAGCCACAAAGTCATCATATACTCAACAAGTATCTCATGAACAAAATCGAGCACTAAAGTGGTCTCTGAGAAATATACAAACACAGACAAAATACCACACCTGGCACGTTTTCATGACTGAGTCTCCAGAGATTGAGCAGATAATCCCTTTAATTAAAACACCTGCCGCTGCTAGGGTTGCTAAACCAAGACACGGGTGGTTAAGTATTGTTTTTTGAAGTCATCACTACCAAATTGCTTTGGTCCACCTGGTTGTTTGGTAATAACAATTGTTAGAGATCAGTTTTCAATTTAAATCTAGTAAAACTATGTATCTTATCAGTCAGAGCCTTTTCTTCCTTTTTATATTGTTGTGAGTTCAAACATTGTATCATATTTCTCATTAGACTTATTAAACTCAGCTAAACAACATAATTTTAGAAGGTTTTGGCCAATCTTCTAAAACCATTTGATGGTTGAAGATGGAAGATGTGAATACTTCACAGCATTCATCTTACCCTTGTAATAATATGGATGATGATGATGATGATGATGATAATGGTAATAATAATGATGGGGATGATAGCGAGAAAAACATGGTCAAATGAAGGACCAAACCTAAAGTTAAGGAAGCTTGCCTTTTGTTGTCACCTGTCTTTCCTGGCCTCGTGATTTCTGAGCACTGTAAGCAGAAGCCAGCTTGGCATTAGGTCATGTTAGCTAATGCTCACATGGCTCATAAGAGTGGCTGGATGACAGAAGACACTTGCAGCCTGCTGTAGAATCTGTTGAGCCTGAAGCTGTTCTTTGGTAATTCCTCTTTGAAAGAAGCATTTTTTTTTTTAATTTCAATTTATTTTCTGATTGAAGTTGTTAATTAGATACTGCAATCTGACAAGTAACTATCATTTATAAAGTTTGGGTGTTTTTTTGCATTTTACATAACATATTACAATTTTACCAAGCTCTTATTATGTGTCATAATAACAAAATCCCTATTGTGTTAGTAATCTACATTTAATAAAATTGTAAATAATGGAGTAATTTTTTCTCTTTGCAGCACAGTTTCAGCCCACATGTTGTATTTTGAGATTTCTAAAACTATCTTGCCCAAAAAATGATTGTTGTCATTTTTTAAATTTCTATAATCATTGTGATAATATCACATAAAATTCTTCTGCAAGTTGTTTACACGTAAACCTGCCCTGCACAACAACCATCCACCACAGCTTTTTAAAATTTAATGCCAGCAGACTCAAAAATGTATAACTAACCTGTATTTTCCAAGATGTGATTTTCAGTAGTGACATTTCCTGTGACTACAGAGTGTTAAATAAAATTTTATGAATGACAGTAATTTTGGTTTTGGTATTTCTAATAATACATTTGTAAAATAGAGAACCAAAGAGAGTACCTAAGAGAGTACAAATATATGTGTATATGTGTAAAGGTTTTGATTTTGGACTGTTGATATGTAAAACAGATATTAATAACATACTGGTTTCCATATTTTTTACGGGTTTATTGGGAAATAATACACTCGCCTCCATCTCAGCTATGGTAGAGCTAGTTGAGGTGGAGCTCCTTGCACCAAGGGATGCTATGAGATTAGTTGAAAAACATGTTTTACACATTTTTTATTTTAGATGACTAACTTTGTGATATTTAGCGTTAAGCAGTTCCTCTGTGCTATGTAAAAAATCACCAGCTCAGCACAGGCCAGTTTCTGGATTAACAGCTATAACTTCAGTAAGTGCATATAGTCTTGTTTTTCTTTTCAGGGTCAGCTTTCCTTATGTTGGTATAGCTATTGTTTAGCTATTAAAGCTATAGCTATTAAAAGATTTACTAAACAATTTATTGTACTAAGCTGCTGTTCAAGTTTGGTGATCTCATCTTCTCCGAGCAGGTAACTATAGACACTGGAAGACAGCCAAGATGTAAAGTGCTGACCTCAGATCAGCACGTTTACACATGGATTTCCCATCATTCTACTGACCATCATGTCACTGGTGCAAAATCAGATCACCTTTTCATAATAAACATAAAGTAGAAATTACATAAAGTACACGTCTCTCTCTTCCTCTCTCTTCCCCTCTGTCTCTCTCTTCCTGACCATTTGAGCTGTGGGACTTAGCCAGGATTAATCAGCAGAGATCACCACTTTTAGACCAGCAATTTTCAAGCCCTCATGTGAAGTCATGCAGAAACCCACACAGGTCAAAGTGCTGTTAAAGAACTTGCTTGCACTCTCATCTGTGAGATCATCCTCACTGCTTTAAAAATTATTATAAATAAATAATAAAATATTCACAGCTGCACACTGACTCACTCTAAAAACCTGAAAAGATCAGCTACAATTTCTATCATAAATAAATCAAATGAAATTTGCATTCTGGGTAACAAGCATTTAAAAATGTAGTTATGAACCACAGCAAAAGTATTAAAAATCTAGGACAACACAATGTAATTCCAAAATATCCTCCTTCTTTATTCATGCACTAATGGAAAGGTGTTTTCTGTTTAATCCCACTGCCCTCTGCTGCCTTGTAGTACATGAGAGAAATGTAATTTGAACATTTCTTCAGTGCTCTGCAGACACTGTGTGAAAGTGTGCTTGAATGTATGTTTGCTGTCGTCACTGCAGGTAAGCAGTTGATAAGGGGATTAGAGAGAATTAGCATCTTTAGTCCCATCAGTAAGCAAACCAGCAAGTCTTCTCATCATCTCCTGCTACCCAAATGAAATGCATGCACTGAGCAAACCAACTTGAAAAAGTCCAAAGTACATACAAAATACAAGCTTCACAACACTATGAGCATAACTGCAGGCAGAGAATGAACTGTGCAGGATTGTTTCTCTCTGAGATCTGCTGATTCCTGCTCCTCCAGGTACCACCTGACTATTATTAGTGGCTCTAATGGGATTAGAGAGCATTAACCTGAGGGATTATTTAGGAGCTACCAACACATGAGAGCAAGACAGCTTGACATCCAGTGCTGGACAGCAAAAGAAGAAAGCTGTTCTTTGGTTCAAGTGAGGCAGCTCGGGGAACAGCTGATTCCCAGAAGGGCACAGATGTCAAACAGAGCTTCTGTAATAACAGTGATATTAAGTTTGATTAGAACACATGTGTATGTAATCAAAGGTTTAAATAATTCAGTATGAACTAAAATATAACAACTCTACAACGGAAATTAATTCTTAAGAAATTGTGTTGAAAAAGCTTAAATATATTTATATCATATTTCATATGCCCTTTGCCATTAATGGTAAAAATGCTGAAATAAAACCACTTGGAGTAATATTTGGAGAACATTTTGTCTGGTTTAGACCTACAAGAAAATTTCATGGGAGGAACTTTAAAGCAAATACCATCACATCAGAGGCCAAGAGCTAATATGCAATGTAAAATGTGAGTATTACTGAAGCAGCATGTATAGCAATGGATTGAATATGACCCTGATGGACTGATAGTGGATGATGGCAGATGAGGTTACACACATATGATTAAGAAATCGCAGAGCAACAGATTCAACTCCAGCTGTACCCAAACAATAATAGGATAGATGGTGAGTCACTGAACAACTGTTTCTGTTTCCATTTGTTTAAATGATTAACGATGTGAATAATGACAGAAACTGATGCTTAAATAAAAAAAAAAAACAGGGCCAAACATTACTCTATCATAGATAACAGCTCCCGCCCACTTTTTTTCTAATGTAAGGACACAGCTGGGAGAGCTAAATGAGGGACAGGACTTAACAGAGCACAGAAATGCACACGGAGGTTTGTACTAATAGTACTTTTCCTTCTCACATCATTGCTTCGGTTTTGGCGTTTTAGACTATATGGAATACATGAAGGAATTAACAATAAAAGAGTCCAATTGATGGTTAAGTCATCACAAAAAAATCTTAGTGTGGCACTTTGGTGGCAATTTCTGCATGACATGCCTTTTCCTGTTATTATCTGAAATAAATTGTAAAGTGAGTGTATATGTTAAATCTGTTCAAGCAAAACTTTGTGGTTAAGTAGTTTGGACCACCAACTTGGCTGATGCAAGTCTTTGGCAAATGTTCAATAATACCTGTGATGATCTCGATAGATGGGAATACAGTAAAACCCTAATAAAAATACAAAATTTGAATGAAATTAAATGCATGACAGATTAATCTAATCTTTAACTTACTTAAGTTTTCAAACATAAAAAATCTTAAGTCTTGTAATCCAGTTTAAATGGGGACATTGACTAGCTCTGTTACATCACTACTGTTCTAAGAGCCCTGCTGGACTCTGGTCTGAACTCCATTACTAAAAGTAATGATTAAAGATGAAGCCTGGTCTTAGTCAGCATGAATATGGTGTAATCTGGCTGTCTATCAAACATCATCTGAAGTACACAGGTGCACAAATGTTTATATCCTTTGAAAGTGAAATTAAGGAGATTTACGATGGATGACAGAATGCTGTCTGTTTAGTACTCAGGTCTCTTTTAACACCCTCTCAAATTCTCAAACCATGAATACTATTATTCTAAGGCTCAGCAGTCTATGTAAGTTTTCCCTGTTATGTAATTTACTTGGGAAAAATTTTAAACAGCAAAACAACAAGAGCAACAACAACAACAAAATAAACCACTTTGAAGCTTATACTTTGTACCACTCCTTTCCAAGTATGCAAATCAAGTGGTATAGTGTTGCTGGAGAAGATTCAGTGTCCTTTTTCTTTGTTTACTTATTTACAGTGCACTTTTCTTGGTTAATTTTATATACATGATGTTGTTGTTTTTTGATTGATTGATTTCATGTAAATCAATCAATCTATCTATCAATCAATCAGTTTCTTCATTTCAAATTAGACATTTTTCTTTCTGAGAAACTCCCTAGTTTTAGTATCCAAGATGTAAGACTCATTCTCCTGATACACTCTTTTAATTTAAAGTCTTCATGGTTGTTTGACCCAGTAGATTGAAGTGTGGATGAAAATCTTTTGTGAAATTTTTTGGCATTTCTATTTATTTATTTATTTATTTATGTTTTACGTTTTGGAACTTAACCTTGGAAGAATATTTATAGTCTATACAAAGCTGTCGCTTGACAATGATCAAGGGTGTTGTTGAGTAGAAAACATCTGGGTAAGAGTAGGGAGGATAAATGGATGGATGGATGGATGGATGGATGGATGGATGGATGGGTGGAGTCAGCTCACCTTCTGTGCATTCTCCAGCTCGTCCACCTGGTTGCTGCCCAAAATGCTTCTGATGATGAATTCACATTTGGCATTGAACTTCATGAAAGTTACATAGAAGGTGTAGAATAGCAGCAGACTAACACTTTCTTCCAACACAATTTGATTATCCAAAAAGAAATAGATGAGCATGAGCAAGCCAACGATATAGAATGAGACATCTCTGAACAGAGGCCACCAGGTGAGATTCAGCACCTCTTTGGAGAACAAGGCGCACATCCCAATTACAAATAGGATGTTGAAGACAGCCGATCCCACAATGGTACCAATACCCACATTGCTGTGGGAGATGAAGACTCCTATAACAGATGTGAAGAGTTCTGGGGCAGACCCACCTGCAGCCATGAAGGTGGCTCCTGCTACATCATCAGAGATCTCCAGCTTCTCTGTGATGACCGTGAGTGCAGGAACAAAGAACTCATCACAGACAATGGCTAAAGCTATGAACATGTACAACATGCCAAACATATGAAGCACTACGTAGCCCTGGCGCCTGTCCTCCACACTGAAATAGTCCGTTGGGTAGTCCCCATGATTCATCTCTATACTGGAGGATTTCATGGCCACCGGTGTATCCTCTGGTGCTGCTGAAAGGTTCCGGTACTGCAGAAGAGTTCTTTGGGGCATTGCTCCCTCAGCTGAGCGTTCAGCAGCTGAATCTACCTGAGTGGTCACTGATTTGGCCAGCATCAAGGCACTCCATGAACAGACTGTGCAGACAACCACCAGGCTGATGATAAAGCCCAAAATCCGTCCAGGCCGTAGCTTTCTCTTGACACCATGGTACAAGTGCATGGTACTCCTACTTTGAGGGCCCAGGCGAGGTGGTGAGCTGGAATATGCTATCAGGTCTTGATTTCTTATGGGTAGAATGAAATCCATTCTGTTTGGTGCAGGTTGTCAGAGTGGAAGTGTCTGGAATCCCCCAAAAGCTGGGTTGGTGGTGATATTGGCTATATTGGGTGGGGGTTTGACAGGCCACGGCGGTTTACCAATTGGTTTGCATGCTGCTGCCAGGTTTAAACACAACGGAAGCCCTTCAGTCTGATTCCAGGATCTATGCCATTTAAAGGTTTCCCCATATTACACACTGCAAGACAGAGAAAACAGAAGTTATAATACAAGTGTGCAAATGAAATATAGACATAAAAAGATATGCATAATAATTAACTATTTATCTATCAAATGGAAATCCCACGAGCCATTTCCCTCCAATGACAATAATAATCAGCAATCTTAATGAGTACCCTTTTTTCCCCTTTTATTTCTTTCCTTAAAAAAAAAAAAACATTTTCACTCCTGCTATCAGCTTTACTGTGGCCTCCTTGGCTCGAGTATGCCCATTCACCTACTTCTTTGCTATTTCTCAGAGAGAAACTTTGTTGGTTTAACTTTACTCATGAGTTTGATGAGTTGTTCCCTTCTGATTCTTTAGTCTTTCAAGCATTCTTGTTTCCTTTCAAGCATCCTGCAAGTATTGTTTTTGTAACAGTGTCACAAACTAAAACCCTTGTTAAAAAGCAGCTTCAGAAATAGCTATTCTCAAATCTAGAGTAAATTATATTTTATTCAAACACATAAACCTTCAAATATATTATTTTATTTTGGTAGAACTTAATTTTAAATAACAGTTAAAATCACATATAGCAACATTTTTTTTTCACTTGTAGTTTTTGTAATTTTGGTGTTGTAATTGGTCCTGAGAAAATGCAGTGAAAGCTTTTCTTTAACTATAGCTAGAACATTAGTGAAATCGCATTAGAGAGCTTTTTAATCCCCCATAGGATATACTTAGATTAGCCTCACGTCCTGCACACAGGTACCAAAAGGTAGACACCAACAAAATGAACAGAATGAAAAATGAGACCTGATGAGATTATTTTGCACATTAGAGTTATTAAACACTTATTCTATTCTACAAAAGCAACAATAATCTCTGAAGTCTTACAATTTTGTGCATCCTCATTTTTATCATTTAAATGTTTTAAAACAGCAACAATTTGCTGTCAGATGAATACTGAATCTTTTAGGTTATTAGAGTGAAGACAAATTGCAGCTACACACCAAACACACACATTCATCTTTTAGGTTCTCATACCACTCTTGGATATCTCCAGTTCGGTGGAGAAAAGTACAGCAGTCAACAGCTTGTCAGATCCTGAATCTCTGAGTGAATATTCCTGTAAATTGACTCTTAAAACAAAATGATCCCAGGTGTTCAGTGCAGGTCTCAACAGTAAATCCTCAGTGAGATTTTCTTCTCTAAGCACAGAAAGCTTCAGGACAGCATGTCCTGAAGGAGCTCCTCCCTCTTTTTCAGTGTTCCTCCCCCATTGACATTGGCCACCTCCTTTTACTTTCTCCTCCTTCCTTGTCCTCTCTGTTGCCAAGTCACTGTTAAAAAATGAGGATCACTATATCTGTCAATCGTATCTGCTTCCTCTGGCCACCCTTCCTATCGCCCCACCTCTCCACATCACCTGCATAATTCCTTCCTAGCTCTACAAACAAGCGAACAGATAATGGATTGAGAACAATAAGCTTACAGCTTGATGAGGCTGAAATTATCAGATCACAGTCTTGTGTATAAAGCGCTTGAAAATGATCCTACTTACTCTGTTATGCAATACTCTGCAGCATAGTTCACAATAGATGCTGCATGATATTTGTATGCGTTAGAGGTTTATAACCTATAAACAGGATGCCAAACTATTTTAAAAAATGAAAGTTATAGGATGTCATTTTGCCATTTAGTTTTATTAATTTAAGTAATTTTTTTCTTAGAGGGTTAGATACCTTATTAAGCTGCATAAAACATATTTACATGTGAGAGAATAGATTCTGAGGTATGTATATACTTTGAAAGTACAAAATAAGTCACTGTGATTTCTTACAAAGATGGACAAACCATAAATTTCACATTTCAAATTTGAAATATGATGCAGCTCTGCTTTTTCTTACCTAATCTCCCCTACTTCCACACCAAAAAACTCAATTAACAGAGAAGAAACCTAAATAACTTAACATTTATTTTGTAGGTAGCAAAACCAAAAACAATTTAAGAAAAACATTTAACCTTATGTATAAATACCAAGTTTAAATAGATCAGAATGATTCATGAAACAAGAAGCCTTTGGGTGCTTCTTCCCCCAAACTTTAGATTTTATGTTTTTGTAACAAACTTCAGCATATATCTTGTGTACATATTAGACTGGTTTTCAAAATAAATTAATAAATAAATAAAAAGGCTCTGATGTATACAAGCATATATTTTCCTTTTAGTGGCGAATTCTTGGATTCTTGCTGGGCAGTACAAAGCTGCAAAAGCTGTTCAGGAACTGCTTGAGGAACATAACAAAGAGTCCAAATTGATGACCTGACCTCTACACTCCCTAGAACCCAATCCAATCAAGCATTTGGAAGATCCATTCAATGTAGTGGGCTCCAAAGATGTCCCACTCTGCAATTCACTGCTAAGATTTAGCAGTCAAACAAAACTGACCTTTAACCCCTCCCCCTCTCAAAGAATTTACATTAGAGCTGTTTTGGCAGCACAAGAATCATCTGATATTAGGTAAGTAGTTTTGATGTTGGGATTGATCAGTTATGCTAATGTCATAAATAACAAGTTGTTATGGAAGTGATATCACCATGCTGTCTTTTATTTACTGAATGTATGTAATGGGCTTTGAATGCCACACCCACTCTTAGGAAACAGTCCTACACTCTTAATGTCAGGTCAGGGTTAAGCCAGAGCAGCTACCTGAGGGCAAGATCAAATGATGCTGCCATCTGTCTCTAAGACAGATGTATGAGGGAGAATAAGCATGGAATAGGCAAATGTATTGTAACAAAAAAAATACAGATTTAGCCTCGTTATAAAAAATCTCACTCAGAAAATTCTTCTAAAGACATACTCACTTTGAATCGTGTAATCAGAATAACATGTAGAATAAGAATAATCCGAATAATGCTGTTTCAGTTCCCTTGTAACCACAAACCCTGCTGGGATTAAATCCTATGGGACCTTTCTCACCTCCAATTGCTCTTATCCAATTAAATGTGAGTATACTTAATGGAGTGGACTGCTTATTTTCCTTTGTAAGCAAAATCTGCATCTTCATTTCTTTGTTTTCTCACCAAACCAAGACTATTTAAAATCTTAATTACCTTTTAATATCATGACTGAGACTTTTGTTAAATTTTCTTGAAAGGATAAGAAAGATATTATTTCTAATGTTTGTCCAGGTGGTTTGCATACTCTCTAAGACAATGTCACATAAAGGAAGGAAGGAAGGAAGGAAAAAGGAACTTACAAACTATAAAAACTTTGCATTCTCTCTGGTTATATATTTCCACATGGGAAAGCATAGTATTGCCATGTCCTGAAGAGACACTTGGTTTTGTGCAGACAAGTTTGACCTCTGTAGTGACTGTGTATCTATAGCTGAGAGATTAAGAGCTATGTAAAGTCCTAGCAAGGCTAAATGTGTTGCATAATCAGCCAAGCTAACCTAACCTTTGGGGTAGGCGAGGTACACCTAGTATATAATTTGAAATATAAATAATTACAATCACAATGAGCAATAACACAATCTAGGGAATAACCCTTAAATAGATGTAGATTCCGTGCAAAGGTCTAGCCACATCTGGGTGACTGAATTTGATCAAACCTAAGCAAACATAAATATACCTGCAGAACTTTTGCATGAAAAAGAAGCTGCACAATTAACTGCATATATATTTTTTATATTAGGTTAAGAGCTGAAGTGGGTTTCCTTGGTAGGTCAATGAAAAGAACGCAAAATGGATGTTCTTCTGTGAAGCTGGGATCAGCAGCAGCTTATTGGCTAAAAGCTCCTGTCTGAAATAGCAGCTAAGTTGGAAAGGGAGGGACATTTTCTCTGTGAACAGGGACGGCCCAGGTAATTGGTGAGATCTATATAATGAGTCTATGAATAGCTGAGTTCACTTACTCTCCAAAAAGTGACCTTTCAATAAGCTCACCCCTTCAGTCACCACACCTGCCAGGCACAAAAGCAATTTACAGTCATAAAGACTTCTAGATATAACACTCATTTAAAAAAGAAAATGTAATTTGTAAGTGCTCAGTGATCATTTCTAGTTCGCTGTTAGTCTCTCTCAACTGTTAGTGGCAAATTTATCAGCTTTAGCTGTTAATAGAAATATAGAAATAATTTGACATAAGAATAATTGTTGAAAAACTGAAAGGTTTGAACACAAAATTTGAAAATGACCAGGAAATTCAAATGTATTTTATATTATATGTTGTATATTTATATATATCCAAAGATATGAACTAAAACAATAACAATAATAATAATTCACCAAATATTTATGATGCAGCCTACTGATGATTCAATCAGGAAAAAATGTTTAATTAAAGGGTTACAGTGACCAATTAAAATAAATTTGTATTGATTTGCAGTAATTCTTTTGTCTGACAGGACAAGTAGACCCATGCCAGCAAAATGTCTCGCACCACATAACAGCGTAACCAGATCATCCACTGTAGAGTTTACATTTTCAGATTGCAGATAGAGACACTAATGTATAGCAAATTCATGAATGCATGTTTTGAGCAGATAATGATGCTCAGTTCAAACATTTCAATCATTAGGATCACAGTAAAGTTTGCAGGACTGTCCCTGTTCACACATGAGTTTTATACTGGCCTCTGAGCAGGTCAGATACAGTCTTTGTACTTGTCATGAATAAGGCTTCTCACTGTAACGTAAACCCTATAATGCATATAGCTAATAACACTAAGCCTTGAGCTGAGCTGTTACTATTGAGCTTAGTTCCCAATAACAACTAAATGAATTTAAACCATGCAGATTGCGGTTTCTGGAGAAATGCAAAGCTAGAAATATCTCACATTTCTTTGCGGCTGCTAAGCTACAGTGTTCAATCAGAGAAGTAAATATTTCGTCAAATTTATTTAATGTATCTAAATGATTTAACTGTGATGTGGGAAAAGTTCAACTAAAGCAACGCTGCACACAGGCATAAAAATATTAAACCTCGACAACAGAAATAGTATGAAATATATTTAAATAACAAGTGCAATATAAGAGTGTATTAGAGACTTACTTGAAAAAAAAAAACTAATATAACCCTAGCAGTATATAACCCTAATATATACTGCATGTCATTTGGCATAATCACTTAGCATACAGAATGGGTAAATTCTGTATGCTTCGTTCTTACTGGAACGAAACCAACATTTACCACAGGACTGCACCTGCTTCCTCTGCAGCTGACACTTTATTTTAAGATTGTGGAGCAAATGTTTCTCCTCGTATTTCTGTCGACAGCAGTTAGAGATTAATCTTATTTTGTCAACAGGGTATTTCCTCTCAACAGCAAACTGATAAAGTTCTGTTACACATGAAGATTGTGATATTGGTAGCTAGGAACGATGTTAGAAGGCCAGACCAGAGTAGTGATTAGTTTGCATTAGCTTCAGTTTAATTTCCAACCCACACCACAAAACCAGAACCTTATATATTTTATGATATTGTCAGGGAAATCAGCAGCAAGTTGGTTCAGCTCTGGCTCAGGGGGCTCAATAGGACAAAAGTTTCTTATCTGATATATTTATGTTTCACATTTACTGAAATGGCAGTCATGCTGTGAATGGAGTTACGGGAGGATCCAGAGCAAACATCTCCATCTAGTGGAGAATGAAATTATTTTTTTACAGTCCCAATGTAAAACCTTTTCTTTACAGAAAATACTCCATTAACATAAAAACATGTTTCACAGTGATTCACAGATCATGAAGCACTGATTTATGATTAATGATTAAGGTACTAGAGTAGTCCTCCTTTCAGGTTAAGGACCTCTACAGTCCTGTCCACCTCCCCTAGAGTAACTGTCTGTCTCCTGGTATCTCCTTGAGACTGTGCTGGGAGACACAGCAAACCTTCTGGCAATGGAACGCATTGATGTGGCATCCTGGAGAAGATGAACAACTTGTGCAACCTATGTACGATCCAGGTATCGCCTCATGGTATCACAGTGACACTGAAAAAAAACAAAAAAGAAACACAGTCAGAAAAAAAAAAAGTTCAGTGGCCCCAAATAATAGCTGTTTTGGGGGTTGTCTCATTATTGCACTAAATCAACTGAAACTAATTAATAACCCCTTTTACTACTTAACTGACCAGATCAACATGCCACTTGTCGCTCTGTTTACAAAGTATTCTTTTAATTTTCTTTGAGTAATATATTTGTATTATGTTTGCATTCCCTATAACAATGAAATGAATTTAAACCATGCAGATTGCAGTTTCAGGAGAAATGCAAAGCTAGAAATATCTCACATTTCTTTGCGGCTGCTAAGCTACAGTGTTCAATCAGAGAAGTAAATATTCCGTCAAATTTATTTAATGTATCAAATGTGTCTAAATGATTTACCTGTGATGTGGAAAAAGTTAAACTAAAGCAAAGCTGCACACAGGCATAAAAATATTAAACCTTAACAACAGAAATAGTATGAAATATATTTAAATAACAAGTACAATATAAGAGTGTATTAGAGACTTACTTGAAAAAAACCTCATCTATAAGAATTCACTAAGCATTTACTTTGAAAATAGTGTAATTATTCACCTCAGTATTTAAAATATTTTTCCATTTCTAAATAATGTGTATTACCCAAGATGTGGAAATTATTATATCTTCATATATGACAACTATAGTAGTAGTAGTAAATGATCCATGACATGAACATTCTCATCCATGAGAATTAGTTCATCTATGTAAAGAACAAAAAACAAAACAACATCAGTGTTGAGGCAAAATTTTAATTTGAAAAATTTTCATTCTTCCATTACATTACAGACCTCAACAGATAGTCTCATTTTGCTCTTTCTGAAGAAACTATATAAATACAACTTCTTTCTGGCAAAAGTTGACAACCTCAGCTGGTCAATGAAGTCGTACACAAAGAGCAAATAGGCTCCGTGACATCACTGCTATGGGATGAGATGACGGGGCCACAGCAGTGCATATTCAACATTTATATAATCACTCAAGTGTAGGCAAAAACGGTAGCACAAAGAACGCAAGGTTAGCGGTAACAACTCTTGTGCCATCTCTCAAAGTGTTGGACTTAAACCGGATGCTGAGATCAAAGTGTTTGCCAGAAAGTGCATTATGTGAGACCACTTGTAGAAAATGTAAAAACTCTTTGGCTGAAGAGAACTAAAGCAGGGGCCGTGATAACATTAAAACCATCTGATGAACCGTCCAATTATGTAACAAATTACTGATCACCCATGCCTTTCAGCAACACCAAGCAAAATAACCCTTACTCTCATCCACGTTTCAGATTAAGCACCTTCAGAACTAACCTTCAATGAATCAACTACACTTTCTCTAGTGACTTCGGTCTTCCCTTCCATTTTCAGTACTTTGCCTTCTTGGCATAACAATCGACGACCTCAGGCACGATGCTGTCATCCTTTTCCACGTCATCTTTGACGGTCTTTCCGACCAACTGGAAAATGTCCTCAGCTACAACGCCCATGGGCTCTGCCACCTTCACCGTCAACATGTCCTCAGTCAGAACTGTTCCTTTGGGGATCTTTACTTTGGCTACCACTGACTTACCCAGCTGAAGGAACAGCAAACAAAGCAACATTATTAAAGGAAAAAGTTGGACATTTGCTTGAAAAGCTTGCTAAACAGTAAAGCTGAGTATTTTTAATTTATTTTATTTTTTTTAGAGAAAGGTGTTCTGACCTTGTCGTGGCACGGCTTCTCACAGGGTAACATCCGCTTGATTCCGCTTCCCAGTGCCCTCTCCACCAGTCGGATAGAGCGAACCAGCTCAGCCAGTTCAGCGGGCTCAAGTGATGCTTCGTGGTCACTTCCTTTCCACGTCTTGTCCAAGGTTATGTGGCGCTCAACAACCTTTGCTCCCAGAGCCACAGCCGCCACTGTTATACTGACTCCAGACTCATGGCCTGAATACCCAATGGGAATATCTGGAAAGTCCTTCTGGTATTCCTGCAGCCAACAAATGGGTGACATACATGTTATTCTTAAAAGTTAGTCATTTTACAATTTGCAACATGTACTCATGTTCACGTGGGGATTTTTTTTTGCCAAGATGCTACAGGCAGTTGCTATTGACATGATATAAAAATGCTGTTGTGCAGATCACCAGTCATTTTAAGTCCAGCTCTTAAAGACAAAGGGAATTTAATGGTAAAATTAATGGCGGTGATCAGTGCAACCCCTAAGCCTCCTGGAACAAAGAACAAGTTATAGAAAACATAAATGTAAGGTCTCAGTAGATCCTAATCAGGAGCATATGAGCCTTAGTGATTTTATTCACCATATCAATTCAAAAGTAAATGGCTAACTAAGAACCAGGAATAAGAAATGCAAAACTCATAATAAATATAAACCACTGAGAATGCTGTCACTTTCTGTGGTATTATTGTGGTTAGATGTCATTTTCCATAATTCAACCCAATAATATGTTCACATATAAGTTTTTATATGTTATATGTCGTAGAGATAACAACGAAAGCCGAGTTACTAGAGTAATTGGATGAGCTATTACATGTATCAGCAAACTCTGAGACACATTTTATCTGTCATAACAGGCCTGTTCGTATGAAGGTGAAATATTTTTTTGATGAGATTTTGGCTTGGTGGTCATAAAATGAAAAGACATATTCCTGGTATATTAGCTATGTTTTTTTTTTAAACATCAAAACATGCAACATTGTCTTTTTTGTGTTTACAAGATTTTCAGTAAAGTTGACCTCTGCCCACACTGCCCAACCATCCACCTGGCAGGGTGACAACAATACCCCAAGCCTTTCAGGCTGAGGGATAAAAAATAAGCTTCATAACCCGTAAAACTGGATCATTCTGGACTCTCTGGATTATTTTACTGATACCCAAAGGAACACACCCTTCGAAATAATCCCACATGCAGTTTGGATTAGATGAGAGGAACATTGTACTGCATTCACCGTAATCACTCTGAGGTTGACATCTTCAGCTTCCAGAGGATAGGCGCTGGTACACTGCAGGATGGCAAAGTTTTTGTTGTGTTCCTTGACCGTCTTGTAGACCCGACGCATCGTCTCCATGGACTGCATCCCGCTGGACACCACCATGGGGCGTCCTGGCAAATGAAAAACAGCAACACTATAAGAAACCTCATGTTACTGGCAGTAAGCTAAGCGCTACGACACCCCTCAGTATTCCTCTGGAGTTATTGTACACTGCCTTGCTTGTACAGTGTAGAGTTCATGTCATCCATATTTATGCAGAATGAAAACAGACACAGACTCCTCGAGGTCCAACTATATTTAAAGTTTAAATTACATTCTAAATATTAAATTGTAATTCTGTGTCACATTTTATAAAATTATAAATGTATGCTTCCTTTAAGACACATTTTATATATTACATGGTGCATGTATTGAGTTGTCTATCGTTTTCTCTTTTTTTCCTTTTTAAAGTGTACCTGTGCTTTTTCTTGATTTCTGTAATATAGTCTATCTATTTAATCTATATCTAATTAAAATGATGGATGGTCAAATTAAACAAAACCAAAGCTTTAAATGATGAGGTATGTATATGCAAAGGTAATCTCTGAGCATTAAGTTCATGTTTTAAACAACTTTAGCTAAACAATTTCACAGTTTTTTCCTAACATTCTACTGCTGTATAAGAGCAACTATTCACAGAACCATAATCTTAGGTATACAACTCTGGCTCTGGTTACAGAAGCCTCAATCAGGTGCTGCTCAAATCTTTTATTTGTAAGGGGGAACCAGAAGAAATGTGACTTAAAGGGACAGTGGCCTTAAACAGAGAGGATGAATTAGGTGTTCACTAAGAATTAGTAGAATTTAAATCAGGATTTTTAAAAAATATATATATATTATGAAAAGGTACTCAATTAAAAAGATTTCAAATGTGGCACTGGAAACTAGCATAACATAACTGTCATTAAAGTAATATAACTCTCACTACAACTCAGTATTTGATTTATTTAACTTATATATATATATATATATATATATATATATATATATATATATATATATATATATATATATATATATATATATATATAAATTTTGAACACTGATGCCGATGATTGAGTTTCAAACTTGAGCAATTTCTCCACACTTTCACTCTCACCTTTTTTGGCAGTTTTAACTAGATAGGGGAAGTTGTTGGTGTCTCCAGAACCCACTTTGAAGAAAGGCACATTAAGCTCATGAAGAAACTCCACCGCCATCTGAAGACAGAAAAGCTTATGGTTAAACTTCTCCACTGAGTAAAGTACCATAATACTATGAACAAAACTCTCTCTTACCTCATCCATTCCCGATGCAGTAAAGTAGATCCCCACCTCTTCTGCATATTTCTGCAGTCCCCTGTACTGATCGTGGCTGAACTCCAGATGGCGCTTGTGCTCACCGTAGGTTTCCCCCCAGGAGTGTTTGGAGGTGTATGGGCGGGCCAAGGCTTTCTTGTTGAACTTAAACTCTAATTCACTCTTCTGAAATTTGGCACAGTCTGCACCACAGTCCTGAGGAGGTGGGGAGAAGATTTTTGATTTTTTTAATTTTTTTAATGGTACTAGTTTCTTGAGTTGCTCTCACGTATCTTTTAAGATCCTACAAGACACACTTGATAAATACCTGTAACTTTATAGTGTTCTGGAAAGAAAATGGTATGTGTTGTACTAAAAAGATGTGGACATGATAAAAATCCTTCATAACAGGTTTAATGGGCATATGAACACAGCTAACGAATTTAAGACATATTTTACTACAATTGAATACAATTCACGTCTGGTTTGAATCAAGCAGCAGGCACAAGAGGGCGCTATAGGACAGGCACAGAAAGAGAAGCCAAACTCCATTCATAAATCTAGTAATTTAATATTTTGCAACTTATGCCAGAAACACCGTTTAAATGGCATAAACAGGTTAAATGAAGCATCCAACTTTGATTTCAGGATTTCATGTCTGAACCGAAAAATTTATGATTTGCTTGGGTGAAGCAGAGGAACGTGTCATATTGCTTTCTTATGAATGAAGTTCAGGAGACAGACGGTATATCGTGTGCGTGCGTGTGTTTGATTGTCTGTGCGTAAATATACCTAAAAGACAAACCGATACGTGTTTGCTTTTTTACATTACCTTTGCCATTTTTATCATTTTCTTTGCGATCTCAATGTCTCCTTGGTGGTTCTGTCCAATCTCAGCTATGATGAAACACGGATGGTTCCCTCCGATCATACGACCGGGACACAGCTCAAACTCTAACGGCATTTTGTTAGTAGAAAAGAAAGCAAGTACAACCAGTGAAAGTAATAAAGACAACTAAAAAGTGTCAACCCGGGTATATAACCGGAACAGTTAACGTCATGCACAAACAGGATGTGCCGCAACTTCCGCCTTTGTGGATCAACGTAGCAATCGCGGATTTTCTTTCAAAATAAAAGCAACCATTCTGTTCTGTTTTTATTTGCATCGACAAATTTATAGCTATGGAAAATCATATTTATGGATATGTACATTTATATTTATAGATACAAACTTCCCGTGAAACAAGTGGTTGAATAGATATTTTCCAACCAAAGCTTTGAGCTTCCAAGTTCAAAGCTACAAGCAAATATATATATATATACATATACATATATATATATGAAATTTAGCCCAGTGGCAGGGCACATACCGAGCATTTTCCCGGTGAGCCGACTCACTTTTGGGCCGATGGGCCGGCCTGAAGTGCCCGCTGCGCACCAGCCATACAAGAAATGGCAGCAGCCCATTCGTTCATTTTCATTAGTGAAGCTGGATTACCCAATCAAATGTCCTAACGCTACCGGCCCCTCTCCTACCTTCGCTGCACCTTGAAGAAAATGTTTGGTGTGGAGCAAACAGCGAGAAGGTGGAGCTGGAAAGCCGAGAGAGAACACTGAAACAAACTAATATGAGATGCAGCTAAATGTGTCAGATTAACCGACATGTTAGCATCGGTCTGGCTGTGACTGTAACAGAAGTACCAGCAGCATCTAATAAGTTAAGATAAGATAAGATAAGATAAGATAAGATAAGATAAGATAAGATAAAACTTTATTAATCCCTCGGGTGGGTTCCTCTGGGAAATTCTGTTTCCAAAAGCACAGCACCGACAGAAGTTACAGTTACAGAATATTATATATATATATATATATATATATATATATATATATATATATATATATATATATATATATATATACACACACACACACACACACATATAAATACAGAGACATATATAAATAAAATATACGAAGGGGATAAATATAATAAATAGGAATAAAAATAAAAATACAAGTGAATTGCACATCAAGCTTTACAATCACAGAAGGCTGCTGGTGCTGAGGAAGAGACACGTGAATTTCTTACCACGTGAATTTCACCTTCCATGGTAAGAAAATGGTTTATGGTCAAAGCAGCCATTGATTTCCCCGAATCCCTGAATCTATCCCTTCCTAATTATGTCCCTCCATCTATTTGCTAATAGTAGATTTTAATTATTATCACACACTGCAGTGCAACTGAGAAATAACCCAACAACAACTGTACCGACCCGATTAATACCTATGTTAATATCAATAGTCAAACAAAATGAAATGATATATAGAGATCATGGTGAGTCGCCTGGACCACAAATGCCTGGGCTGATTATTTTATCTCAGTTCAGCCCTGCCCAACAGCAGTAACTGATTTAGCCTATTCAAAGACATGAAGGTCCTGGTCTCACATAAACAGCCTGTGGTCTTAAAACAGAAAGTAAAACAAAGAGAGGACAGTCTTAACACAAAGCAAACAATGTCTGACGAATTTATTAAATAAATAAATCCACCCACTTGAGATGACTCAGTGCAGAAAAACTGAAAATTCATGTTTAACCTGTTTATACAACAGAATTAAGAAAATGGTTCTAGAAGAACATGTATGAGCAACTTTTCAGTGTATGTAGCAAACCTGAGTACTTTAATTTAATGTAGGTGTGGCAGGAAATACTACAAAGAAAATCACAAAGATAACATAAGAAATATTTATTTGTTTTTGCTACACAAATTGCTCCGTTTAAAAGACAAAAACAATTTGAACATCGCCTTCTGTTGCCTCACAGGCCTCTTCCAATCACTCTTCCTCTGTGCTCTTGCTTCTCCATCTTGTTTTGTAACACCTGTATAAGTCACTTGAGGCCTTGTTTTTATCCAGACACATGGCTGAATTGTCCTTCCAATTGAGTGTGCTCAGGCGCAACATGAGTAAGATTAATTGGTAATCAGTATGTTGCATTTTGAACACCAGTGTTTCTACCTCGACTGAACACATCTAAATTATGGAATTTTTAAAGATTTATAAAGTTAATATTGATGAGACCAATAGAACTGTGTTTAGAGTTTTGAAATCTTGAGTCAGTTGGTTGATACATACTTTCAGAACTGTGTGAATAGTCAGTGAAGCTTTGAATGTAAGTACAGTATTCTCATATACCAGTTAATCAAACCTTCTATTTCTGAAGAGAAGCCAGTAAGAGTTAGTGTTGTTTTTTCAAGGTAACTGAAAAAAAAACTCCACCTTTTAAGTGTATTTATTATTGTGCTCTTTAAATCAACAGTTATTAATGAAAAAGGATCTGAGGTTAGATGTGTTTTGTTTTTTTTTTAAGATGGGGACAACAGCATCAATTACTATTCTATATTTTTGCTAAGGAATTATTATATTAATTCAAAATAATTTCACAATAATTTTCCTCTGGTTGTCTGCACCCATTCTTAAATGGCTGGATGGCCACCAGTAGAGGGCGCCCACAGTTTGAGAATCATTGCTCACAGGGAAGGGAAGGTGGCCTTAAACGGGGAAGACCTTAAATTAAAAAAACGGACACCGTTTTTTCCCTTTCTTTAACATTTTTTCAAAGAGTTTTTTTAAGAGACTTGTTTTAAAGACACTCAAGGAGTGTTATGGTGTTGTTTGGTGGATGATACATGGATGTTCTGTGGTGTCCTCTGCTGTCTGGTCTGCATATTTGTTTCTTAAAGGATGTACAGATTGTACTTCTTATTTATTTATTTTTTTCTGTATATTTTGAGAACCCCAAGACAGAAAATGCAAACAAGCTGGTTCATGTCACACATTAGTACCTATATAATAACACAGGGCTTCTTCCAGAAGCCCAGGAATGGCACCTGGACTTTGAATTCAATATTATAAAGTGTCTTACAAAGTCCAAAGCCATACAAGAAACATTCATTGCCTTTTAGAAAATGGAAAGAAATGGAACTATGCACACAATTCTGACTTATTTGTATTTTATTTCAAGGCACTTGTATTCAGTTGTATATGTAATATGACTCAGTGAAGCCAAAATGTACATGAATACGTTCGTGGTAGTGTTTTGAGTTTATCACAGCTGTGTGAAATAGCTGTGTGTATTGCTTTGGTGTTTCATTTTGCAAGAAATGTGTCGAATTGTCACAAAGTAATTAATTCTTTCCATTTTATGATTAAGTTTTGAGAAACTGATTGAGAGACTGGTTGGTTAAAAAGATTTTATTAGTAACTTCCTGTTTTTGCCAAACAGTCCCCTTGCCTAAAGCACACAGAGAATTTCCATAACTGCCAAAGTTTCTGAAGCCAACTATCTATGGCTGTATGCTACATAAGAGAGAGCTTTCTTCTTCTTTCAGTTGCTTCCTTTAGCAGTCGCCTCATGCTCATCACAGCATTCAACAGGTACATATAGAGCATTGTGGTTAGTTTTCTTTGTATCCTTTTCTGTTCACACACATTTTCAGTCCATTTTCTGTTTTCATGTCTATCTCACTCTTTTTATTTATTCTATCATGTCAACCAAAATGCAGCTGTCTATCCTTCACATCCATGATGATCTTCTGGCC
The DNA here is from genome assembly GCF_051167445.1 of Perissodus microlepis. Taxonomy (NCBI): domain Eukaryota; kingdom Metazoa; phylum Chordata; class Actinopteri; order Cichliformes; family Cichlidae; genus Perissodus; species Perissodus microlepis. The sequence goes on from NC_140466.1 coordinate 12,249,202, forward strand.
CACTAGTTGCTGCATGTGCTCTGACGGGATGCCAGTTGGCTTGCCAACCTTCCCTGCAAACATATCCAGTGTACCTTTGGAAATGTCCACTTTAGCCCCCACTGATTTGTACAACCATGGAGAAAACATAGAATATAGAAATTAGTGACAGATTAACAATATCAAAGTCAAAGTCAGCTTTATTGTCAAAAATCATGTGTATCGGTCATACACCGGAATTTGAAATTGCAATGCTCCCACGGCCTTCAGTGTAGACTAAAACAATATAAAGATATAAAGATTTTTTTTTAAGTCTTTTGTACAACACAATACAATACAATTTTAGATAAACAACAGTGAGCAACACAATCAGTGTTTGTGGTCAAGAGTTCATGTGCAAAAGGTGATGGTGGAGGTTCAGAGTTTTGTTTGTCTGGAGGGTTCCAACCAAGGGTGATTCTAGGATCAGAGCTTTGGGGGTGCTGAGCACCAGGAGAGCTGCCTAGTCAGGCAAGATAAACTTTACTTGTCACAATGAGACTTCTTCCCCATCTCTGTCAGTCCCTGCATCCCTAAATGCCTCCAGTTGTCCCGAGTTCTCTCTGACTGTCACTTTGGTGCATTTAAACCCCTGTTCCTCCCTGTCCTCATCGTCTGTTATCTTCGTCTCCGTTATCAGTCATCATAATTTTACCATCTCTGTGCAAGTCTGCAAATTTCTTTATTAAATCATAAGATTCTTAAATTCATCAAGTCTCTCTGTGCCTGGGTCCTCGTCACAAAACATGACATCACTGTTTTGTACATTTTAACACAATTTAATCCCCACATTTGTGAAAGAAAAGAAAAACACTTTTTTTGAAAAGTCTGTAACAAAACCATCAAATCTGATAAAGGTTATTTAAATGCTGCAAAAGAAGAATGGATTGGAATAAAAAAAAAAATACATATAGTTCCTTAATTACTGGGGGAAAATTATGAATGATGCTCACAGTGAGTAAAAAGTAAACTGAGTGCATTTTTTGGACAGAGATTCACTTTTAATGTGTATGTATAATATAATACAGATACATAAAAAAAAAACCACTCCCAAAACAGAATAAATTATTACAAATAAATTATTACAAAATATTTAAAAACATATATAAAAATGGAGGCAACTTTGCCTGTGGTAGAATGTATACCATGCATGAAAAAATCTTTACTGCAGATACTAATTTTACTAATTTAATAATACTAATTTTGTGTTGTAAGACTTATGAGTTTCATGTTTTCACAGTGGTACTTGGGAGAGCTTGACATTTTCTCAGGTGTTACACACTGTAAAAAGTTTGAGAAACACTGATAAGTGTATGTGTGCTTTTGGAAAACATTTAAAGCTGCTGTACATAATCTTTGAAACAAGCTTAAAACGTTTTTAGAATATAAACAGAGCTTCTGCTTCTCTTTACAGCTCCTCACTCCACCAGGGCTGTTTGGCTCTTTCTGATAGTGTGCAAATGTGATGTACGTACTGCGGCAGTCATACAGACAACTGGACGGTCCAAAAGTTGGCCTACTACTTTCAACCAAAAGGCAAATAACCAAACCGCATAAAAGATATAAATACTGAAACACTGATCCAACATTATTCTTGATTGACGGATCATTTGATTTTACACTTTTACCTGAATGTGGCTCCTTTTTTTGAAAAAACTTCCTTATATCCATTATGAACCTGGCTGCCTCTCTCTACACACACACACACACACACACACACACACATACACACACACAACAGGAGTTATAAGGTTAATGGGCATCCAGTCAGTTAGCTAGTAAGTATCCATTTAAAACAGGACAGTGGTAACAACAGCAGGCTACGAACAATTTTTTAGATTTTAAATAGGCTGTATACATTTCAATGGGAGCAACAGGACGGTCAAATGTCGCTGATTTTACTACAGAGCAGGACTGATTGTAGGGTAGCAAACATCGTTGGGAAATACGTTTTCAACCCTGCAGGTTACCTGGTGTAATGTTTTTCAGCTAAAAAGAAATATGGTCTGACTCCTACCCAACTATATAAAGAGTAACTGAAGGTTAAATGCAGCCAACATGTCCTGTTTTAAGCCAGGTACTTACACCTCCGCTCTGCTGCATCTCAGCCACCATCGCTCTGGCAGACAGAGCGCTAGAGTCAGAGCAGGGGAGAGCTGGAACAAACCATTTTGGGAGGGGAGGGGTTATCTATACTTTTGTTGTTAAAGTGTTACGTCTCAACCAAGTACTGTATGCTTTTTATATTTTTAGTAGTGTGTCACACAAACAGCAAATATTGTCAAAAAAGTAAGAAATCTTTGGGGGTGGTTTGATTCATTTTTGGGGGTGCTGAAGCACCCCCAAAAATGGGCTAAAATCGCCCCTGGTTCCAACCAGCCAGCAATGGCTGGGAAAGATCGGAACAGCGCCACCATCACTAACATCAACGCTAACATCAATGTTAGATCTCAATTAGAATTTTAGGTTACCCTAATGTTGCATTAATGACTCCTGAAAAGAATTTGGAAGTGTTGCTGAAGGATGAAAAGAAAGAAAATTGGAGAAACAAATGACACAGGATAAAGGTACTATTTATTGATTCTATGTGAATTAATTTGACAGTTGGATTTTTTACATCAAAGTTGTATTTGAAAATACTTAATAGTCAATAGCCACAGTTAATGCTAACCTGACCTGCTATTTAGAGGATAATGATTGCGAAACATTTTTTTTCTTAGAAGCACCTTGAAACATTTGGTATTATGATTTGGCACTATATAAATAAAATTGAATTGAGAAAATGCAGTTTTTTGTCAGTTTGTTAGTCAACCCCATAGGAATTGTAAACAAAAATAATAACCAAATATCCTCTTTGATTCTATGACTAGCTAGCTTTTTTTGTTTGTTTTTTGTTTTTGTCTTGTAGTTGGGTTTAAATTGAAACAAATTGAAGCTGCAGTAATTTTTACCTGGCAAGCAGCAGTTAGAAAGTAAGAATTTTATTATTCATTTTAGCTCGTGTCTTTTTCATTAGAGTAAACTTTACCTGCTATTTCCTTGCCAACTTAATTAGAAATGTAACACTATTTATTATTTATAATAGTTAGCTTTTTTTGTTACCTACAACCCGATGTTTTACAACATTAAAGTGGTGTTTGAGTTTACTATTTAAAGCAAAACCTATGAAATGTCCAAATTGCCCCAAATTCCTCCATGCTAACAATGAACTTTAAGCTATGCTGTGGGACGAGCTGCCCCTCAGCTTCTGTGCTACTGTGGAAAATGAGTCCACAGAAGCATAACCTAATTAACGTTGAATTTTAACTGCAGGAGGTTCAGTATATTCAAGCTGAGAGTAGCCTGTGCCTTAAGTTGCTCAATGCTTCTCTCCTAAACCCCTCCCAATCCTTCACACTCTCATCCTACATACATTGCAGTATTCTGTAAAGCTGAAGCAGGTTAAGGTTGACTCTTGCAATAAAGATTTGTATGCTGTTCATCACTTTGTCCTTTGCCTGTTTCCATTTTTTTCTTTTCTCTTTTGTCATGTCAAAAATAGCCGAGACTTTTGTGGTACTGCTGGCCTTCCACTAACAAATGCTTAAGCGATAGATGATCTTCACTTTTGATGAGGTCACCCATTGTATTTAACTAACAACTATTAACTCCCTGAATTAGCCATGGATTGCAATAAATGTTTATAAAACCTGACAAAATTTGTTTTAGTTATAAATGTACATTTAACTATTTTGCATATAAATACTTTGACCATTTTCGTGATGGCATGAACAATTAATAGAGACAACTGTTTAAATGTTGATTCCACTGTTTCTAAGGTTAAAAAAATGTCATTATTATATTTAAACTTATAAACTGTTTTTGTAAACTGTGTTTGTAAATTACACACTAATGTGTACCTAACACCTAATTATACTCAGTACTGCATACTTATATCTAATGTTACCAGCTTGGGTTTATTAATCTGTGTCTAATTGGTGTGAAGCCTCTGTATTGACACATTTTGCTATATTTAAATGTTTGGATGGGAAGGGATAAATCACTCCAGAATAAAGATGATGCAAACTGTCACGTGTCAGTTTTGACAAATCTCATACACAGTTGTTTCCTTATTTTGGGGGAAATGTTTGCATATCAGATACATTTGCATCTGATGCTATAAATGTAAACATTCATTCCTAACATGAGAATATGCAGATATTTTTGCCTTTACATGCAAACAGTGCATGGAAGCATACAGATAGAGCACCTTAAGCTGCATTCTAATTCTGAAGTACAGACATGTTCACATTTAATTTGCTTTATTTGTGCAAATTATGCAGAGGAATGACAATTCCACTCTTCCCATTAATTTGACCAGATACACACCTTATCTTCATTTAAGCCCATATTTTCTTCCCTTATTTGTTGTTTCTCTATCTGTTCACATCACCTGTCCAATTTCTTTCTACATTTTCTAACCCTCTCTTTCTGCCTGCCTCTATTCCAGCAGTTTTGAAGGTTATTCATTCTATCATGTCTGCCAAGATGCTGTCATCGTCCTTCACATCCACTTTGATCTTCTTGCCCACTAGGTTCTGCATGTTCTCTGGAGGGATGCCCTTTGGCTCACCAACCTTCACGGCAAACATGTCTGGGCTGAGCACTGTACCTTTGGAAATGGCCACCTTAGCTATCACTGACTTGCCCAGCTGTGCAGAAAACAAAGAATACAGAAATCACAGATAGATTAACAACATATAAATACTAAACATTTATCATTTTTATGGGAACAACTTGATCTAGCTCACAAATAAGGTATTGCCACATTGCCAAATGTTGCCAAGGTTTAGTCTTTGTTTCTCTAAATAAAATTTATACCATAAGTATGTATTTTATGGTAATTATAAGCTGCTATTACACAACGTGGCACTGAAATTGTTAGCACTATTAATGTATGAATCTATTTGTGTTTGCAAGTTCCCACAGTGAGTTTTCTTCCAAAGTGCAAGGACTTCTTAGGTTAATGATTGATTTTAAATTGATCATGGATGTGACATTGTATTGTTGTCTCTCTGTTTGTCCAGGCTGTAACCTGTCTCATGCCCAGTGATGGTAGGGAGAGGCCCAAGCCCCATTTGGCAGAAAATTCAAAAGGTACTTTAAAATAAACGTGATGGATAGACCCTACATGAAATGAGACTTACTATAAATCTTCTTTTATGCAACAGCAACCAAGTGTCTAATTTCTGGCACATATGCACTTAAAGTAAAAAGATAGACATATTTGGAACAGAATAACAGAGAAATATCTTGCACAAAGACATGTGAAATGTGTGTGGTTGTACAAAAGGGACTCCAGTAATTTTTTTGTGCACCTTAATTCAGCTATGGGGGTTTATGTGATTATTGGAGTTTTCTCTGTATTATTGTGGCGTTATTTATCTTATAATATAATGTGCCTTGATGCAACTGTTGTTGTGATTTGGTGATATATAAATAAAACTGAATTGAATTAAATTAAAGAAGTGGCACTTGTGAGAAATAATAAAAAATCAAGCTTGAAATGCAGACTTCCAGTCTCAACATTTAGCTTTTTGCTAAAGTTCATCCTAAATGAATCAAACTAACCTTACCATGGCAGGTCTTCTCACATGGCAACATTTGTTTGACTGGTGATCCCATTGCCGTCTCCACCAGTCGGATTGCTCGGATCAGCTCTGCCAGCTCGGAGGGCTCCAGGGATGCCTCATGGTCATTTCCCTTCCAGGTCTTATCTAGGGTCACATGGCGCTCCACAACTTTTGCTCCCATCGCAACAGCAGCCACAGTGATGTAGATGCCTTGCTCATGTCCAGAATATCCAATTGGAACATCTGGAAATTCTTCCTGGAATGTCTTCCAGAAAAAATGGAAAAATCAGAGTAAAAAACTTTTGCATTTTGTTTGCTGCCTGTTTGTGTACCCACCACTTTCATACAATACAGTGGTCACACATACACAATTTAATTTAACATCTAAGCAAAGTGTGTAAACAAACACTGGTTTCTCAAGTCTTTCATTGGCAGGTTCCTTCTCTCTAGAAAACAGTACCTACAAAACTTTGTGATAGTGTAAGACGACACTGTAATATCATATAACATTTAAAGAGTGGATTTGAAGTTAAGTAACTGTTGAGCTAAATGTTGTGTTAGCTTGTACGTCTTGTTCTCTTGTTGACAACAAGATGTTTACAGTTGACAAGAAGGACTTTCGAAATTATTACTACAATGACCTGCTCTACTAATGTGGTTAATGAGTCTTCATCTCTGGCAATGTGCCATGTATGAAGAGATGGAAAAACAATCCCACATCCTGCCTCTCCAGTGCACTCCATTTCATATGACTTTTAGTTTCCTTTGGGACTGTTCACCATATTCCAGAGAGAATTTTCTTTATTGTTTAGACAGTTTAAAACCTTCTCAGCAACCACAGTGATGTGATTACTTGAATGGACACAACACCGGTCACTAACTGGTCCAGCTGGAAACTGCCAAGGCTCCATAGACCCTTGATCTGCTATTTTCAATGATTTCCTCTTTCAGCAAACCAAGGTACATTTACTTTTTGTAAGAGCATTTAATGATCTGAATGACCAATTCAAATCATGGTATAGACAGTGGGATATATAATGTGGGATCTGTTTGGTATTAGTAACTTTAAGAAGGTATGTTTCAGAAGGCATGCTAATACAGCCGATCCTTATAACAGGCTAAGCTAGCATACATTTGGGCAGTCTTTTCCTTAATTGCACAAAGCTGCGAAATCTGTATCGTTAATGATAGGACCAATTAATGGTATAATTGCAGAAAATAATAAATCTTTAAAAAGGCACTAGATTAAACTTTTTGCAAAGAGTCAAGTGCAAAAGGCTAAACGGCTCAGTACCAGAGTAGAACAACATCGAAGTTTATGAAAATGTATAAAATAGGGCAGAGTAAAGAAAATACTGTATTTATTTTATAAACTGTTGATAAGAATTTAACAATTCCAATTCCATTATTGACATCACTTATTGATTCTCACTGGCATAGCTGGACTGGCCATCGGGCATACCGGGCATTTGCCCGGTGGGCCGCTGGCGATTTTTTGTTTTTATGGGCCGATCGATTTTTTTTTTTTTTTTTTGGAAGGGTATAAATAATGAAAGGTGTTGGATTGGCCAATTGGTCATGATCGACTCTGGGCTAGACCAATTACAGCCGAGGAGGTCGGATGCACCCTCCCCCTTGTTTAGCAATCTTATAGACGAACTAAAGAAAATGGAGGACAAAAAAAGGAAAGGAGGTGCAGAAAAAATTAGGGCCAAAAAGAAACAAGCCCTTCAGGCAGATGCTGCCAAATGTGTAAAAATAACTGAATTGTTTGGCGGTAGCTATGGCATAGCTTCCACAGATTTAGCAACATCAGCAAGTGGTGGAGGCCAGCAGGTGGATAAGGGAAAGGGGAGGCGGCCGCAGGTCATAGTGGCAGAGGAACTGAACTTCAGGTAAGAAGTTATGACCTGCTGTCTATCTGTGTCAGATATAAACCAAGTTTAGTTGTAGTTTGTTTTCGTTGTGCTGACTTTTTACAGTCGCTTAGAATAACTGGTACTGCGTACTAGCTAGCATGACGGAGTTTATATACTGCTGGGCGGGTGCTATGAAGTTACTGATAGTAAATTTTATTTTATGCTTAAGGTTAGTTTCTCAAACTCCTCAAAATCTTAACAAATTGTGCCAATCCTTACATGTTGCACCAGGCTGATTTATCATCAAAAGTGGAGAAGTCTGTGACAGAGGAGACAGAAGAGCAGCAGAGAGAGATGGAGCGAGACAAATAAAAGAGCAGGAGAGAGAGATGGAGATGGAGAGATGACTTTATGTCATCCATGAGGGATGCATTTGACATATGTTTCACATGTTATAGCCCAACAAGTTACTTATAGCAATTTAAATACGAGCAATCAGTTTTTGGCAAATACCGGAAATCAGTTTTTGGCAGACAATCACCTTTTGGCACAACACCGGCTATTGCAGTTAATAATACAACAGCTTCTTGCCATTTTTTGTGTTTCTTTTTATCGCTGTGTAACTGAGTTCAATTGAAAGCCTGCATGCGCTAGTACCTCTTGCCACAAGTTCCCAGAATCCTTTGCGGTTTTACCCCTGAATGACGTCACATTTTTGGTGGGCCGGTCTCTAGTCAAAATGCCCGGCCGATTTTTTGTCCCAGTCCAGCCCTGGTTTGTTGTGACTGTTGTAATGTAGGTAAATGTAGCTATAATTTAGCTACAATGTAGCTACAATGTAGCTAAATGTAGTTACAATGTAGCTGAATGTAGTTACATTGTAGCTAAATGTAGCTACAATGTAGCTAAATGTAGTTACATTGTAGCTGAATGTAGCTACATTGTAGCTAAATGTAGCAACAATGTAGCTAAATGTAGTTACATTGTAGCCAAATGTAGCTACATTGTAGCTAAATGTAGTTACATTGTAGCTGAATGGGGGTTAGGGTTAGCTAAATGTAGTTACATTGACAGGTACAATGTAGCTACATTTAGCTACAATGTAGCTAAATGTAGTTACATTGTAGCTGAATGTAGTTACATTGTAGCTAAATGTAGCTACATTGTAGCTAAATGAAGCTAAATGTAGCAACAATGTAGCTAAATGTAGTTACATTGTAGCTGAATGTAATTACATTGTAGCTACAATGTAGCTACATTGTAGCTACAATGTAGCTACATTGTAGCTAAATGTAGTTACATTGTAGCTGAATGTAGCTAAATGTAGCTACAATGTAGCTAAATGTAGCCACATTGTAGCTGAATGTAGTTACATTGTAGCTAAATGTAGCTACATTGTAGCTAAGGGTAGTTACATTGTAGCTAAATGTAGTTACATTGAAGCTAAATGTAGTTACATTGTAGCTACAATGTAGCTACATTCAGCTACATTGTAGCTACAATGTAGCTACATTTAGCTACAGGCCCGCCCACTTTTGGAAGTGGGTGGGCCTGTCTGTGATTGACAGGTCTCCGCCCCTGGTTTATTATTCAGACAGTTCACTGAGCTCAGATCAGCTAAGCTCATTTTCTCAGGTCAAGTCTGTCAAATCAGCGATCCTGGTAAAACTCCTGAGACCCACCTGAGCTCTTCAAATGTATGTAAAAGTATAAAAAACTGCCTCCACCTGTGAGACTCTGTTAAACTATCAGATCTGACAGATTTCAGGACGCAGCTTTTAACTCTGAGAGGAAAGTAACTGAGTTCATGACAAATACCATGTAAGTCAGCGAGTACAAACAGCTGCTCTGCTTTAGGATCAGATTTTAAAGCCTTTATTCAAATATTTCATTCCACAATCTGTGAAAGTGAAAGTGTGCATGCTCCTTGTTTCCTCAGTTATTCCCAACAGGACGAACGGAAAGGCTGATGAAAACCAGGAAATACAAGCGAGTGAATTTTTATCTGAATTATGCTGAAGCTCCCTAATAATGATCAGTGCTAGCACCTGCACAGCACACTCACCTGTCCACCGTGTTTACCTGCAGCTCACAGGAACCAGGTGGAGTTCATGTCTGCACCAGGTCGGCCATCACATCGTACAGTCTATTTATTAAGGTTTCAGTGTTTCTGCTGAAACCGGCGTCAGAGCGTGGGCTCATCAGCGCGGCGTACAGAGGCTGAGAAGTCCTGAAGACCCGCCTATCAGGAGACCGTTGTGCCGACTCGCTGTCGAGGCCTAACCTGCGCTGAAGACGGTCGCGTTCAAGACCAGGCATCAACAAAATCACCTACTGACCAATCAGATCGCTCCGAGTGCAGGTGTAAAAAGCTGTTTTGTTGGTCCAAAAGCATCAATAACATCAAACGCAGCATCTGTTTGTCGACGTCATGTTAACCTGTGAGGTGAGCAGATCTGTGTCGGTTCACTGAGCTGAGAAACTTGGAGCATCTGTTTGATACTAGCTCCTCCTGCTCAGAGGAAGAGCTTCCCAGAACTAGAACTTGCTCTTCCTGGACTTCCTGGTTCCTGATGTTGAACAAAAAATTGAAACCTTTTCTGAGTTTGTTGTGACCCTTTCAGATTCTTCTCTGCTTCCTGCAGCATCGATACAGACGCCACATTAAACACAGTCCAGGTGTCTTCCTGTGCTTACCTGATGAGAGCTCTGCTGCATTCAAGGCCCGTGGTATATCTTCAGCCCTGTGTCAGATACAGATGAGGTGTTCACTGTAAATTGGACGTTTTGTTACTTTGAGTTTAGAATTTTAATTTCAACAACAAGTTTGGCTTCCAGCGATGTAATTGAGATAAATTATTGATATATAACGGTGTGTTCACACCGAACGCGATGGACGCGAACAAAACGCCCCAAACGCCCCTAATTTGACGCGTGCACATTCGCGCCTCAACGCGTGTCCAAGAAAAATCCATAGCGTGAACCGGAAATGTGGGAGGAATGTGGGAGGAAGTTGTGCCAGACCGGTATCTTTGCAAGATGGCAGCTGTCGAGCTAGCGCTTGAAGAGAGAGTCTCCCTTCTCTATGTACTGTGGAGAGCAGAGCAGCGGCGTAAAAGACGTCCTCGCCGTACCTGGGTCCATCAGGTCCTCCAGAGGCGTGAGCAGTTTGGTGAGTTTCACCATTTGCTCCAGGAGCTGCGCCTGGATGACGGCCAATTCCAGCGATATCACCGGCCAGTTTGAGGACCTGCTTTCCCTCGTCGGTCCCAGCATCGCCCGCCTAGACACCAATTACAGGCACTCAATCCCACCTGTCCATCTGCCTGAGGTTAGTAAAAGTATTTAATACGGTAGTCCTTTATTGATACCTGTGCTAATATATGCTAAACCATCCATTTATACACTGCTAATATGGATGTGCTATGCTAACAGTGAATGCTCTCGGTGTTTACTGATAGCAAACTGTGGTACGGAGACGACTGTTTATAATATTTCTAGTGATACTCAGAAGCTCTCATCAAGTCCCGATTTAATTCGATTTATGCTGTTATCAGTGTTTGCAATGATAGCATGGCTGTGGTGTCACATCAATGTATGCGCTCGGTGTTTGCTGATATCAAACTGTAGCATTAGGACCACTGAGTTAACCTTTGTAGTGATACTCACTCCTTTTTATTTAGACCTGGTTTAATTCTGGGATAGTTGAATATTTGTATATAATCCCTGCAGCTGTCAGACTCTATAACAGGGGTCACCAGCCTTTATTAAAACAGTTAGATAAAACTGAACAGTTTGGTTCATCTTTAGTTACATGGTTCTATCTTGATAAGCTATGTCTTATCACAGATTCATTTTTCAAAAATATTAATGATTTAAGCAAGGAAAGGGCTACATGTCAACATACAACTCTTTATTTCTATTAATGTCTTACTTATTGTAACAACCAACGATTCATACAGGAAAATAATGTCTATTAACAAGGTTTCCCAAACTTTTGCATCCCACTGTATTAGTATATTTTGTCATTAGTATAATATGAAATAAATTCTACATGTGTCAAGTCGTGTGCCAACATTTGCTGTGTAGTAGAGCTGAGACATTAGTCATTATAAAAATTTATTTGAAATAATATTAAAATTCTCAAACAGAAAAACATTAAACATAAATCTATAAAATATAAGTATTTACAGAGAGACAGGAATAAAAAGGACCCAGCTGCTCTCCAGAGCAGGAACAAGGCTGAGGAGGAAATGCTCCATTGGAGACTGGTGTGGCCTCTTCAGGGACTCCAGGATGGCCAGCTCCACCGCCGATGGACCGTCCTGGGACCCGTCCCTCATCTGCCTCGGAGCCGTCCTCCTCTGTGGGCCTGTAAAACAGCACAAAACACAAAGAAATGAGAAGGCTGCTGCTAGATTTTAATTTCAACATTGAAAAAAACAAAACAAAAACAGGATATAATCAGATTGGTTGTAGATATTTAGTAAAGGTGATCACAAGGCAATCCCACCGACTAAAAAGGTATCAGTGCTTGCTGTACATACCTGTGGGTGCAGCAGCAGGAGCTCAGGGACTGGGGAGCCAGGAGAAGCAACAGGGGATGCTCTGCTGCAGAATCAGTTGGCTCTATCAATACAGTATTAAATGTTAACATGTTGAATATAATCAGAGAAAGTATATACAGTGGTCCCTCATTTATTGCAGCAGGGGTTCTCAGAATAACTAGCCCCTGGCCACGCACTTTATACACTGTTTTCCCCACACACATGAATATTGGTCACAGTTCTCACAATTGATTCTCAAAGTGCAAACCTTTGTAGATTGCAAAACGTAAAAGTATTATTATGCCGTGGTTTGTCTTCATCTGCCTGCCACTTTCGTGCGCCTTTTTCCCTCGCGGTGCAGGTGTTTATTTCCGAATGAGGCTCATAGTTATGGATATTTTTGTGCTGTTTTTTCTATTGGACGTGATGGTTATCAAAACCAAACATGATAAATTTGGCAAGCGCAGGAGACACCACACGGAGGAGATTTGTCAATCAGGCTGCAGAATGCAATGCTGTACTGTGCAAAAAAAAGAAAAGAAAAAGAAAATCAGCGAAAAAGCGAAGCAGTGACGGATGAACAGCGGGACCACTGTGTGCTGTTTATTAATAAACAAAATATATTCCTATATGACAACATGCATAAAAGCAGAACGGTATTTGTACGTCAGTGGGAAAATAGCGGTGGCTTGCTAGCTTTTGTGCGGCTTCCCCGGGTCAGCGAAAACTTTCAAAAGAGAAATGAATGAACTTACCAGGTTGCCCGATCTCTTTACATATCTTCCTCCAAGCTCGGTCCTTTATATTCCTGTCTCGGTACAGAAAGCAGCTGGTGTCGTACAGCTCCGGGTTGTTTGCTACGGCATTGATTAGCCTTCCCTCCATTGAAGTATGAAGGGCTTTGGTTGGATCTGCCCCTTTGACCTAGGTCACAGCCACGTCACCAGGCTCCTGATTGGTTGTCGCGGCGCGATTTGACGCTGGAGTTCAGATTTTTCCAACTCGAGCGGTAGACGCGTAACACGCGTATGCACAAAATGCAACACAAAAACTCACGCGCGTGGTTTTTTTCGCGAGTCAAACGCTCCAAACGCGCTAGACTGACGCGAGTTTCTGGCGTTTTGGCGACGCAAATCTGCTTCCGAATTTTCGCGGGAGCCGCAATCGCGGGTCATCGCGCCTTTCCATTGACTTTACATGTAAACCTGACGCTCTGGCCGCCTCTATCGCGTTCGGTGTGAACACACCGTTACAAGGCGTAACATGTTGCTGGCTGAGTGGCATCCAAAAATAAATGTGGGTTTTATAGATAATTGGATAATTTTCTGGGGAAAACCTTGTCTTGTTAAGTGAGACGGAATCCATCCCACTTTGGATAGAGCAGCTCGTTTTCTAAAAACCTGTTGAAATTTATTCTGTGGCACCAAAGAGTAAAACAGTTAAATGTGGACTATTAAACATGGGGTCTCTCTCTTTTAAGTCCCTGTTGGTATATGATTTAATAATTGAGCAACATATTGATGTACTCTGCTTTACAGAAACCCAGTTACGGCACCATAATTATATTTGCTTAAATGATTCCAGACAAAGTTTTAATTAATTTGAAAGCCGAATTCTTAACCTTGTCCACCCTAACAAGATGTATTATGTACAGCGCTAATGCTTTAACGTGCTAACGCGTTGACATTGTGCAGCCCCACGCACAGGGTGATCCACACTAACTCGCTAACGGAGATTTGCAGCGTTATGCAGTTATGGCATTAACGTCATTTTAACGAGAGTAACGCTGACAGCACTAATATTAAGTAATTCAAAGTATTCAGAATACGTTACTCTCATTAAGTAATTTAACGGAATACGTTGCAAAATACATTTTGGGCCAAGTATTCTGTAATATGTAGTGAAATACATTTTAAAAGTAACCTTCCCAACACTGGTTGTAAGGTAAGTGAGGTTCTTGTGATCTGTCACTACACTCGGCTCCCTACAGCCAGTGATGCCATTTCTCCAGCGCCAACTTCACTGTGAGCAGCTTCCGATGAGCCATGTCATAATTATGTTCTGTATGGGCATCTTATGTTTTGTGTTAATTCATATTTTGTATTAGTTCTTAGGGTTTGGTTTTTGTGTTTAGTGTTTTATCAGCCCTACCTGTGTCTGTCCTCTGTGCTCTGTTCGTGTCCCTGAGTTTGTGTTGTAAAACGGTCTGCGTGTTTCCTGTTTTACTTTGAAGGTTTGTGTCTTGTCTTGTGAATTAGGTTCAGCTGTGCTCCCCTCCTGTGTGTCATTCCCTTATTACCATGTCTGTATTTATAGTGTGTATTTGCCTGTGTTCCTTGTCGCGTCGTCTGCATTACTCTGTGTTACTCAGTGTTTCTCTGCATCTCTCTGTCCCTCTCTGTCCCTCTTTGCCCTGCTTTCTCCGCGCTGCTTTCTCCATGTCTTTTCTGTGTACCTTCGTGAGTTATGGTTTTGTTATTATTAGCTTTTCCCAGTTTAGGTTTATGTTCAGTTCGGCCCTCGCCAAGGTTATTTTTCACTGTAAATAAACTCACTTGCACCTCTGCCGTTGTCTCCTATTTGGATCCTCCTTCTCACCTCCACACGACTGCTGCCCCAGCTGTGACACCACCTGGGCATGACACAGAGTGTCTCTCTGATTTCTCAGACTTTTTATCTGATAGTGCTCAGCTCAGATAAAATAATTATTGTTAGCGATTATAACATCCATGCAGATGCTAAAAATGAAAGCCTCAACACAGCACTTAATCTGTTATTAGACTTAATTGGCTTTTCTCAAAATGTAAAAGAACCCACACAGCACCTGATAACATTTACATTAACAATAATTGATTACAAACCAGTGGAGAGTAGATTTCTTCACAGACGATGTCTTTCTGAAAGTGTTGTAACTGAGTTTAAGAAAATAATTTGCATGCTGTTATCATTGTCAATACCCTGTACCAACACAGAGCAGAGCAGCTACCTGAACACTAAAACAGAGGTTGATTATGTTGTTAATGATTTTGCCTCCTCACTACGTATGACACTGGGTACTGTAGCTGCTGTCAAGAATGAACCTCAAATCAGAAGTACCTAACTCCCTGGTATAATTCTCAAAAACGTAGCCTAAAGCAGATAACTAATAAGCTGGAGAGTAAACGGCGTGTCACAAATTTAGAAGATCATCATTTAGCCTGCTTGTTGTTTTATAAGAAAGTCCTAGAAAGTCCTAGAACATCTTACTATTCATCACTGATTGAAGAAAATATGAACAACCCTAGGTTTATCTTCAGCACTGCAGCCAGGCTGAATAAAAGTCATAGCACTGTTGAGCCAACCATCCCTTTAAATTTAACTAGTAATGACTTGTCTGTCAAGGTTCTCAGTCATCCAGGTCATGAAGTTGCTTGAAGACCTGTCACCTCTCATCCGAGAAGGTGATAGGGTGGGGTGGGGCCTCACACATGATAGGGTGGGGCTAGGTTTCACAATGAGCTCACCCAAAACCTTGGCTGATTGTGACCTACACCCATTTTCACACCTTGGCTCAGAAATTACTCCTAACCATCTCACAGATGTGACATTATCTACAGCTACTCTTTCTCCAATTGATCTTCCTGAGTTAACTTCAGTAATTACTTCCTCCAAACCATTAACGTGTCTTTTAGCCGCCATTCCTACAAAACTGCTCAAAGAAGTTCTGCCATTAATTAATGCTTCAATCTTAAATAGGATCAACCAATCTCTAATAATCAGCTATGTACCACAGCCTTCAAGGTGGCAGCAGTAAAACCACTGCCTAAAAAGCCATGTTTTGACCCAGTGGTCATAGCTAATTATAGGCCAATCTCCAACTTTCCTTTCATGTCAAAAATTCGGAATCTGATTATTTTTTCAAGTAACGAGTAAAGTAAGGGATTACTATTGAAAAAAAGTAATTAGATACTGTTATTTTCCCATAAGCACGCTGCAATGATGCGTTACTAAACTGCGATTTTGTTTCTGAGAATGTCTCATGATAATGAAGTACGAGCGTGCGACATCCGTGGTAGCAACAGACATGTGTGTAGATCAACAATGCATAATAGGGAGTGTGGGGGAGAGTACGACCATGCAGCGTTTAAAGCTTTAGAGTACCAAAAAGTGATAAAAAAAAAACATTCACACTCTGCGTGGGAAGAAAACTTCTTTCTACAGCGAAAAATTTCCAACACATCATAGAAAAAATACAGACTAAAAGTGGTGTCAAGCTGCCCCAGAGAAAGTGATTTGTAAGATACCTTGAGAGAGAATACGATATAATAAACTCTAATTTGAAGGCTACACTCTGAGAGGTAGACTTTGTTTCCACCACTGCTAACATCTTGACAGTAAATAATAAAAGTTTTATGGGTGTAACATTTTACTGGATTAATTCCACTTAACACTGCAACAAGGTCACCCTAGCATGCAAGAGAATCAGAGGCAGCCATACCTATGATGTAAATGGAGCAGAGATTCCCATCATATGGACTTCAAGGTTGCCACTGTAACTGTCAATGCATCCAATTTTGCCAAAGCATTTAGAGTATGTCAGCCCTGGATTTGGAGTCTGAATCTGAAAATGAAGAAGGTGATGACGATGAACCAACTTTTACTGATGTCATAGAAGCTCTTTCAACCTCATCTGGTTATTCACAGTTTAGACGCCCTCCACAGTACAGATGTTCATCGCACACAATAAATCTGATTTCAACAAGTTGACAAACATCTAAATTCCCGTGCAGACAAAAAGGCTGTATATAGGAGTAGCATTGCAAAATGCTCTGCTCTTTGGCCTAAAGCATGTCAATCAACATTAGCCTCTGAACAGGTGGAGGAAGTCAGCTGCAGGAAGCTAATGGTACCCACATCCAAAAGGTGGAATTCCCTTTTGGGGCCATTGCCAGAATCATCACAATTCCCTTGAATTAACTTAATCCCCTGTGTGTAAAAATGAGAATTAAGTGCCTTAACGAAAGGAAGTACAAATTCTTGAAAGAGTACTGCACTGTGATGAAGTCCCTGACAGTAGCTCTGGACATCTTACAAGTGGATGAGTGACCTATGGAGCTTTACTACCAATACTCACAAGCATGATGTCAAAGACACTTGCCCTGAAAGATCTCTAGAATAACCAGATGTCATTGTAAAGGTAAGATTGCTTTGAGTGGATTTGTTGAATTTATTAGACCATTCATGGTGGGCGAATGTTACACTTTGTTTTAAGCTGTGCGTGCAATTATAAGACAGAATAAACTAAATATCCACCCCTTGTTAAATATCAGGGATATTGATCATCATTAATCATGAATATTAATCATAATATCAACAGAAGCCTCAACAAAATTTAAATCTCATACAGTATTGAGAGCACAAAAGATGGTTTAGGGCAGTAAAACCTACAAAATAATTACAACAGCTAATTATATAGTAAATTATTGTTATTCTTAGTTGCATCATATTGTATGTTACAGGCAATCGAGACTTGTTTTGATGCTGTTCTGGATAGCTAAGAAGGACTTCTCGCAGCCGCCACTTGTCCCAAGTTTAAACTTCCTTGACTGAGAGATGAGTGTTGGAGAGAGCATGTGAAGGAAGAAGGAAGGATGAAGGAACTTCTCACAGCAGAGTGTCATAAAGTTGCTCCTGCAACTGACAATGTTTATGTGTCCCAACGGCCAGCCAGCCCAGCCGAAATTGACTTGTTTGAATTTGAGAACCAGCCCTCAGTGTATGAGCTTGAGATTCTGAATCTGTTCCCAAATCTCAAAAGGATGTACACGCAATACAACACTCCAACTCCATCCAGTGCACCAGTGGAATGGCTGTTGAGTTTAGGTGGATTGGTGCTTTTCTTCGAAAGGTACAGACTATCTGATAGAAGGTTTGAGAAGCTTCTGCAGATGCGATATAATCACTGTGATATAATCACCAAAAGAAAACAATAAAGCATAGGTAATTTTCTGGGTAGCCACAAAATGAGACTGTATCAACAGCCTAAATGTAGCATGCAATAGCATTTTCTGTTTTGTTAATTTGGTAAAGTTTGGGGGCAGCACGGTGGTTAGCACTGTTGCTGCCCAGCGAGAAGGTCCTGAGTTCAATTCTTTCTGTGTGGAGTTTGCATGTTCTCCCCGTGTTTGCATGGGTTCTCCTCAGGTACTCAGGCTTCCTCCTACCGTCCAAAGACATGCAGTTTGTGGGGATAGGTTAATTGATTAATCTAAATTGCCCATAGGTGTGAATGGTTGTCTGTCTCTGTGTGTTAGCCCTGCAACGGACTGGAGACTTGTCCAAGGTGTACCCCGCCTCTCGCCCTATGACGGCTGGGATAGGCTCCAGCGCCCCCCGCGACCCTGAAAAGGAGAAGCGGATGGATGGCTAATTATTACTCCTCCACACTGTACCAACTGTTAAAAGGTATTATTGTTGTATTTTATTGCTGTATTTTACTTGCATCTATTTGAAAGAGTGAGTGTAAACAAAAAAAGTTCATTTAGTTAAAGGAAATATTTCAGTGTTATTTGTAAACTGTTAATGAACAATCAAGAATACAGAGCTCTTTAAAGCCTTGTTTATTTGAAGTATTAAAATTACAGAAACATTTGATTACAGTTATAGCCCCACATGTGACACCTGGATGATTAAGAGAAATTGTATATGAAGTCCCCTAGATCATTTCACAATATTTTTCCTGACATATGCACTGCATGCATATAGGTGTTTTGTATAATTGGGAGAAATTGTGTCAAACTGGATTAGTATGACAAATGTGTGAATCTTATCACTGGTTGAGAAACTCTGATAGATGTCTCAATTTGGACAAGGCTGGTAGTGTGAATATTTCCTCATGAAAGGCCTGTGGCCTTCAGAAAATAGTGTTTACATTTATTCAAATTACATAAAGGTCATATAACTGCCATGTAACTTCACCCAGACATATGTTTCAAGTTCAATAATATTCACATTTGTCTTATCCCTCATTAAATGCACCATATCCCTTTCTGTTCATAAATGACATTATTATCTGTCCATTTTCTAGCTACCTGCCTATGTAACTCTATTTTATTTTCTATCCTTCTCTATTTGCCTGCCTCTCTGTCCCAATAGTTTGGGAAGATCCTTTATTCTATCATGTCTGCCAAGATGCTGTCATCTTCTTCAACGTCCACTTTGAGCTTCTTGCCCACGAGCTGCTGCATATGTTCTGGAGGGATACCCTTTGGCTCACCAACCTTCACTGCAAACATGTCCAGGCTCAGCACTGTTCCTTTAGGGATTTTCACCTTAGCAATGACTGACTTGCCCAACTGGAGTAGAAAAAGAATATAAATATATAAAAGATATATTTTAATCCAGCTCATGTACGTTTTGCAAATTTGTACAGTTATGGATGTTCAGTGAACTGAAGAGGGTGGAAGTAAACACAGTTAACAATGACTGGTTTGACACTGTTATGACATGATAGAATTTCAAAACTCAAGTCAAATGACTCAAACTGACCTTATCATGGCAGGTCTTCTCACATGGTAACATTTGCTTGACTGGTGACCCCATTGCTGTTTCCACCAGTCGTATTGCTCGGACCAGCTCCACCAGCTCGGAGGGCTCCAGGGATGCCTCATGGTCGTTTCCCTTCCAGGTCTTATCCAGGGTCACATGGCGTTCCACAACTTTTGCTCCCATCGCCACGGCAGCCACAGTGATGTAGATCCCTTTCTCATGACCAGAATATCCAATTGGAACATCTGGAAATTCCTCCTGGTATTTCTTTTAAAAAAAAAAAAAGGAAAAAGAAAAAAAAAAACTATAGTATTACACAGACTGAGTCTGAGCATATTAAAGTCAAATGTCTTGTATTGCCCAACACAATCACTGGTTTTCATTGACAGGTGTCTTTGCTCCAGAATCAACACCTACTTTGTGATTGTGTTATATGATACTGTAAAATCATATATCATTTAGGGGCTGGATTTGAAAGTAATTGTTCAGCTAGCTGTTGTGTACTATAAAACTGCTATGGTTTATAATAATGTGCCATGAAATGCCCGGTGCACTGGCCATTTGTATCCTCTGTATACTACGGCAATGAAGCTTTCATTCATGATATATGTTAATAATTATGTTCTAAGCATCTGTGAAAAACATTAATGTAGTTTGTCAACATCATCTGTCAACAGTGTTGGGGAGTAATGGAATATATGTACCGGTGTTACGTATTTAAAATACAAAATACGAGTAACTGTATTCAGTTACAGTTACTATTTAAAAAGGTGATATTCAGAATACAGTTACTTTGTTGAAATAAATTGATTACACAGTGGTCTTATACAATCATATGTGAGAAACAATATGATTGTATGTGAGAAACAATGCAAAAATATTTTCAATTACATTTCATATTGTTTCTGCCTCTTTTGGGAACGTCCATCATGATCCTGAAAGGATGTTTTTCACTGTCTACCAGTCTAACTAAAAAATAAAGTTGAACAATTATGTACCTGTAAGTGTTAACACTGGTTACTAATTGGATCTGTGTGATGTTCTACAAGGGAGTCACGTCTGATACATCCCAGTAATTATAAAATCTGAAGTGGAAAATCAATCCTAAAATGGCAGTGGAAACTAAAGTGTCAAGTTCATAGGGTGGGTATCTTTTTAACATGTAAACTAAATTAGACAAAACAAAGGCAGAACACACAGTCAGAATGAATTACTGTATTAAAAAAATGTAAAAAAGTGGGGAATAAGGGCATATTGATTTTTTCACCATAGTTGACCCAGAGGAGATGATGATGATGTTCATTCGTCTTACCCTGATCACACTGAGGTTGACATCTTTAGGATCCAGTGGGTAGGCGCTGGTGCACTGCAGGAGAGTAAATTTCTGGTTGTGCTCCTTTACTGTCTTGTAGACACGACGTATTGTTTCCATGGACTGCATCCCAGTGGATACCACCATTGGTCGCCCTGAAATTGATAGAGTTGATATATACGTAACCCAACAGACTGAAAAAATGGGATAATAATAATAATAATGAATTGCATTTATATAGTGCTTTTCGGGACCCTCAAAGCGCTTTACAATTCCACTATTCATTCACTCTCACATTCACACACTGGCAAAGGCAAGCTACAGTTGTAGCCACAGCTGCCCTGGGGCAGACTGACAAAAGCAAGGCTGCCATATTGCGCCATCGGCCCCTCTGGCCAACACCAGTAGGCGGTAGGTGAAGTGTCTTGCCCAAGGACACAACGACCGAGACTGTCCGAGTCGGGGCTCGAACCGGCAACCTCCGATTACAAGACGAACTGCCAACTCTTGAGCCACGGGATGTCATTAAAGTAAAGCTGGGCATAGACTGTGCGATTTTTTCAGTCGCGTTATGCTGGGCTTACACTGTGCGATTTTTGGCCCATTTGGGCCAATTTTTGAGTCGTGCGACCGTTTTGGTGATCGGCCCGATTTTGGCCTTCATCGTGCGTTGTGCATTGTGTAGTATACGTGGGGTAATGAGAAGCGATTAACACCTCACGACCAGCTACCGATCATCAATTGCTTCCTCACGACCGTCGTGAGGGTGTTACTAGTGATGTGTCTGTCGCGAACGAAACGGCTCTTAGAGCCGGGTCTTTGAAGTGAACGACGCGAGCCGGCTCCTTATCGCGAGCCGTGTTTTTTTTTTTCTCTCACCCTCTCTCTCACACTTTTTTTTAAATACACAAACAATACACATATGCTTTCAATTGTGTAATTTAAGTGATCTAGGTAGCTCTGTTAAGGAAGTTCAGTTAACGCTAGAAATGTGTTTGGGAGTTTGGACGTGCTTTGGACATGCTTTGTCTGTAGGGGGCCACCGCATATATTTATATAAAAAACATATATGAATAAAACCACTTTTTTTACATTAGTAATTCCTTTTCTGCTTAATTTTTATATTATTGTTAATAATAAATTAATTAAAGCAACAAAACAACCTGAAGAGCCAGTTTGGAGCCGAAAGAGCTGGCTATGCCACCGCATACTGGGGATGTCATAGGCACCAATCGGTTTTCTATCGCCCATTTGCTGGGAGTAAGGGCGCCCTCCGTTTGCGAGGTGTGCCTGCTGCTTGCGGCACAGGGAGGAGAGGGCGGGGCGGCGGAGGATTCACTGGCTGGCTGGAGCAGCATCTAATAACCAACTCGCAAAATAAAATAAAATAAAAACAAACCAACAAACACGAAAACACCAGACATTATGATACAGACTTATAATTTGCACCGATGTTTTTTCGAAATTCTATACGCGAAAAGTGAGCGCGAGAGCCCTCGGTGCGCCTGCTTACTGCTGAAGTCAAAGTAAACTTTATTGTCATCTCCGCTACAGTACAGTATATAGAGAGACGAGACGACGAGGCTTCAGTTACAACAGTGCAAGTAAACAAACAATAAATATAAGAAGAGTAAGAAAATAAATATACACTTTAGGACTAGGGGTAAAGGGATCAATAACAATTTAAAATTTATAATTTATAGTTTGATGATTTAAAGTCTCACACACAACCCGTCGAAAGGGGAGGGGCCCTGCTGCTTCCAAATAGAGCACATTTCATTCATAATGCTGTAAATCCAAGTCCGTTATGTATTCATGATTTGAATCCTGGGTTGTGCGAAATCCCAGAAATAAACCCTAGACAAAGTGAATCTGTGACCTAAGGTGTAGGTCTATTAGGTTATGTTGCGGTGATCCTCGGGTTGGGGATTTGTGTTTATACTGGAGTGCAAAATTAAAACCAAGATGGACAAGAAAAGTTCAAAGCCATCAGGTGCTCAGTTTAGAAAAAAGAGAAAAGAAGTGGAGGATAAACGAGCAAAAGATACAGGTAAGCAGATGTGTCATTGGATAATGGCAGGTCATGTATCCTGAAACAATCAGAATCAGAATACTTTATTAATCCCCAAGGAAATTATGTGGATTACAGTTGTTCCAAGAAGAAATTGTAAAAATAGTAACAGTAACAGACTAAACTCCAAACAATACATTATGTTAAAGATTTTAATATTAATTAGTCATTGTCAATTTTTGATTTGTCCTGTTCTCATTGTATGACGAATTATGATGGCTGTTTGGCCGTTTGCATACTATGCATACTCTCTCTCTTTTCATATGTGTGTGTGTATGTTTCTCTGGTGAAATTCAGTATGGTTCCGACAACAGTTTTAGGTTAATGTACAATCCTCTGTGTGTGTGTGTGTGTGTGTGTGTGTGTGTGTGTGTGTGTGTGTGTGGGTGTGTGGCGCCAGAGGGAGTGTTCGCCCAGGGCGCCAATTAGGCTAGGTGATGCCGCCCCTCACCACGATGCCGCCCCGGGCAACCGCCCGTGTCGCACGTATCAAAAACCGGTACTGGTGGTGTGCGTGTCTGTGTGAGTGAAAGACAGACAGGGAGAGAGGGGGAGAGCGAGCGACAGATTTTCTGTTATAACCTTCATTTTATGGACGCACAGTGTGAGCACTCAGGTCGCATCAGAGCATCGGGCCGTATAGTGTGAGACCCTGCATCGTGACCTACGAACTTATAACCCCTGCGAGTCAATCGTGCAGTTTGAGCAGAAGCTGAATAACGCGACTGAAAAAAATCGCACAGTGTATGCCCAGCTTTACAGTCAGTTCCTGTTTTGATTGTTGTTTGTGTTGTAGAGTGTTTCGTGATGCAATGTCAATAATCTGAGGAGGGTTAAACTAATGATATAATTTATATTCTACATTTAACTTATTATTAAACGTTGTCAATATTTTAAGCAATAAATAAATTATAGCAAACAAACTTCTGGTAAGAACAGAGACTGTGTGTGTGTGCGTGTTTGTGCGCATGCATATGGATGTATGTGGGGCGCCGTGGGTACACACACACAAACACTCAAATTAGCATCTATGGCCAGGCCTTTTTTTTTCCTTCAGCTTGTAGAGACACATTCTCATGCATGACATCAGCTCACTGATTTTACACTGATGAACTGAATTAATAATTGAATAAAAAATAGCCACAAATAGCTTAAAAACTAGAGAACCGGTGAAGGAGACCATTGTTATTGTTTGAAATTTATTGCCGTCGTTACACTTTTAATCCTGCCCACTTTTATACCTGTCTAATGCAGTTTCTCATTTTTCTTTTCGTTCTTTTTTTTTCTTTTTTTTTACTAAGGACCACACCCACCTTGTTACACAGTGTTTAATTCACTGCACACCGTCAGTTTCATGTTTCCTTAACATTGAGGCAAGAGTGCTGTTGAGGTGTAATACAACAAAGGCCTGTACCTTTTCTGGCTGTCTTTTCCAGGTATGGGAAGTTGTTTGCATCGCAGATTTTAAAATTACGCAAAATGCAAAACGCTTAGCCGTGTCTCTAATAAAACCGCGGTAACGTCAGAGGTAACGTTCACATGTTGATTAATGGTTTTCTTTCATTTTTGATGTACTGCAGAATATTTTTATAAAATCCCAGGCCAGGAAAACCACCTTCATGTTTTTCTGTTTTATCTTCAGCTACTTTGACACAAAGGCATTCACTGTGATGCTTCCTTTTTATAGATACTAAAATATGTAAATGTTCTGATCTGAATTATAATATTTCTGACTGTCAAAATTTCCCAGATTCGAATTGAATTGAATCGAATCGAATCGAATTGAATCGAATCGTGGATCGAATCGATTCGGGACCTTGTGAATCGGAAACGCAGTAGCGGTTTTAGATACGGGCGACACGGGCGGTTGCCCGGGGCGGCATCGTGGTGGGGGGCGGCATCACGGCCCTACTCATGCTGCCCCGACGTCAGCCAGCTCATATTGGGAATGGCATAGGCACCGATTGGTTTTCTATCGGCCATTTGCTGGCCGTTTGCGAGGTGCGCCTGCTGCTTGCGGCACAGGGAGGAGAGGGCGGGGCGGCGGGGTATTCTCTGACCGGCTGGAGCAGCATCTAATAACCAACTCGCAAAATAAAACAAAATAAAAACAAACCAACAAACACGAAAACACCAGACATTATAATACAGACTTATAATTTGAACCGATGTTTTTTCAAAATTCTATACATGAAAAGTGAGCGCGAGAGCCCTCGGTGCGCCTGCTCGCTGCTGAAGTCAAAGTAAACTTTATTGTCATCTCCGCTACAGTCCAGTATATAGAGAGACTAGACGACGAGGCTCCAGTTACAACAGTGCAAGTAAACAAACAATAAGAAGAGTAAGAAAATAAATATATACTTTAGGACCAGGGGTAAAGGGATCAATAACAATTTAAAATTCATAATTTACAGTTTGATGATTTAAAGTCTCACACACAAGCCGTCGAAAGGGGAGGGGCCCTGCTGCTTCCAAATAGAGCACATTTCATTCATAATGTTGTAAATCCAAGCCCATTATGTATTCATGATCTGAATCCTGGGTTGTGTGAAATCTCAGAAATGCACCCTAGACAAAGTGAATCTGTGAACTAAGGTGTAGGTCTGTTAGATCATGTTGTGGTGATCCTCGGGTTGAGGGATGGGTGTTCATACTGGAGTGCAAAATTAAAACCAATGGAAGATGGACAAGAAAAGTTCAAAGCCATCAGGTCCTCAGTTTAGAAAAAAGAGAAAAGAAGAGGAGGAGAAACAAGCAAAAGATACAGGTAAGCAGATGTGTCATTGGATAATGGCAGGTCATGTATCCTGAAACAATCAGAATCAGAATACTTTATTAATCCCTAAGGAAGTAAAAATAGCAACAGTAACAGACTAAACTCCAAACAATACATTATGTTACAGATTTTAATATTAATTAGTCATTGTCAACTGTTGATTTGTCCTGCTCTCATTGTATGACAAATTATGATGGCTGTCTGGTAGCCGTTTGCATACTATGCATACTCTCTCTTCATATATGTGTGTGTGTGTGTGTGTGTGTACAACAGTTTTATGTTAATGTACAATCCTTAATATGTTTTTTGTGTGTGTGTGTGTGTGTGTGTGTGTGGTGGGGGGGGGGGGGCAGAGGGAGTGTTCGCCCAGGGCGCCAAACAGGCTAGGGCCGCCACTGCGGAAACGAATCGATTCTAGATATCAGTGACGATACCCAGCCCTAATTCTAAGTATATGTGAACACAAAGGACAGATAGGAATTGAATTTAGACTAGTTTATGTTGATCTGATTAGAGCAAATCCTTGACTTTTGGAGTAAACAAAATAGTATCTGCTGAACCTATTTCCCACTTCAAATCTATAACTAATAAAAAGCTAATATATCTGATACAATCATATGTGAAAAACAATATAAAAATATTGTTTCGTACATTTCATGTAGTTTTTGGCATATTGATTATTTCTCCACATTTTACCCAGAGGAGATGATGATGATGTTCATTCGTCTTACCCTGATCACACTGAGGTTGACATCTTTAGGATCCAGTGGGTAGGCGCTGGTGCACTGCAGGAGAGTAAATTTCTGGTTGTGCTCCTTTACTGTCTTGTAGACACGACGTATGGTTTCCATGGACTGCATCCCAGTGGATACCACCATTGGTCGCCCTGACAATGATAGATTTGTATATATGTAACCCAACAGACTTATTAATAAATGTAGTTAATATTTTAAGCAATAAATAAATCATGCTAATAATTGTTTTATTATAGGTAAATAATTCACAATTAATTATTTATTAAACTTAATTACACATAATTAATTCATATTTAAAATGTATTATGTCATTATTTTTATACTCCCACTGGATTTATACAGCTGCATGTTGAAATAGTCTGCAATACAAACAGCAAACAAACTTCCATTCACAGTGCATGTGATTCCTGACAGTTGAGAATGTGTGTGTGTGTGTGTGCGTGCGTGCGTGTGTGTGTGTGTGTGTGTGTGTGTGAAATGTTTGGTGAAAAAATGTTGAATGACCTGAAATGGGTTTTGAAGTTAGCAGGTAGCCGAGCTTATTTAAAATGTACATTGGAAAAAGCCGACTAATTACAAAAGAAAATTTTGAATCAAAAACCATCTAAATGAATATTGAAAGTTCATATTCTTTTATTCACTGAATGACTGAAATGTGGGAGAATCCAGGCCTGGCCATAAATTAGCATCTATGGTCAGGCCTTTTTTTTTCTCTTCAACTTAGAGACACATTCTCATGCATGACATCATCAGCTCCACAGAAATATGGCCTTTCTACATTTGTGTTATTGTACAGTTTAAATTCATTCATACTAACTGAATCAATACTTGAATAAAAAATAGCCACAAATAGCTTAAAAACTAGAGAACCTGTGAAAGAGACTATTGTTTGAAATTTATCGCCGTTGTTACACTTTTAATCCTGCCCACTTTTATACCTGTCCAATGCAGTTTCACATTTTTCATTTTGTTCTTTTTTCTTTTTTTTTTTTACTAAGGACCACACTCACTCTGTTACACAGTGTTTAATTCACTGCACACCCTCAGTTTCGTGTTTCCTTAACATTGAGGCAAGAGTGCTGTTGAGGTGTAATACAACAAAGGCCTGTAACATTTCTGGCTGTCTTTTCCAGATATGGGAAGTTGTTTGCATCGCAGGACGCAACTTTGAAGAACGGCACATCCAGCTCATGAAGAAACTCCACAGCCATCTATGAATATCAAGGTAATTAAGGCACAGAGTATCATCAGTGATCTGTGATATATGTACTGTTCTACGTGTTAGTTATTTAGCTACAGTATGAAAAAGAATGTAAACACTCTATTAATTCTACATTTTCAGGACAGAATTTGAAACTTTCATTAATCTCTGATGCTCTGTGCATGATGAAATCATTATCATCATTTTTTGTACATTTTCTTCCAAGTTTTGTTTTTTTCAGGGTTACACATACATTACCGCATCAAAAGTAATAAAACATTTAAAGTGAATGTTCCTGACAATACATAGTTATTTGCAGCTCATACCTCATCCATACCAGAGGCCGTGAGAAAGATGCCGATGTCCTCTGCATACTTTTTTAGTTCCCTGTATTGATCATGACTGAACTCCAAGTGACGCTTGTGGTCACCGTACGTTTTCCCCCAGGAATGCTTTGAATTGTAGGGGCGCTCCAAGGCTCGCTTGCTGAATTTGTACTCTAATTCACTTTTATGGAATTTGGCACAGTCAGCACCACAGTCCTGATGAGAGAAGAGATGAGAAGAGATAGCAAGGCAACATAGTGATTTTACAGTTCAAATATTTTTTCATCATCATTCACAGGCAGACTATCACCTCCTAAATTTACCTTTGCCATCTTGATCATTTTCTTGGCAATCTCAATGTCTCCCTGGTGATTTTGTCCAATTTCAGCAATAATGAAACATGGATGGGAGCCCCCGATCATTCTGCCAGGACACAGTTCAAACTGCAGAGGCATAGTGGCGACAGAAAGTTAACAGGCTAAAATTCTGAGTGGAGTCAAATTCACAGGTGAATCTCAAATGACGAACGCTTCCAGGTTGAGAGGAAGATGCTGTTGGACACATTGCTATTTATAATCCTGGGGAGACCCGCCTCTGCAACACCTAAATTTACATGTTATTCAGGTTTGAATACACCTACTGTTTGTTTGTTTTTTTCTATCCATGAGAACTAGCAGTGATCCATTTCTTCTGCCCAGATAGATTGTTGAGGATGACTGGATGATCCTGTATCTAAATAGGTCATTTAGCAATTTCTGCCAAATTTCAGTCAGGGACCATTATTCTTCCATAAATGGTGCTGGTCTAGCATAGTGTGGAGTGGTGCCATCATTTCTACGGTTGAGCCTTTGTGGCTGTGTATATGTTGCCGCAGTTTGGGATAATCTGTGTAATCACTTGCTGTGTGGTGTATGAATGACAGAACAGATAGAAACAGAGGCTACAAGCCTGATTACACAACTGAAGCATTTTGACGCAGTTTGTTACCAGTTTGTTAACCAAGCTCTGGCTGCTGGGTTGAGATTGACATGCACTAAGCTCTATCATTACTCCAGGTTTCTGGTTCGCTTTGTGTTGTGTTAGAATGCCCCCTGTGCAGATGTGTGCAAAAAGCTAAAGTTGTATTAGCAGTATGCTACAGGGATTTATGACCTGCACACGTTCTCCATTCTACTATTTCACTCTTGTGCTTTGTGCAATAAAACCAAAAGACATGCATAAGGCATGCATTTTGCTGAAGCAAAAAAGAACTTTATTTGGCAAAGAATATATTGACATTAAAGTCATTAAGTGCCAAGTGTTTAAGTGCCAAACAGATCATTAGTTTCAGAAGCTTTCTGGGAAGAGGTGTGGCTTTTTCAACTCATTCAACAAACCAATAATAACTGTCATGATAAGACAAACAAATAAATGGAAAATAAAATGGATCAGAACCACTATATAAAAAGTTGTGACACCACACCTACAATTGTCATGCTTGTCATGTTTTATTAAAAAGGATCATTTGTAGTCTCTGTTTCAAAGCTGACATAAACTGAGATGCTAAATGAAACACAGTAAACAAAGTCAAATAGGGGGTGAGAAGCTAATGTGCATGGAAGACAACAAAAATGAACACAAATGCAGATGTTTAAAACAGGAATTCAATACTGACATTTGTCTTTTATTTTTCTTAAGGAAGAACATTTTCTATTCATACTCCAACTGAGTCAACAATTTTGTTAACAAATATTGTTAAAAGGAGTGCCGGCAGAGACTTGGCGTCTCACTACTTCAATGCTGCAATCCATGCCAACACTAAAAATATAAAACTGCACAGACATAGATCAGTATTCTATTTACAGTTTGCAATTTTGTGCAAGATTGATGAATTATGTGCAAGCTACTTTTTACATTTTAATAATATTTTTAATAAGAAATGTACACATTTCTACATTGATTGGTACCTTACACCAAGTGCAAATAAAATATACAATTATTTGTTGGATGAAAATAAAATCTCATCTATAAAATGATGTAAAAGATAGTGGTTACAACTTAAACGTTTTTATTTATAATATTAGATATTGGCAAATATAACTGAAATAATCCTTTGGATATCAGTTTCCAAAGTATAGTCAAGTAAAATTTATCTCTGCATCTCAAATACTTTTAAATCTGTTTAAACTTCTCCAAAAATGCCTTGTTTATAGGGATATAATGAAAATGCATAATTACAAAATAGTGTGTAGAATAAAAATTGATTTGCCCAGAGGCCTTCTTCAATAATATATCTCACCTAAGTCTTCACCTTCTACATAATTTACTTAGGGATTATTAAAGCATTCTGATTAGGATTCTTCAGATATCAGTGCAACTAGCAGTCAGAGACTGACTGGATAACCCTGTTCTAGCCCTGTGGTATGCTTTGGATCATGAGCTGTTTCTCTCTTTTTCCAAACCTTCTTCTTCCCATTATTCTGATCCAAGTTTTAACTCTGGTTTCATCTCTCAGAAATGTAAAAGTCAGAAATACCCAGGCTGTTTTAGATGTTGGTGGCAAAGTCTAACCTGGCCTTCTTGTTCTTGGTCTCGAACTTGTTCTAGACCCTCTGTATAAGCTTGATTAAAAAAATTGGAAAAAAAAATACAGCCCCACCTCCAGAAAAATTGTCTAGATGTTGTAAAGTTTTTTTCTTAACCAAGGAAAGAATGATCTCTTCCCACAGTTCAGTTATATTCTTTTGGTGTTGCTGAGCTGGCCAATTCATTCTTTCTTTTCAAGAATCACGTCTGCCAGAATGTTGATTTGGCCAGTCTTAAAGTTTTTTGTCATCATACTAATAGGTTTTGACTTGGACAGAATGTGAAAACAAAATGTCTCTTCTTCTGTGCTTGTAGAAATTGTCGATTTGCATAACCGAGATTAAGATGAAACTTTTGCAGAAACATCTAAATTATAGTGTTTCCTTCCAATCAGGTTGTTCAATGAATTCTTAATTTATTCATTAATATGTGAACATTTTCTTCTGCTTATCCAATTTGGAAAGCATGTTATTTTCTTAATACTTCTGCAATATTTATCTTACTTGTTTTAAGTCATCATCGTTTTGCAACGTCGAAACACCATCACACCACACACAAAACCTGAACCCTATCTCTAGGCCTGTAACCCTGATACATACTAACCCCTAACAGCCTTTAGTTTTTTCCCTGAGTGGAAATTGGTAAACCTATAACATCATTACAAGTGTGACTCACTTGTAATGTTGAACCTGGACAAACATGCTGATTCAGGAACAACGCTAATTATTTCATACCAGTTATATTAGATACACCCTGTGCAAACGGTTTCATCTCCAGTGACTTTTTATCTTCAGTTGCTCTGTTACTTTAATTCATCTCTATGACTCCCATATAACTTCAAACTTTGAAGCTTCCATTACCATTGTCTTAGAGGACAAAGAAAGAATGCCCCTAGGAAACCAAAAATGTTTACTTAGTTCGTGAAGTTTCACTTGTATTATTGACCTTATGAAAGGGTCTAATTCAATCTATGTTGATACCACAACGGCTTTTATGGTATTACATTATTATATTCCACTATAACAAAGCCTTGTAGGTTCTGTTGTCCAGAGAGTAGGCACCTGCCGTTGCAAACAGCACACCATTTCAAGCATTAGTGATTGTAATAGATTTTTGCTCAGCCATCAGATTTAACAGACCTAGTCTGATCAATTCAACTGATGGAAATGCAATGGTATTACTTGTCAAGCATGGGGGAATACATATAAAAATGTCTGTAATTCTCAAACAATACCTGAAAGCTGAGTTTTCACTTCAGGCACAACTTACTGTGTGTGTTTTTTACTCTGTACACCACATACCAACAAAACTACAGAAATTATGTCTTTGTGTAAACTGTAAACAAAAAGCAAAACAAAAATATCCTACACATCTTGTATTTACAATATAGGACACATAAAACATATCAAATTTTTAAACTTTAAACATTTTATTGGGAAGCCAATGTAAGAGAAATATGCTTTCTAGTCCCTGTCAGGACTCTTGCTGCAGCATTTTGAATTAACTGAAGGCTTTTCAGGGAGTTTTTGATAATAATGAATTACAGTAGTCCAGCCTGGAAGTAATAAATGCATGAACTAGTTTTTCAGCGTCACTCTGAGACAGGATATTTCTAACTTTAGAGATGTTGTGCAAATGGAAGAAAGCAGTCCTACATATTTGTTTAATATGTGCGTTGAAGGACATGTCCTGGTCAAAAATGACTCCAAGGTTCCTGACAGTGTTACTGGGGTCAAGGTAATGCCATCCAGAGTAAGAATCTGGTTAGATACCATATTTCTTAGATTTTCAGGGCCGAGTACAATAACCTTAGTTTTATCTGAACTTAGAAGCAGAACATTATAGGCCATCTAGGTCTTTATGTCATTCTTGCAGTTTAACTAATTGGTGTGTGTTATCTGACTTCATGGATAGATAGAGCTGGGTGTCATCTGCATAGCAGTGAAAATGTATGCTATGCCTTCTAATGATACTGCCCAAGGGAAGAATGTATAATGTAAACAGAATTGGTCCCAGCACTGAACCCTGTGGAACTCCATAATTGACCTGTGAAGAGGATTCTCCATTTACATGAACAAATTGGAGTCTATTAGATAGATATGATACAAACCCACTGCAACGCAGTACCTGTAATACCTACAACGTGCTCTAATCGCTCTAATAGAAAATTATGGTCAACCGTATCGAATGCTGCACTAAGGTCTAGCAGGACAAGCACAGAGATGAGTCCACTGTCAGAGGCCATAAGAAGATCATTTGTAACCTTCACTAAAGCTGTTTCTGTGCTGTGATGAGCTCTGAAACCTGACTGAAACTCTTCAAATAAACCATTCCTCTGCAGATGATCTGTTAGCTGTTTGACAACTACTCTTTCAAGGATTTTTGATATGAAAGGAAGGTTGGAGATTGGCCTATAATTAGCTATTACAGCTGGGTCTAGAGATGGCTTTTTAAATAAAGGTTTAACTACTGCCAGCTTGAAGGCCTGTGGTACATAACTGATTATTAGAGATAGGTTGATTATATTTAAGATTGAAGGATTATTTAATGGCAGGACTTCTTTGAGTGGTTTTGTAGGAATGGGGTCTAAAAGACATGTTGATGGTTTGGAGGAAGTAATTATTGAAGTTAACTCAGAAAGATCAATTGGAGAAAAAGACTCAATGAATATCAATGGTACTAAAAGTAGCCACACATCTTTGAGATGATTATGAGTATTTTTTTCTCTAATGGTTAAATTATATTTGTGAAGAAGTTCATGAAGTCATTACTAGTTAACACTAAAGGAATAGTTGGCTCAGCAGTACACTTTTTAGCCTGGCTTCAGTGCTTAAAAGAAACCAAGGGTT
This sequence comes from Perissodus microlepis, assembly GCF_051167445.1. Classification (NCBI taxonomy): domain Eukaryota; kingdom Metazoa; phylum Chordata; class Actinopteri; order Cichliformes; family Cichlidae; genus Perissodus; species Perissodus microlepis. Next base: position 12,282,620 of record NC_140466.1, read on the forward strand.
GTTCTTATTTCCTTGAATCAGTGACGAATAGTAAGATGTTCTAGCTTTACAGAGGGCTTTCTTATAAAGCAGCAAACTATTTCTCCAGGCTAAAGGATGATCTTCTAAATTTGCGACACGCCATTTCCTCTCCAGCTTACGAGTTATCTGCTTTAGGCTACGTGTTTGAGAATTATACCACGGAGTCAGGTACTTCTGATTTGAGGCCTTAGTTTTCAGCGGAGCTACAGTATTCAGAGTCGTACGTAGTGAGGAGGTAAAATTATTAACAAGATAATCGACCTCTTTTGGAGTAACGTTCAGGTAGCTGCTCTGCTCTATGTTGGTACAGGGCATTGAAGATGACAACAGTAGGTGGATTATATTCTTAAAATCAGTTACAGCACTTTCAGAAAGACATCTACTGTGGTGAAATCTACTCCCCACTGCTGTGTAATCAATTATTGTAAATTTAAATGTTAGCTGGAAATGACCACAGAGGAGAGGGTTTCCAGGAAACACTATTAAAGGTTCAGTTTCTACGCCATATGTTAAAACAACATCTAGAGTGTGATTAAAGTGGTGGGTGGGTTCTTTTACATTTTACTAAATCTACACAGCATTTAATCTGTTAGTCTACTAACAGATTAAATGCTGTGTCGAGGCTGTCATTTTTAGTATCTACATGGATGTTAAAATTGCCCAAAATAAAGATTTTTATTTGAGCTGAGCACTAAATCAGATGAAAAGTCTGAGAAATCAAACAAACTCTGTAAGGCTCAGGTGGACAATACATGATTACAAATAAGACTGGTTTTTGAGTCTTACATCTGACTGAGGAGCAATTACAATCTGCAACTTCCACATATGAACACCCAAACCATTTTGAACAGAGTTCTAAGTAAAATAGTAAAATCTGTCAGTTGAAACTTATTCATCTTGTGAGTATGAGAATATGAGTTTGAGACTTTTACATCATTGCGTTCTGTTAACGGTGTCCCAATAATGGGGGGTTGTGTACTTTTGATAGTGTAATAGTACATAGGTGTTCATATCATTTAATAGCAGGTAGACCGTGTTATGACCTTAAGGTTTTATATGACATCTGCATGATGTTGCAATGTCACCATTGTTGCAAAAAATAAATAAATAAAATATTGATCAATACATTTACATTAGATGACAGTAAAAAGGAGTCTTCAATGTGGTAAAGTTCATATAAAAACATTTAATGCAAATCTGAGATTGTTTTCCCCTTAGTTTGAAGCAATATCGAGTTATACTCTGACCTCAAGATAAAAAAAAAAGTTAAAAAAAAAAAAAAAGGTAAACAAAGACTAGATATTCAATATGAAGTTGAAGGACAGCAGAACAACATCTTTAATTTACTTTTTATTGATATTGAAATCAAATGGACATCGAACAAACATGGTCAACCAACATCTGGCTAGGATCTAGTTCTCTTTAAAACCACAAATGTCTAATTTCAGTGACATAAATGTTTTATATAATGTATATATATTGCCTTCTGTATATGTACATAGGTACACGCATCAAGTACATACACTGCTGAGGTTTAAACACACATACAAATAGGTCACATTTATTGTAATGACTGGACTTCAGTTCAGTTCCTGACTAGGAGGGGGAGAGGCTTTCAAAAGAAATGCATAGTTTAACACAATATGCCACAAGCAGGCTCTACACACAGTTCAAAGTACACACACTGAATTTGGAGTTCTGTCTGAAGAGTTTGGTCCTTCAAATCAAAATGAAATACTTTGTACTGGACATGCTGCGGAAAGAAATGTGAATGAAACCATTTAATATCAACCCTCAAAAGTAAAAATATTAATGAGGCTGACAGATTAACAGTGACAACACAGCATTATAGGAATGATATGGGGGGGGGGCATTGTAAAGCACTGTAGTGTAGCTGTTGGCCCAAACAAATGTCAGCCCTTCCCTTTTAGTGTCCCAACTCACCACCCTTGCACAACTGTCACACACACCATGAGACCTTGTGTAAATCTGTCCTTGATTTCATTTTTACTAAACAACAAGGGAAACAAAGTCTTGACTGATTTATTAAAGAGGTGTATAGGTAAAATCTTTAAGGGGCAGAAAATAGTGAGCAGGTACATCAAGGCTAATCTTTACAGCCCTGCCAGGAGGAAATACGTCAGAGTAAGGCAAGTGACTATACCCTGTGAGGTGGGGAAACAAGGCTGTGCATGACTGACAGATATGGACACAGGGGTGTAAGTGCCCCTTGATATCAGAATACAAATGGAGGGGCATGAGTAGTTGGTTTCGTTGACGTGTCATGGAAAAAGATGATATGGAATGATTTCCCGAGCAGCCTTGGGTGCCTAGCGGACTAGTGGGGACTGCTTCAGGGAGATGAGGACCGAACGCATGCGGGACACATCCTTAGCCTGCTTGCTGGACTTGGGATTAAAGTCACAGAGCCGTGCCACCCGCTCCCACTCTGTGCCTGGGTTGTTCTCATCCAGATCTGAAATCATGGCTTCCTCAGCCGCCCTGTAAGCATTAAAGGAGGAAAAGACAAAGAAGAGCGAGCCCATCAGTGTGTGAAGTCGTAAGATACACAGCTGTGCAGCCCTGAAAAAGATCTCTGCTGACTAACACCACATACAAGTTTTTTAGACAAAGTCAGAGGCGCCAACAGTGAAATTTTGACTGAAGTTCTCAGTTTTGGTTACACTGAAATTGAACTTTAAGCCTGGCATTAAAAGCTCAGTTTTTCCATCTGATTTTGTCTGGGTTGGACTTTAGTTCAGCAGCGTCTACCTCAGGGCTGGACAGTCCAATCACTACACACAAACATCCATCTATCTTTACTCCCAAAACTGAGTAATCAACAAGGAACAAGCTTTCCCAGCTTCATTACCTGTGGCATGCCCCCCACTTTACAGAATACAGCAAGTCACCTGTATATTCTACTCTCAACAACATCAGGGGGAGATATATACACAACAATGAGAAATCAAGCTCAAGCCAAAAACAACCAACCAGCCCCCCCAAATAATAATAATAATCATAACAATAACAATAATAAATTAAGAAAAATGTATTTCTAGCTGGATAAAAGTGCTGTTCATAAAGGAACTCAACAAGAACCAAGTATAGTGATATGTAGTTATCTGTATACTTGTCCTTGATTAATAGGAACAGTAATACATGTTCAGATTTTTAATCAAGCCTAGCAGAAAAAAAACAAAACAAAAAAAAAAAAAAATGCATTAGGCATGCATTGGCAAGCAGAAAAGCGGGGTGTTTCGGCTGTGGCAAGGAATGCGCTGACGTTGAAATTATGTGTCTCAAATGCCAAACAGATAATTAACTTTAAAATATTTAGGCACGGGTGTGGCTTCATTAAATCCATCAAAGACCAAAAAAGGCCTTTACAAAGATTACTTATGTAGTTAAACAAATAAAAACAAGAACAAAAATAAATAAATAAAAATAAAAAATTTTTTTAAATGGATCAGTTCCACTATTACAAGGCAATTTGAGATGCAAGCCACAGATATGGCTAAACTCTTGTGACACCCCACCCACAAACATGAAACTCCAATGCTATTCTTTGGTTCTACTTAAAATGATCTTTTGTAGTCTCCACCCCACCTGAGCTAATAACTTAAACACAGTACACAAAGAAAAATAGGGCAGGTGAGAAGCTAATGAGCATTCACTTTCACAACCATCTACAATACACAAGGGACTAGAAGGACCACAACATCACAGGAGGAACATTATACCAAACTCTAGGCTCTGGATCTAACTCTTGTGCTATTCAACTGGGTACCTCTGCAATGCACTATAAACACATACACAGACAGAACTGCATCTAACCCCTGTGAAAATGATAAAGTATTTTGAAATTCTGGGGTTTTATATTTTTACTTAACTGGTCTAGGCGGTAGCAAGGATGGTTAATATGTGTGCTTTAAGGTGCATAGGAAAAGAAAACAGGGAGAAACAGTTTCACAAGTCAGAATTTAGGAGAGAGAGAGAGAAAGAGAGAGGGGGGGTGAAATAAAAGACAACAAAAATGAGCTCAAATGCAGATGTTTAAAGTCAGCATGCAAAAGCAACATTTTTCTTTTGGCTTTATTTTCCTAAAAATGAAAATGATTAGTGTGCAGCCTTTGGTTTGCTAAACTGAACTGATCTTCTATGTTTTCTATAAATAAAATATCAGCTTCTCAATCTGTAATAAAGTTAATAAATTTAACCATCTGCATCATCTCAGTAATCTGATCTACAGAGTCCAACAGCTCACTTCTTCTATATCTATTTTTCATGAATTATAAACACACAATGTTCCTACATTTGTAAATAACACTCCAATTCTCACTTCCTCCAAGTAGTAGGTATCATAGAGTGACACCAATCAGATGGAGGAAGACGGAAGTGGAGCGATTAAGATTCAGTGTCATTCTGCAATACTAAGACTAAAATTTCATTCTGTGTTTAGGTGAGTACAAGCTAACAATAAGTTGGAAAGCTTCACGGGTGTGCACATTTTGAGAAAAGGACTATTCAAATAACACAAAGACAGCAGAAACGTGATGCTAATTTTTAGATGAGCAGCTCAACAAGAAAGAAACTAAACACTTTAAAATGCTGGAGGCAATGTAGGAATAACAAGAGGCCTGGAATTTCTTTACATGAAACCAGGTTTTGCACCAATCTAAATTCTTACATTTGGCAACTAAGCTGACAGCAACAAAACGTGCACACCACAATGAAGGCTAATGGATACACCCAAGTAATTTGATAGCAGAACCAAAGGCTGCACAGCTCAAGCTATTCGATAGCTAGCTGGGCGTATCAGCAGGTCATCTTAACATTCTAATAAAGCATGAACACAGCTCAGTTTGAAGCAGTTGTGTATCCACGATTTGATATCTTCACATTTCTTATATATAAAAAAATAAATAAATAAATGCAATAATTACTACTGCCTGGAAACAAACTCCAGGCTCATTCAGCATTTAAGAAAAAACCTGGCATGTGTTTCTAAATAATTACGGTTTTCTTAATTATTTATAGGCTATCTGATGTTTACATAATACTAAGAAACCTCAAAAGTACCATTGTGAAGTGAAATGATTTACCGTCTACACAAAGTTTGCTGCTTCAGTTTAGTAATTTCCTTCTTTGCCGTGAAAACGAACGAATACGAGAGAAAAAAAGCGCTTCAATTCCAGAGTTTGAAATCTGAGAGAAGGACAGATTTCCTATCCTGAAACAAACGTAATTCATGGGGAAACGGTATCAAAAAAATTCTTTAACCGTGAGTGTCAGGAGTGTCTGAAGATATATCCGGCTTTCGAGGCCTGGAGTTCAACACTCCTGGCCTATGGCATTCACCCAATAAAGAATGCTACCAAAACATCCTGCAACAGCAACTTCTTCCAACCACCCAAGAACAGTTTGGTGAATAACAATGCCTTTGCCAGAATGATGGAATACCATACCGTAAGGCCAAAGTGATAACTAAGTGGCTCAGGGAACAAAACATTGAAATTTAAGGTCCATGACCAGGAAACTATCCAGACCTTAATCCAATTGAGAACGTGTGGTCAATCCTCAAGAGGTGGGTGAACAAGCAAAAACCTGCTAACTGTGACAAACTCCAAGCAGTGATTATGAAAGAATGTGTTGCCATCCAGGGCTCGCAAAATCGCTAGCCCGATGTCCCGGAGCTAGCGATATCTCCGGTCGGGCGACCAAAATCTATCTGAACCCCGCCCGTCGGGCTATATGATAACCCGACGGGCGGGGCTCAGATAGATTTTGGTCGCCCGACCGGAGATATCGCTAGCTCTGGGACGTCGGGCTAGCGATTTTGCGAGCCCTGCCATCACTCAGGATTTGGCCCAGAAGTCGACTGACAGCATGCCCAGGCGACTGCAGAGGCCTTGAAAAAGAAGGGCCAGCAAATATTGACTCTTTGCATAAAGTTGATGTAATTATCAATAAAAGCCTGTGAAACTTATGAAGTGCTTGTAATTATACTGGTTTACATCACAGAAACAACTGAGAAAAAAAAAAAATCTAAAAACAATGAAGCAGCAAACTTTGAAAACCAGTAAGTGTGTCATTCTCAAAACTTTTGGCCATGATTATAATATATGAGATTAAGGAAAAGAAAAACCACACACAATTGCTTCAAACCATCTCTACATATCTTACTTGTAAGTAAAACAAGAAAACCAACATTAATAAAGTTGTTAAGTGGAAAAAAAAACCAAAACATTTTCATTAATTTTTACGCAGTTGGTTAAAGCAGGTGTTAATTGTTAGAAATTTATGAAATGCATTTGGATAATGAGTTGCTGAAGAGAATCAAAGAGAAATGAATGAGAAATTAACATGGGCACAGTTGTGAAAGTATTAATTTGATTTCCATGGATGTGATGGCATGCGTTACTGAAATATACCGACAGGCATCAACTCACAAATGCCATGCAGATGATATGGATATGGAGTTCAAATTATAAATGCAGTTTATATTTGAAAAAAGTTCAAGCTGGATAGGCAAAGTAACGATTATGAATCCAGGCATTTCAAATGTATGGCTGAAGGAGAAAGTAACACATGGCAGCAGAAAGAAGGTAAACTGATGCTCTAACTAAAGAGATGTGTGATGTCAATGGCTGTTGACAATGGGGAAAAAAAACAAAAACAAATAAACAATAAGAGGAGGATGTTAGTTGGAGCAACATACACATAACCAATGAGCTCAGAGAAGGGTTGCTTGTAGAAGTCTTCATCCAACACCCTGGACAAATATCCACCCAAACGACAGAGCAGCAAGAAGGCAGGAGAAAAGAGAGAAAGCGGTAAAAGGGAGAAGAGGAATGGAAACACAAGCACTGCAAGTTACCATACAATAATATGCTTAGGGATATAACCAATCAGGTGTTTGATCAGTGTCAGAGGGATTTAAAGACTGTTTAAAGAAAGTTTTACATATTTAATGCCATGGCACCAGTCATGCACAACACACTTTTAGCTCTTCGTACCTCTCTCACATTTTGAATACTTGACACATTTTTAACTAATTAGCCAAATAGTGGAACCTCTTAACCCAGTATGTTATAGCTATAACAATTAGCGTCGGTGCGTGCATGAAGCACAAAAAGCATAATCCCACATCGGTGCATGCAACGCTGTAAGAAAAATCATGTGACAGGTGAAACAGCTGCTGTGCTAGACAGCAGTGCAGTGTCTGACACGTAAGCGCAACTTTTGAATCATTCGCATTTGTGCTGAGGAGTAGACGAGACCACTTTAAGTGCCATTTGTGTTTTTACATTTTTGGCTTGTCATCACCCACTACACAAAGGGACCATGGAGGAAAAAGAACATTTTTCCAATCTGGGATCATTTAACTCTACCTTCTCCGCCCACATACACAAGAAAGAAAAGAAAAAAAGATTTTTGTGAATTCTGCATTTGGCATACTATATTATTCAATTACATTATTTTGTTATAATCAAATTAATTGGACTATATCACCAGCTGGTTACATAAAGAAGGACCCTTCACTCATTTAGTGTTCAGAACCTAGTTCAGTCTCTCTCCACACTGCCTGCAATGCACTGTTAAATCCAGTAGATGTCGCTATTAATGAACACCTCAACACCCCATCGACACAATAGGGGTAATGTGCTACACACTCCATTAGGCACCATCTACCCGTCACTATTGTATAGGTATACCTCTGGAGTATATCGGGTTATAAGACTTTTTTTTTTTTCTTTCATTTTTTAAAACCCATTACCCTGTTCTACACCTTATACGTTTCTGAAGCCAGAATACGGTAAAAGGAGCTCTGCAGATTACCTCGAAAACTGTTAGTCACCCACAGGATGTGTCGTGAGATATCATGACCTTTTTAGTAAATTACCTGCATCAAGTCATGAATGCAAAAGTAGAGATGCACCGATTGACCGTTCATAAATTGGAATCAGCTTATTTTCAGTGTTTTACACCTTGTCTGGTGATCAGTCAGACTCCCATATGATAATAAGCCAGTCCTTTTAATGCACGTATGACTCACATACAGCAGCACAGGCTATTAGTTGCACACCCACCCACATGCTACACTGTTAGCACGGAAGTGAGATAAGAAACAAGGGTGGCTTAATCAAACAACAACAAAAAAAAAAACGTTCAGAACAACAAATCTAAAGAGATATTTAAACATGGACATTTTAAAGAAACTAACAGAGGAAAAGTAGCTAAAGCTATCCAGAGCTCAGAGGCAGCCTCAGGATGGAGGATCAAAGTGGTTATGAGGAAAATTACAGAGAAAAAGAAGACAATGTCTTGTTATCTGGTGAAGTCATTTCAGGTAAATGTGGGTGTACAACAGCTTATTTTCAGTTAATTATTTATACTGCACTGAAGTAGTTTAAATTTTAAAAAAAGATCCTGTAATTGTCAAGTTTATTGACAATTACAGTTTATTTTACACGGAAGAAAGGTGGAGTTTTGTGTGTAACTGTTGTCAGTTAAAAGCCTGCAAAAATCAGTAACGGCAGATCAGAAAAACATCTAAACTGACCAAGAAAATTGCAATCGGTGCATCTCTATACAGAACCTTCCTGTGATAATAAAAGACGGTAAAAAGTGTTTTTACCTCACAGGAAATATTTGACTCCATTTGTTTTCCTTAAAATATCACAAATTAGTTATTAAATTTCCAGAAATAACAGCAAATTGCATAGACTTGTCTTAGATATTGGTAATTTTAATGACTGAAGACATGCAGTGAACAATAACTCCAGTGTCTGGGAAACTTAATACAGTGGAACCCCAACTTACGAAATAAATTCATTCCAGAGGGTCTTTCGTAAGTCAAAATTTTCGTAAGTCGAAGCACCTTTTTCCATCGCCTTTTGAGTGAGGCGATGCTGATGCTGGCTGAAGACGAAGTTCTTGGTGGAGGAGGACCTCGCTCATATTTATCAATAATTTCTTTGTTTCCATCGAGAGCACTTTACGCTTCTTCTTTTCACTTGAATTACTTGCAGAAAGTTTTTTCGGCCACATTATGAATGAACGATAGGCTAATTGCAAACGAAAAGCACACAAAATAGCGCACTGCAACAACAATACGTCTTTCACGTGGAACAGCGAAACGCAAGTACGAAAGCCAAGGAGTTTCACATGATTCGGAAGGCATTGTGAGCATTCTGGGCTCAGCCAGCGGATTTCGTTACGCGGGCATTTTGCTGTACCACGGGCAGAAATATTGCCGTTAAGTGCCTTCGTAACTTGAATTTTTCGTTAAATGGGGTCTTTGTAAGCCGGGGTTCCACCGTATTACCATATTTTTTGGACCATAAGGTGCACTGTCGATGAATGGGTCCATTTTCATACATAAGTCGCCCCAGATTATAAGGCGCACTGTCGATTTTTGAGAAAATTAAAGGATTTTAAGTGTGCCTTTTAGTGCGAAAAATAAGGTAAGTGGAGGTCAAATAGCATTTTAACTAAAAAGGTGGTGAAAAGCCACATGAGATTTCCCCTTAGAGAGAATGGATTTTCTTTAAAATATGAACCTGTAGACAACTGAAACAAAATCTGATGCCACACACAAATGGGAACACCAGCATACTGTGTTTCTTGAAATTCAAGGATAGGTTATTCCAATTCTTCCTGAAAAAACAACATATGGATACAAATTTCAGTAATTAGTTGTAAACTTACTCAAGGGCACAGAAGTTGAGTGACCGGATGGCCATCATTTTTTCCCCTGCCACAACTGACAGATCTACATTCTTTTTAAGCCGGGATAACTCACATATCCCCACAGTCTTCTTTCATTTTTATTGATCTTCCATCCTGTTTCTATGCATCCAGGACTACAGTACCTGTTATTGGTTTTGGTTTTCTCCAGCTGCTCATTCTGCCTGGCATGCCATTCCTCCAGCTCCACCTTGGCCTTCTCCTTCCATTCCGTCTCCTGCTGGCGAGAGTTAGCATCTGCAGAAGTAAATGCAAAAATACAGAAATCACGCACAAGAGCAGAGACTGATAAAAGAATAAACATCCCCAAAAAGATGATAAACATAATGATGTGAAAGGAAACAGGGACAGAAATAATTGGTTAACACTATATGTGGAATATCCAGTAAAGGAAGGTCATTTAGACAGAAAAATTATACAACAATATTTCAATAAAAAAATCTGTGATAATATTTCTGATGATACTTGCATACAGTGACAACAAGACAAATTGATGTTACAAAAGTGGCTAGTTCAAAAGCAATTAAAAAGGTACTAAATTGTTATAAGGATCTAATGCTTAGCAATCAGAGATGCCTGGGGTTCTCACACTGTCACTCACAGAGAAAGTAAACCCCTTGCATTGCTATAGCAACGGTATTGCAACATGATAATTTATATCATGTAAAAATTGTTACCAATATTATTGTTGACAGCACAGCCCAAATCTCCACCTTTACTTATCACATCTCACAGATCAGTGTTCTGTCCTACCCTATAATAAAGCGTTCTTCTGGGTGCTTACCTAGCTCCTCCAGCCTCTCTCTTTGCTCCTCCCTCCACTTACGTAGACTTTCTGGTTCAGCCTGCAGTCGGTCTGCATTAGAAATTGCTGCATAGGCATCTGATGGACCATTGCTTTCCTGAGAAAGGAGCAAAATGGTAAGCACAGTTTACAGTTTTATCAATATTTCCAGTGATTTGGCTATTTATCATTCATGTTCAGTGTTTCATTTTTCTAACCCGTATGTGAAAGTTGTCATTAAAGTGGAATTGGCTTCCCCACCCCCACACCCCAATACGCATACCGTACATGTACTCTTAGAAGATTGTCTCACTGACAGGAAAGGAAGAAATGTTGCAATGACAGCACAGGAAAAGGAAGCTGAAGTTACTAACAGACAAATATTCAAAAGCTCGGATACTAAAAATCACTGTTACGGTGTTAAAAGGAAATTAGTATTTTCCACAATGACGCACACAGTGAAAATTCAGCAGAATTGATATATAAACATCTCTTGAGCAAATCTTAGTATTCAAGTAAATGAATTTCAAGGATAATTGCTGTTTGTTATATTTATATAACAAACAGCAATTATCCAGGAAATCAAGGAACATAACTAAAATGAAATGTGTCAAGAAGCAAAGAAGTTTAAATCCAAACATGAGAATCTTCAGTGTCATGTTTTTAAACTGATGCTAGTAAGCTGTACAGAGTGAAATGTTTTTTTTAAATAAATCACCCCCTTTGATCTTTACTGAAGGCCAATTGCCTGCCATCAGGCACTACTTTGAGTCACTGAACTGGTTGCAGGTCATCCATGAGCAGCCATGGTGCTGAAAGTCTGCAGTCTGACCAATTTCAAATAGGTCTGTACCAGAAAAGGCCCCTCCCATTGTTGTATATCAATGCATCCGTGGGCCCTGTACTATGAAGCAACTTCAACACACTGAGGGTATCTTTTTGTTTTGTAGATTCAAATCCTCCTTTATGGTGCAGGCATTTAGTACAGACTATCCTTTTCATTCCTCTATTTATTCTTCCTTTAACACTATACGTTAGTGCATACACAAACAATAATTTCTGTATTAAAAGATTTTAATCCTTTGTGCACTTATACACACAAAACACAGAGGAACAAATACAAGGTGATTTCCAACATGATAACTAAAGAGCAGATGACATTACCCCATGAAGCTCTCCATTGATGGCACCATCTAAAACAGGTAGAGGTGAGACTGCAGTTAGAAATCAAACAGACAAATAAAGGCATAAACATGACAAAACATCTTGAAATATTAAATGTCCTAAAAGAGATTTTTTACCATGCCTTGAACTTGTCTAACGGAGCACCAATTACTGTTGCTAAATGCACTCCTGTTTCGTAATAATGGATGTCAGCATTTCTGACCAACAATTCCTACAACTGAGGCTAGATTGGAGGAAATGAGTAAGTCATGAACAAAGGTTGTTAAGCTGTGCCCATTTCCTAAGTGGCTGACACAAACTGCTGTAAATGTAGCCGCAAGCAATGAAGTTAATTGGAAAGCAATGAGTGGCAGTGCCAGCAGCAGTAGCTTATTTCAGCATAAAATAGCACGTATTAATAAAGGAGTTCAAGTTTCACCTGTACGTGTTTCTTGTGGAGTTCAAAGTAATCTTACACAGGTTAATATCAACGCTAACCATGTCCACTTGGCTAATCTGCTAGCTCAGTTAGCCTTAGCTTTAGTGTCCATTCAGGGCCAAAATAGCGTCTAGATTAACCGCATGTTGAACGTTTAGTTACACATACACAAAATCCTCTATCACTAATGACGCCAAACAGACAACATACAGCGACATTTTCTTCGCTTGAGCATAACAGCCACGCACCGTTAGTGTCTCCTAGCGAAGAGGGGACATCTCCACTGTCCAAGATGCTGAAGCCTTCGTCGTTTTCAATGCCCGCAATTTCGCTCTCCTGCTGGGCCAGGAAAGCAGCAGCGGGGTCCTCCTCCGAGCCGACACCGTTTCCAGCACTGGGCGCGTTCAGCATGTCAAAATCGTCCATGTTGTCTGTAGTGACAGAGGGATAAAAGTGTGAAACAACGAGCAGGTGTAGCACCACTGAAACCGATGAGACCAGCAGGAAGAAGGACGAAAGAGGAAAAAACGGTAAAAGCTGGCGTAGCGGAAACAGTAGAGTAACCAATCACAAGCAAGAATGGATTACTGGCAGTAGTCATGGCCAATCATGTAACAACTTTCTCATAACGGGACCAATCAAATATTTGAAAGCGTTTCATGCGGATCCCATGACCTGCTGGGTGCTGCTGTCAGAAATAGAGAAAAATCTGCAGTATTTTTTTTAATCTGCTGCACACTTAACACACAACTGTTTGCATAGTCATGATTGTGAATTCGTCAGATAAGAAAAATAAAACCATCAATTTATTTTTGTGCAAATCCAAAAATACAAACATTTGTTTTTGTTTCTGCAAGAAAGAACAAATCAGATTTTGGTTGTTTCTTTACAAATTTCAGCATTTTTTTCTGTTTTATTTCCTCAGGTTTTTCGTTTACCCTCTAACTTTACAAGGCCTGTTATTGATTTAACTCCCTGATATTGCTTAACCCTTATTTTGGAAAATTGTCTTGAACTGTCCTATTCGATCACAGATCGTTATTCCAATTATTTTAGTCTTAGGACTAAGACTTCTGTTGTCTTCTGTCAAAAAGTTTTCCAGCTTCCTCTTCATAACCCTGGCAGCAGTTGTGTCCAGCCCCAGTATAATTCCGCGCTGGTTAATTATTCACAGTTCTGACAGTATCAAAGGGCTCAGGTGGCAAGCGTTCACCTGACTCAGGTTATATAGCTGGGTGCAACTGCTGTTTTAAAACAGGAATACTATCGGAGTTACTCAGGGAAGACTTAAACTATTAGTTTGTTTATTTTTATAGTAATTGAAAGATAACATTCAAAGCAGTTCAAAAACTCCACCACAACTGATTTGAATTACTAATACATATGCTGAGTGAACTGTACACTACTGAAATATGAATTACTTTACTGACAAAAGACTATATTATCATGGCCATGACTTCTCCATGAAAAATCGCCCTTTACAATGCTTTAATCTAAATTAATATTATGCTGCAATTTACTGTATCAGCTAAACTCACAGTATTCACAGTTTCACAGATGATAGCTTTGCACAATAGTTGCAATCTCTTAAAGGCTCTCAGCATGCCTTGTGTGTGTGTGGGTGTTTTCGGTGTATTCTGACTCTCTGTTGAACTCAGCTGCCACACATTTTTCAGTGTCCACCTGTCCCCAATCAGCTGCCCAACAATATAAATGCTGGCTAGGAGCTACTTGGTTAGTTAGTGTGTGAACTGGCCTTGAAAGTGGAGAGGTGTTCAGGTGTCCTTTGTGCATCTGTCCTTGAGACTAGTGTTAGTTGGGTGTCAGTTTCGGTTTGCTGAGGTATTTTTCTTTGCTGCTATAGTAGTGTAGGCATCTCTTTGTGTTTGGTCTTTATATATATATATATATGTGTATCTATATATATATATATACACACATATATATAATATATATACATATATATACATATACATATATATATAAAATATATACATATATATATAATATATATATATATATATATATATATATATATATATATATATATATATATATATATATATATATATATATATATACATTATATATATATAAACCCTTTAGTTTATACAAACTACCCTGTTTGGCTTGTTTTTCTAATTGGTTCTTAATTATTGCTCACCCCCCTTCCCTGGCCCTTGATGGGGATAGACCAAAAGCCATTTTGGTTTCTTCTGGTTTGACTCACATTCTGAGAAAAGGGGCAATGATCAGTGAGAAGCTGTAAAGCATCATGCCAAGAAAGAACACTACAAATTTAATGTTTATTTTGAAAGTGTGTGTGGCACATACAGAAGGTTCACTGTATTTTTTGTGGATCTAACGGTAAATGGATTGTCTCTCATACAGTCCTTTTCTGCTCCAGTGATGCACTCAAAGTGCTGTATAGAACATGCTTCATTCACCCATTCATACAAGTGCTTTTTTTCTATGCCCAAGTGCTTCCTAACATTTGTACACAATCAAACACTACTGAATCAAAGCATTGCAGAGCAAATTGGGGTTCAGTATCTTTCCCAAGGATACTTTGGCATGCAGGCTGGAGCAGCTGGGAACCACCAAATAGTGGATGGCCACCCTGTGTTCTTTAGAACACAAATGATAGGGTGCCAAAAGAGGAGTTGTGGTACTACATGAGGAAGTCAAGAGTGACAGAGAAGTATGTGAGGCTGGTGCAGGACATGTTTGTGGACAGAGAGACACTGGAGGGGTGTGTGGTAGGGGTGACAGATGGGGTAAATTCTGAGCCCCTTCTTGTTTGCAATTGTGATATACAGGTTGACAGATAAGGTCAAACAATGATGGCTTCAGCATATTTGACAGAGGAGGCGTGAGTCTTAGTGGACTATGTTTCTAGACATTTACAAAGAGTACATCAAAAGGGCAGCTCAGGTTGAGCAGTTGGAAGACAAGGCTGAGTCTGGGTTGGACGTACGGAGGGATAGTGGATACACTGAGCAAAAGATGTTAAATATAGAGCTGCCAGTCATGATAAAAAAGGAAGACCTCAGAGGAGGTTCATGGATGTAGTGAACAAAGACATGCAAGGGGTTGGTGTAACAGAAGAAGATGAAAGAGATGAGCTGCTGTGGCAACCCCTAAATGGAGAAGCTAGATGATCTGCTGCACTACAGGTCATGTGGTTCACAACTCTGTTTCCTTCTTTCTGGAACCAAGCAGCACAGTTTCTCCCACTAAACACAAACCGGATTAGATTGCCTTGTAGTAAATAAATTGCCCATTGTTTTACTATTCAATTCCATCATCGCATTCATGCTTTGTAGTTGTAGCAGTTAATTTTTGTGAATGTGCTTGAAGAGGCTTCCTGTCTAAAATAATGATGGACTTTTTAAAAAATCTTTACTTAGTTTAGCAACTACTTCCATAATGTAAATTGCAACAGTAGTTAAATAGGGGTGTTTGGGGCATACCAGCTTGTAGCCACAAACATAACTGACTGTCTTAAATGTATTGTTTAAGAGCCTTTATGTCAGTGTCCTTGGATCACCAATGTCTGATAAGCCACATTTCTTCTGTCCTTTTGAAGTCAGCAGATCTTTCTTGGGGATTCCACCCCAACAACAAGTACTGGCAATAGTGGAAAGAAAAAAACTCCCTTTTAACAGTTAGAAATCACAATCTAACAGTTAAAAATCTGGTGGCAGTAGCCTTTTACTGCGACCAGTAGGGGGTGAGGGTAGGAAGACTTATTTTTGCGGTCTGGTGGCTTTGAAAGGGATCATAAATGAGATGAAAATTGATAGCTTGATATTTTTTTTCATAGACTTACACTCTACTACAAGATGCACTTTCTTTCAAGATACTGCCTGGCAGAATTTTGCATACATTTTTAGTGCAATTCATCTTTATATTTGACATTGGACGTAGACCTAACTTGTTAGAAGTTATCACCATTGGCTTTTTTTCGACTTATTAATTCTTGCTTTTTCAGTCATTGATTTCATCAATGAGCAAAAAGAACAAAGCAGGTGTAAAAAAAAAAACAGCCTCATATTCTCGGCAGTGAAACTTGCAAACGGTGGTAATTAAAAGTTCTTTATTACACAAATATCAACAGCCTTTTAGATTCAAAACTGGCTTAACTGTTGGTAGCACAGATTCAACAAGATAAAATAAACATCTTGGTCCATGTTGATAGCCTCTCGCAGTTGCTGCAGATTTGTCGGCTAGACATCCATGAAGCCAGTCTTCCCCTTTCACCACATCCCAAAGTTGCTGCGTTGGATTGACATCTGGTGACTTTGGAGGTTTTTTTGACTACACTGGCGTGTTCATGAAACAAGTTTAAGA
This sequence comes from Perissodus microlepis, assembly GCF_051167445.1. Lineage (NCBI taxonomy): Eukaryota > Metazoa > Chordata > Actinopteri > Cichliformes > Cichlidae > Perissodus > Perissodus microlepis. The sequence continues at coordinate 12,299,134 of NC_140466.1, forward strand.
AGTTCTGAGCTTTGTGACGTGATTAGATATTTGCGTTAACAAGCAGATGAATCGGCGTAAAGTGTTCAGTGTTTGTTCGTTAATATTAAAACTGATCTGGTCAACAGATAGGAAAGGAGCCACTATCGAGTGCTCAACATTTGTAGGAATTCTTTCAGGTCCACTGGAAAAGCATTTCAGGTGAAAAACTCATAAAGACCTCAATGCATGTTTAATGCATAAATTAAACATTTATAAGTTTTAAAACAAAACTGAAGACATCAAAATTTGAAAATTAATTAAAAAAATAAATAAATAATTGATTAAATAGGTGTTTCAACATTTTGCCTTCTAATCAGTAAATATTTTAATCTGGTCAAATGACACCTTAGATGTATAATCACTGTAATCTTTCAAAGATGCAAAGAAAAAATGTTTGAACTGCTATGTAGTTTCAATTTTTCTTTGGACACTAACTAAAAAGTTGAATAATAAATACTTAATTAACTTCAGCCTACTTCTTACAATTGTCTAAAACTTATTTTCTCGATGAATATTAAACAAACATCCACAGAAATGTATTTAAAACTTACAAATAGCATGTATTGTGCAATGCAGTATAAAGGTGTACATAAAAACCATGTTGTACATCTTCAGAAGAATAACATCTTCATAACAAGCCTGGGAAAAACTTAAACAAAACAAACAACCCCCCCCCCCCAACCTTTTATCATACTATAGCATCCATAGATCCAAAGCAGTTTTAATCATGTTTATTATACACCAAACACCAACAACATTAAAACCACCTGCCTAGTACTCTGCATGTCCCACTTGTCCTCTAAATGGGGCAAAGATTTTTAAACTCTACGAGTGTCATGTGGTATCTGACACCATGATGTTGATGGTGAATCCTTTAGGTCTTGTGGGTTCCTTTGAATCTTTATAGTAAGGCAAGGCTGGTGCTGCTGTTGGGGACTACTACCACATTGTTGGGTGTTCTTCATGTAAGTGAGTTGTTTGTGCCAACAATATCAACAAAGGAACAATTTGATAATTGCTGCTACTGACTTCACCTCACAGTAGTTTTAATGTTGTGACAGATTGGTGTATATTTAAAGTTACTTAATACCATTTTAGATTATTTCATTCATAAAAAAAGAAGAAGAAGAAGAAGAAGAAGAACAACACACAAAAAAACTAAAAATGTAAATTGTGTAATGTTGAAAACAGATACAATTGGAAATGCAACATCTGCACGAAATTGATAGAAAACTAAAGTTACAATAGAAAGAAAGCAACAGAAGCAAGATTCAGCTATAATTTGGTCACAAGGTTTCTATAAATAGACTATTCCATCCATCCACACCACAAGCACAGAAGGAAGGTTCTGGCTTGTACAGATAAGTTTTGGAGATTAATTCAACCTCGATACTATAGGCACTGTACAAAAGAGAATTAGGATTTCTGGTTCGTGCACTAGACCCACTCCCACTTCACATGTGTTTCCGGATTTTAATCCGACTAACAGACTTCAACTTTGGAGAATAGTAACTGTACTTGTATGTTTGTTAGACCACAGGGACAAAACTGCCTTGCAGGTTTTAATGATTTTGTTCTTTAATATATTCTTCTGGTTGCATAGTCTAACACCATGCTGGCTGCTCCAAGTAAAGCTGGTTCTTCCAAGTCTGATGTTACAACCTTGATGTTTTGGACAGAGAAGAGCGCTCTCTGCGAGATGACATGCTGCACTGGCGCCTGGTAGTAAGAGGCCAAGACTCCAGACAGAATCACCTGTGAAGGGTTGACTATGTGGAGGATGTTGATGATGCCCACACCCAGTGCAGTGGCGGCTAAAAAGGGTAAGAACACATAAGGAAGTTATATATTTTATCTTTTTTTAAATATATCTTTTAAAACATTACCACATAATCTAAATAACAGGCTGCCTATTTCCATCTGTGGAATGCCAGGTTTTGAGATTTCTTTCATATAACAAAAGGGGAAATTTTCTTTATAAACGGTAACACACGGCTGTGTTAACCCCACAGAAGAACTCCTACTCAAATAATGCCTACTGTAAATGTAAGATGCACAGTAATATGTCCACGAGTAATTTATTTATAGTATTGACTCTTAAGTTAAATTCAGGCTGTTGTGTACATGTGAAAATAAATCAGATTTAGACTAGAGATGGACCGATCCGATATTACGTATTGGTATCGGTCCGATACTGACGTAAATTACTGGATCGGATATCGGAGAGAAATAAAAAATGTAATCCGATCCATTAAATATCAAAAAAGCACCTCACAAAACTTGCGACACGGCGTAACTCGGCCCATAACCGTAGCACGTCGGAGCAGTGTGCTCACGTGATAGAGCGGCTGTGTGTATTTGTAGCCTCAACCGGCATTTCATCTGTGATCCCAGAGAGAAGCAAAGCAAGTGTGTAAGTTCATCTCTGAATGTTTGTAAAGCATTCCCACGTTAAGCTTAACAACCGATATATGGAGCGACTGCCTCTCTCTCTCTCCCTCTCCTGTTGCTACTTCAATCATGAAACTGCTTAATGATCAGCTGATCGGCTTTTCTGTCGCGAGTCCGTTTCTCTTCTTTGTTTTTGGCCCACTTTGCACCAGAAAGAGGAAACCAGTGGCTGAACAACAGCAGCACGTTTAAGCTTGATAAGCTGTTGTTAGAATTTATTTAATATTACTTTCTAGACCAGGATCTTTTTCTACGTAGCTGACGGCTGGTAACTGTGCAGGGGCGGATCTAGCAAAGTTTAGCCAGGGGGGCCTATAGAGATTGAAAATGTGACGTCATTCAGGGGTAAAACCGCAAAGAATTCTGGGAACTCGTGGCAAGAGGTACTAGCGCACGCAGGCTTTCAATTGAAATCAGTTACGCAGCGATAAAAAGAAACACAAAAAATGGCAAGAAGCTGTTGTATTATTAACTGCAATAGCCGGTCGCATGTCAGCCACGGGAAGCCGACGGGTAAAGAGATCGGTTGTTATCGGATTACGTCGTTGAAGAGAAATTGTTCGAGCCATGTTTCCGAAGTAACAAAGAGGCGACGGATGGCCTGGATTGCAGCCATTCAAAGACCAAATATAACGTCCCAGAACACTCCAGCTCACAGGTTAGTCTGCTCCAAGCATTTCCACAAAGGTCAGTCTTCTGTTGTAGTTAATACGTCATTTTTCTTAACATAATTGGTGATATAGGTTACAAGCAAGTCTGGCGCTGAACAGAAATTGTCGCGCTATGCTCCTTTGTTTATTGTGCATAAATAGTGAATTGTCCTGACACAATATTGCGTTTCGCTTCATTTATTACCATGGTACATTGACAAAAACATATACTTTTATTCACAGGATAAAACAGGTTTTTTTGTATCACTAATTGCCCAGTACGATTACAGCATACAATATTATTGTCACTGCTACATTTCTGTAATCCGTACCAGAAATTATTTCCACTACTAATTAATTACCGTTGAGCTCAAAGGTCCTATTAATAAACGGTTAACGAACGTGCATTTATGAAGACGATTTGTGAGACTGGTAAACTTATGATACGTACGATGGTCTTTCGTTCTACACGGTGTATTTCAAGGTCCTGTACCCATCCGTCGGTAAACTGTACCTGGGCTTGTTGCAGTGACCTGAAGTTACTAAAAACTTCATGAGTGTATGCACTCACTCCAAGAACCGTATAATTATAAATGTGAGCGTGGTGAAAGTTGGTCACCACGCTAACGTCTTTTGTCCACTCTGTGTGCTCCTAAGGGTCTAACTCTTTCACTCCTTTGATTTTTTTCCTCGTATCTTTTCTTTGACTTTTCATCAAGTCCGTCTTTGTACGGACCGGCATTGTTCTCCTTTGTTTTGTACATTCCTTTTTTGGGGGGCAAAGAAAAAGCAAGAATTTATTGGAACCGGAGAATGAACGTTTTGCGGTGCTGCAAATGCTTGCATTTAATGCGGTACTTGGATTGTTTTGCCACGAGTTCCCGGCATGCAATGCGCGAAAGTCACGTGGTCTGTCAATCTCTATATGGCATTCACAGGGAAAAGGGGGCACAAAGACATACTTTTATTTCTTATTCTCATTTAAAATGTCTAGCTTTTAATAAATAATTATCTGAATCTTACACCCAAAGTTTTAATCTGATGTAAGATATATAGAAGTCCATTACTGTATATAGTAACTGTTAAGTCTAATATACCCTAGTAAGCTATAGTGCTTTTTCCTTTGGGAAGATACCATCTGTGCAGTCTGCGATTCTGTAGAAGAAAGATGTTGAATCTATTTAATTATTCTTGAAAAATAATTTATTTCTGTGCATTTTTTTTCCAACCTGCATCAAATTAAAGTTGATTACGTCGATTAAGCACCATGAGGTGGAGGGTGGTTCCCTATTTTTTTTTTTTGCTGGGAGTTTGCAACCCTATTAGTTAGGTTGCTTAATATTTCTGCTAAGTACTCTTTAAAATACCAGAATAGGAAGGATGGAGTAGGTTTAAGTTTATTAGATTGATCAGTACTGCTGAACTATGAAATATTTTGGGTGCAGTGTATTTTTTACATACAGGTATAACAGAATAGCTTTAGTGTTGTTGTTTATTAGTATGAGTATGAACTATCCAAATTTATGATATTGGTATCAGACAAAAAAGTGGTATCGTGCCATCTCTAATTTAGACCACTGCTGAGGTAGAAATATTGTCAACCCCATTTTCAAGCTAGGTGAACCTACTATTCTCTACTATTTTCTCTGTGTCCTTTGTGAACTAACCCTTGGTCAGAACAGCGTCGGCTTTGGAGTTTCCCATTTTGGCTGCACTGATAAGATGTGCAGCAGTGATTGGCTCTGAGAGTTTCATATCCATCCCCTCCACCTTCAACAGATCCTCTGTAAAAAACAAACAAACCACATGGATAATGAACATGGATAATGATAAATGGAATGAAGCCACTTGAGACATACAACAAGAAGGGTTATGTTTAATTACTTCCTGACGTCGTTCATTCCTGTGCTGGATTTAAATTGACTTTACAGCTTAAGAAACAGGAACTAGCATTGCAGGATACAGTTTTATCTAAATAATACCAATCTCACTGTTTACCAGATTATCATGTGATGGATGACTGAGTTGCTAAACAAAAACTCAATAAATATATATTTGTTTAAAAAGATTATAGAATACAACATAAAACCATAAGAGTTGAGGTACAATTTTCTCTACCCCATCAAGAAAATACATGCCCCAATTTAAAAACAAACAAACAAACAAACAAAAAAACCCCACCCCGGCCTTCTGTGTAAAATGTAAATAAAAACAGAATACAACACTTTCCCAAACCCATAAACCCACATTTTACTCAAAACAGAAAATATAAAATCGTATCAAACATTTTAACATAGTCACTTTACTATTTAATGAAAAATATTTGCTCATTTTGAATTTGATGCCAGCAACGCATCTCAAAAGTTGGGAACTAATTACACTAATATTAACTGGCAACAGGTCAGAAACATGATTGGGGATAAAAGGTTGACCACTCCATCTATCAATGCAGGATAAATCTCTATCACTCAAAGAAGGAGCCATGTGTTAACATCTGCTTAAAATTTCCTGGGTAAACACTACTTAGGCTACTTCTGTGCTTACATTGAACTTATGCTGTTTCAGTACTATTGCACTATAATGCTGATTGCTGCTGCTACCACTTAGTGTCAATACATTCACACTCTTGGGTAGTCTGTCATCATGACAGCAGCATAACAAGCAACATGGATATGAACCCTGCTCCTGACGACACTGACAAAGTATTTTCATTTCGTTAGAGGCGATCCTGCCAATGCTCTATTAAAAAAAAAAAGTTGATGGTGTAAAATTTAGTTGCACTTTCTGTTGCTCTGGTATCGTAAGAAAACTTGTAAAAGATTAGCTGCTGGATAAAGATTTATTTTGTGTTTATGTTTTTGTGGAGAGATTTCAATTTTTACATTTTCAAAGGTTTCTAAAGCCAAGTGTTGGTAAGCGCATAGCCAATATCCACTATACAAAAAAAAAAAACAAATCGCTCACCATCATGCAGTTTTTTGGCCTCTCTCTGAAGGGCCATCCCGGATGCATAGGCCTCTATACAGCCACGGCTGCCACACATACACTCTGGGCCTTCCAGGGAAACTATGATGTGACCCAGCTCAGCAGCACAGAAGGTACTACCATGGACCAACTCATTGTGATGGATAATTCCTCCTCCAATACCTGCACACAGAGTCAAAATATTTTTTACTTCCTGAGACTTAACCAGACGATGTAATTTACAAAAAGAATAAGGCAGTAAATATTATTTCAGCTGTAAATATCATCATCGTAGTTTGTTTGAATTCATACAGGTCTCACAGTTATCATTAGTGGTGCAACGGATCAAATATCTCACGGTTCGGATCGGATCATGGTTTTAAGTCTCGGATCGGATCAATTTTCGGATTAGCAAAAAAAGAAAAAAGACAAAAATTTAACATTCACTTGTTGAAGTATTTTTTGCCTGTTTAAAAACATTCAACTCAAGACTCATTCCACGCAATTATTAAAAAAAAATTATGGTACAATATAGGGCAGTATAGGGCTTTGTATCTACCACTCAATTCAATTCAATTTTATTTATAAAGCGCCAAATCACAACAACAGTGGGCTCAAGGCGCTTTATATTGTAAGGTAGACCCTACAATAATACACTATACCACTCATTATATCGCACTCCGCTGTGATATAATGAGCTGTCACGGTCACGTAGCTTTCCGTTGCCCTGGAGGTCCACCCATTTGTAGTAGTTAGGGCAACAGAAGATGCCTGGGACAGTTCAGCCACAACTTAAATCTTTTCCTGCTCATACATGCTTGGAACGATCTTGCCACTAAAGTGGACGCGAACGGGATATCATAGTGTGGCTCAACTTCAAGCATGTTCATCATAGTTTAAACCCCTTGTTTAGCACAATGGAATACGGCATCCCGTCTGCAGCTGAACACCCCAATAGCTTTTGTAATAGCTTTAGCCCGGTTGGACTGGGCAGCAAAGGGCTGCTTAAATACCGCAAACTCCTCTGCTCCTCCACTTGGACCGCTAGCGCTGGCCATAACTATCGCTTGACAGACCCACCACGCGCACCATACACATACTTTTTTTTTCTTCTTTTTCGAATCTTCGGATCACGTGCGTGCCGAACCGTGGAGTGGGATCGGTTCGGATTACGGATCAACCGTGATCCGCTGCACCACTAGTTATCATGCAAATAGATGAAGATCCTCATCTGAAAAACTTAAAAAAAACAAAAACTTCTCACCTGTTCCTGTGATGACTGTGACAAAGTTCTCCACTCCTTTGCCGTGACCAAACTTCCTCTCTGCCAGTGCAGCACAGTTGCCGTCATTGTCAACCCAGACGGGTAGGTGTAAAGCATCTGATATGGGCGTTCTTAGGTCCACAGAAGACCACTCCTGAATCAGCTTTGTGGAGTGAAGGACCACACCATCTTGGGGGTTTACACGCCCACCAGTGGACACTCCTAAAGAGCAGAAATAAATCTGAAATTGTTGTGCTGGGTTTTTTTCCTATGTGTAAACGTGTTTTAGTATTAGTGTGTTTTCATACCGACACCAAGTATTCTACAGTTAAGGCCCACAGCATCCCGCATGGCATCATTGCACATCTTTAATATGAGTTCCATTCTGGCCTCGAAAGTCTTTGGATTGGGCTGGCTGTATTTCTTCACTATGGTGCCCTGGAAAAGTTTAAAAAACAAAACAGCAGAACAGACAAAAGCTTTTGAAAGTGAAAATGAAGAAACATTTAAAAAAACATTTAAAGTTTAGTGTTCATCCAGCCTACCCTCATGCAGACAATGGCCACTCTGAGGTTGGTCCCTCCCAGGTCGACGGCCAAAGCACTTTGGGTCTCTAGGATATGATCAATATCCTGGGAAATCGGATCTTTCACAGGAGGGAAGCAGAAGGTCTTTTGGAGAGGCTCGTCCAGGTCAATAGAACGGAGAAACTTGAGAATACGAGGCACTGCGTTGCCATCACCATAAATCTTAGAACTGATTTAAACAAACAAACAAACAAACATATTTGCGTGTTTGCATTATGCTAATATAAACATTTTTTTAAATTTTGTTTTGACTCCAAATACAGTTCAGTGTAACCCATTGTTACATTATTACCTTCTCCTGATTCTCAAACCTTTTTTTTAATTATGTCACAGACAGTGACTCTGCCATAACCCCTTTTTTTTTTTTTTTTTTTTAAATAATTTGGATAAAATCTGCCTTATAGACGAACAGTTTGGTAAAGTAACAGTTTTCTTCTTTCCAAGACTGCACACAATAATCACAGACGTATATAACATTCATCTGCATGTCTATTGTTGGTTAATGAGCCTGACCTGATTCTGTACAAAACATGTTATGTTAAACATACCCTAGGATATACATCTTGCCATTTCCTGCTACTTCTAATATCTTAAAGGGCTTTAACAAAGACAATTCATCAACTGACTCATTTGATAGATATGCAAAAAGTAAGTACTGGCTGGCAGAGGAAAAACAGGTCACACAACTTGAATGTGACAAACTGATAATGACAGACTGTAATTTCCAACATATTATTGAAATCCTGTTCAACAGGACTTTAGCTGGCACGGTAAGTAAAGTTATTGAAAATATACAGCAGTTCCTTCATTGAAAGAAGGCTTGGCAAATGAAAATACACAGTTAAAAATTTGGTCAAACACCCAGGGGACAAATGAAAATTGTACACTGGCCATACCAGGGGTATCTCTTTCCAAACTGGAGCTCCAGAGCATGGTAGATTTTATTGTGAGTGTCGGCATCTCTGACATGTAAAACATTTTCACCTGGGAGAAAAAAAAATGTCCTCAAGTTAATAAGAAAAACAACCTGAGACAGATTTAGCAGAACAATACAGCTTGGTAGGTTGAGGAAAATAACCTTGATGTTTTTGTCCCAGTAAATGATTCTTTCCAGCTATACCACACATACTGACATTATATTACTCAATCATTAACATATACTAAAAAAATAAATAAAACATGAGTCTCAGTGGAGTCTTTTGGACTATGATGACCTGACTGTCTACTAATAGTGCTGGGTGTTTGTCTCCTGGAAATGGGATTGATAGCGTATATTATGGGAATAGTATGAGAAAGTTCATGATGGGATAATCATTCCCGCTGTAACTTGTTTTCACCTTTTCCTCTTGATATTGCGTGACTTAAAAAAAAAAAGAAGAAGAAGAAAACGTTGCGCCTTTGTTTAGCTCCTGTGAAGCTTTGTATGAGATAAGCTCAGGGCAATTGACATTCTTGTTACACTTACCTGTTTCTCTGCCTGTTTGTCTTGTTCCCAGGTTAATGACAGGTGTGCCAAAGGCCCCAGCCTCTCGTACCCCGCAGCTGCTGTTTCCAATCATGCAGCCAGCATGTGACACAAGCTGGATGAACTGCTCAAAAGGAATGTGCTTCACTGCTCGGAAGTTAGGGTGTTGCTCAATCCCCTTTCTTCGCATAACACGTACCATCTCCTTACTTCCTGTTTATAGGAGAAATGCTTATGTTATTTTTCTCAACTTTTGTTTGAGTGTCCAAACCTTATTGAAAAGAGGACTTTAAAAACAGTAACCACAGGTGGAGCTAACCGGCATCAATGTTAGGAAAGAGGATGAGAGTCTTCTTGTTGAAGGAAATCAACGCATCCAGCATCAGCCCATAGATTTTAATAGAGTGCTGGATGTCCGTCGTGACCGGGTGCTGCAATGCTACAATATAGTCACCTTCCTGGACCTTGTCACCTGCAAGATGCAAATATGACATAAAATACAAACGTAGACTTATTTCTCATTAAATAATTTTGTCCTGTGAATATATTTCTGCATACCCAACCAGCTTTTGATGATATCCATGTAGTCCTCTCTGTGATGAGACAATAGCAGCTTGTCATATGAAGGGCAGCCAGCAAGGAGGATACGAGAGTGGTCCTCACACATAGCTATGAGGTGCTGCTCTGCCATCCGTGTGCAGCAGGCGTGGTAATGGGCAAGTTTACTGATAGCATGGCGGATTGAGTCATCAATTGTACCACTAACCTGGAACAAGCAGCACAGGATAGAGTTAAAAATAATAAAAATAATGATGTAACCACCCCCATCCTCCAGTAGCTAGTACCCCCTATGTTATAAATTCTAGGTGACTCCCTTCTTTTGTTATCACATTAACAAGATTTTCAGAAAACTTGACCTCTGAACTTGATCTCAAGGTCAAGGTCACCAAAATTCAAACTCCTCTGGCATGTTTTTGAAGATGCACCTATTGTATGAATTAGAAAACTCTAGGTGACAACTTTTGAGATACTGTTATGTCATAGTTGGGTATCCAAGCTGTCCACCTGCCCAGCCCATCAGCCTTTTACAGCTGAGGGGTAAAACAAAAAGAAGAAAAGATTCTGCACTGGCAGAATGCATAAAAAATCTAAGTACTTATGATGCAATATTGCCCCCATATTTTAATTTTCTTTTCATTGTGTGCTGCTTTCAAGAAATGTAATTGCCTCTAATGAAGGAGAAACTGTTCAACTGGGTTTGCTCACCTCTCCTCCCTCCAGGTGAAGTATTCTAATATTCATTAATGCTGCAGCAGTTGCCAAAGCGAGAGCATCGAAACGATCACCGTGTACGACCAGGATGTCAGGTTTCAGTCTCTGTATAACATCAGGGAGTTTTACAAGTGCCAGCCCAACACTTTCCACCATGGCAGCCTCGTCCTCTCCTCTCACAATAGTGTGGAGCTTCGAGCCAATGTCAAAGTCGTCCTGCTCAATCATCCGAAAAGTGTTTCTGCAAAAACAAAACATTTCGGTAAGTTGCAAACAGCACAATGTATACTGAAAGTTCCAAATCATGGGATGGCAACAAAAGGTTTAATTTTTGCAATGTTTTTGAGATGCAAGAAAAAAAAAAGACTGGAAGCTTATTTTTGGAACTTGGCAATGTGAGATTCAAATTTTAAATGCTGACCAAGTTATCCGAGTTATCTTTTGCACACAAATATTGAGTGAGTATGGAAAATATGACGTCTCTATGAATATTCTAGGCTTATATACTCTGTCTTGCTTAAAAACATGCAGACCATTGTTATACTGTCTGTGCAGTTGTTTGACTCCTTTACAAATGTTCGAATCCCATCCGTTAGACACCAAAACTGGATAAATATCACAAATCTCAAACTCACTATTGATATCAATGTTTTTTTGCCATCACTCCACAACTGTAATCTTTTCCTCAGCAACCAAACCCCATGAGTTGCTATGTAATTTTACTCCTAGTAAATCAGTTATGTGGTTTGGATGCACTGGTGTCCTTCAACTCTAGAGGGTTTATTTATTTTACAGGTCACCGAGCAAACAAAATGTTGTTGGCTATTTTGTGAGCATCTTCTGAAGGTCCACAAGTGAAAAAGAAAAGAAAAAGTGGCATTTGCAAAGGAAAAAAGTTGGGTCGTCTTACCCGTAGTCATCAATGAGATGTGAACCAAGCACCACAACTTCCAGTTCAAAGTCTTCTGGGTGGGATTTGATCCCAGACATGATGGGTGCCAGCTTGGAATAATCTGCTCTGTTGCATGTTGCCACACACACCCTCAGTTTCCTCTTACACTAAACCAGAAAACAGTGTAACCACCACACGCACACAGAGACACACACAGACAGTTTTTGTCATTTTAATTTAGTATGCAAAACAAAGAAATACGTTCCTCTCAGTTATTTCACTGAGGTCTGAAGGAATATTATCATCTCCACACATCCTTGAATTTCAACTATATACTACATATGCATCTGCTTCACAACAACTGTATACATTTTTTTTTTAATTGAGCCAAGACATAAAATCATACCTGATTTGACTCTCCCATCTTTTCCATTGATTTCTTCTCTTTGTTCCTTTGCATTCTCAGAAAATACTGCTCCTGGAGAAAAAATAAAAATGCTGTAGGTAAGATCAAAATAAGAATGTGTAAAACATTATCTTATACATTATTTTCTTTATACACAACACCCACAGATCATACTCACTTGGGCCTTCCAAATATTCAGAGGCTGAAGCATGAAAATAAACAAAACTACACTAAAAATGATTCATATTTAACATGAAGAACACAGTTTAGAGACATAATTTATAGTACTTTTTAAATGCAAACTGTCATACTGTCTTCTGTGAGAAAAAAATATATTGCTCCTCTTCCGTTCACCCATTATTCTGACTAAATACCAGATCCTGCAATATGTCATTTTAAAGGATTTATAGCTCCTCCAACACAGCTGAAATATAATGTGCTGAATTCCTCATAGCTTTGTTTATTCACTAGACAATATTGCTTCCATTTGCTGCAAGGAAGAAACCATATCAGTTGTGTTTTACCAGTCCAAGTGTCTATATATCTAGGCAAATGAGGTATATCACTAATGCTGGTAACATATAATATTCAAGGTTCAAGGTTCTTTATTTGTCACATGCATAGTTATACAAGTATAACACACAGTGAAATGTAGCCTGACACGCTCCTCGACATGTGCAAAAATGGGGGTGGGGGGGTGGGGGAAGAGAACATTATATATATATATATATATAGTATATACATTGGGTGAATGGGTGAATGTGCAGTAGTAGCAGCAAGCTACTAATATTCATAATAAGTCATAATAAAAGTGCTGTATGAATGCGTGCTGTATAATTTAGTTGATTAAATCGAGCCTATTAAAGCAAAGAAAGAAGCGTGTGAATGCAAGTTAACACAGTATCACTGCCCCATCAAGAAGACAGAGACTTTACAGAGCAAGTATTGAAGAAAAAAAAAATCAAACATAGGCCTAGTTTAGCTGCTTTAGAGTCATGCTCTCTAATTTTGAACATACCAATCTATGGGGCAGTTCAGTTCTGCAGCATATTTTCAGGGGTGATATACTCCAGTAAATGAAAGACCTTTAGTTTTAACTGCTTGTATTGTTTTATTTTACTACAAAGTTATCTGGATAAGCCAAAACTTTGTATTACATTTAGTTGGTCAAATTACAAAGTCTCAAAAAATGTCTCAAAAAATACTTTTTTTAAAAAGTCCAGGATAAGGTGGAGGAGGAGCCGTGGCATGGATGAAGGTTTCAAAACCCTGTTTATCCATAATGTGCTTGAGATGTTCTGTGAAAGAGCTTAACAAAGCTACAAGACAAACAATTTGGATGGCATATATAGAATTTAGTCCAAGTTTCTACATAATAAAAACATATCTAAATCATAATTCTGCAACTCAGAATGACCAACCCTAAAATGTGTCCTGTGTCCAGGTAGTTCAACTGCAACACAAATGCAGCCATAGACAATATAAGTATTAACAGGGGGGTAGTCCAGAGGCCATTATTATGAATCAGGATTTTGGCTTATCCAGATAACCTTATGGTTAACCTGTGTTTTTTGTGCTATAAGATTAGAGATCAGCAGCAACAAATCACCACCTATTGACCAATTCATTCTTAAATGCAACTTTATTTTAAACTGCTGGAATTACATTTACTAATCCACACTAAGAATGCCCGTTCAATCACTGAAATTGATTTCACTTTTATCGACTCATTTATTAAACTGTGGGACAGTAAGCTTCAAGTTTTTAAATGGATCCAGTTTAAAATTTCAGAGCTCTAATGTGTAGCCATCACCTTAAAAATAAACAGCAGCACTGAAAATATGCTAGGCCATACATTAATTAACTGGAATTAAAATGTTTATCTTACTGCTCTGCATGATAAATAACTAGATTTATGCATTTATGCAGCAATTTCTTCTGCCAGTGTTGCATTTTACTGGTTTTTATTTGTTCTTTATAGATTTTTAATCACCATTTGATAACTTCTATAGAACAGCTGTCACTCATAGGGATTGTTTTTTGTGGAGGAGGCCATATGACCTGTGAAATACTCCTTTTAGCTTGGGTTAAGTTACCCTGGGTTAAACACTTTTGTGCACCTGTTTATCCTGACTGCTAATGTAAAATGGCCTGGTTGTGATGATCTTGCCTTGTAGTACTGTCTAAGAAACATCCTCTGTGTCTTTCTGTTGCTTAAACAGGTTGTTCCAGATCCTGCTAGTCTTAAGGAAACAACCTGAACGATGTCATTTAAGGGAAGTAATAGGCACATAAATGACACACCTAAAAACACAATAGTAAAAGATGAGCCTGTTCAAATCTTGACATTCATCTTCCTTTGTCACTAAAGATAAATAAGACCAATTTACATAAGGACATAAGGGGTAAAAGTTCCAGGCTGTCAAATTTGTTCTTAATTTTATCAATTTCTATGATCTCTGCCTTATAGAATAATGTTATGGTTACAGATTAGAGAAAAAAAACAAGTTTGAATTCAATTCAGTACTTTATTGTCCCACAAGGGGAAATTTGTTTAGCACCAAGGGCAATATATATTGTATACACACTATATCGTGTATACAATATAGTGTGTTAAATCTAAATAAAATCATAAATAGATGTTATTCAAATTATTTAAACCCATGTTTACATATAAAAATGCAAATAAATCGTGAAATTGAGAAAGATTTGAATATGAAACTACAACCAAGTTAGTCTATCGTTATACAATAATGTAACTAATGCAGTGATGCTTAACATTTTCTTTTCCTTGGCATTTGAGTACAACGGTAAAGATTTAAACATTTCACTTGTTAGCATATAGCTCTAAATCAACAGTCTTGCTCTTGTCAGGTGCCAACACCATTTTAAAGCAGAAATCCTAAAACTTTAGCCAATATTTCTTCCACAGAACATACAGCTAGCAACTCACAGATAGTCAGTGTGTTGTTATCATTATGCTGCCTCTGTTGCAAACTTTTGAGTTTAATGGAAATAACACAAGAGAAACTAGTAAGCTAGGCATGGCCTTGAAGAAATAACTGCAGCTAGTCTATTGAAACCACATCTGACAATCAAGGTTTGAGACTGAGAAGCTTAAGTATCATAAGATGGTGCTACCCTGAAGGACAGAGCCATGAATCTAGCCACTGAGCTCCACTGAAAGTGTTTACTGGGGTCACAAATCAAATGGGTAGTAGCGCTATTTTCCATGTATAGCGTTCTACACAATCCACTTCCTTCTGCTAAGATAGCAGGTATAAGGTGTATCCACATTGGCTTCACTTTCAGGCCTGGACCTCTACATCTTTCAAATATAGTGTATGTTTTCAGTAGCATTTTGTAGCTTTCCATCATTGCCTCCAAAATCAAGTACCTTGAAAGAAATGTGGATGATGTCTGTTGTTAACCGTTAAGTAATAGAAAAGCTGGTTTTGTTTTGTTCAGAATGAGGGCTTTGCTGCAGGAAAAGGCACCCTCACTTTAATTATTAAGAATTCAATCAGCTATCACAGCAGTGTGGTGCACCATGTTCTTCAACCCAATTTCAACCAAGTATTCATGCCAAGTGTTATATCTGTGATTTAGTTAAAGCAACATTAATTCTGGTGTTACATACACTGGTAAATCCTGTAATTTACCCTAAATTTTATTCAGCATGCGGTTGGTTCCACTCAAGCATCACAAGACAGCATCAGCAGCCAGCATTAAGGTGTGGGAGGGGGCAGGGATGCATGCAGAACGCAAAGGCAGGAATGACACAGCAATAGGAGGCAGACAGAGATGCTCAACGTACAGAAGGGAGAAAATAAAATGAGCAGCAATAATCAGATGATGATTTAAAACAAACGAACAAAAATATATATAGAATCATGCTAAATGAGAAAAAGGCCCATCTGACTTACGTGAGGACTTATCTGCACAGAACCCAGATGCATATCCATGCCACACCTCTACAGATTCTTGGCTAAAAAGCAATCTTTGATTGTTATTATTATATTCTTATTATCCAAGGATTTGTTTTTGGCCGTTATCATGGACGTATTGAGGAACGAAGGGAGAGCATGCGCAACCCAGCACACAGCAGGAGAGAAAGGAAGTGAGAGAGGTAGCCCGACACAGACATAGAGCTGGGGGAGGAGCTGCAGGAGACGAGGGTAGGGTTCAATTGAAATAATGCCAATGATTCACCGAGTATGTGACAGCAAACAATGAAGAAGAAAGGCTTAGCACTTCATACTCTATATCATATGCCTCTAGTTATTATGACAAAATAAAGTAATTCCCTATTGCAGTAATAGACATGAAATTGTTAAGTGCTGTTTTTCATGACCCTGTTTAAAAAAAAGAAAGAAAAAAAACGTCTATGCAATGTTAAACTAAAATGAAAACACATAGTAATGATTTACTAATAATTTCAAAAAATATTAAAGCAGCTTTAAATAGTGTTTAGCTGCCACTGTACATTTAAAAGGTGCAAGAATTTTACTCCAATTAATTCAGTGATTATCAAACCAAATCTGCTGTCAGCATGAAACTGAATTGAACTACATTAATTAAGTCAATTTAAATGAATGATTAAAGGGGTCACAGTAGGGATAGTTACAGGAAAACGTTTATGCACAATATATTGATACAATAACCACTACTGCAAATACTGACTTTGACTTTATACATATAAACATGTTAACTTTACAAATATATTTTTACTTTTGCAAAAAAAATACAAAGAATAAAAAAAAAAAAAAACAGACTACAACATTATGTTTAACAAATTATTTGACAACTAATCTTTTAGTCTGTGTCACAGCTTACCTATGTCAGTAGAAGAAGAAAAACAGATTGAAATTTACCGTTAGGCCCTAACGATCCTTTCTCTCTCTCTGAATAATTAAGGAGGTCATCAGTGCTGGGCCATGTGCCTAAAAACATGCAACATTCACATTTAAAGCAGCACGCTATTAATCCTATGAAGCTGAAAGTATTTATTAAAGTCAAATAGCTGGATACAAATACAACCTCGACTTGTAACTGACCAGTAGGGAAAGGTTACATTCAGTGGTGGGTCTAATTATTAACCTTTTGTAAGCAGACATGTGCAACTCAGGCAATTCTTATGTTCAGACAGGTTTTGACCATTCTCCCTATAGGGCATGAGACTTGAGAGAGAATCATAAGAGGAGGCAACCGTACTATATTTTTTAATTATGTGGGGATGTCTGAATAAAGTGATGAATGAGGGACATTTCACAACTGACAGAAACGTCACTATGCATTGCATCTCTTAAAACGGCTTTAAGGAAGCAATGAAAACAGATATGTTTATGTAGTGAAAAATCACAATATCAGGAAACAGCTCGTCCTTGCATCAACAGCTAACACTTTAGCATGCAAACACGCAAATATTATACCATTTGTAAAGGATCCAGCTTTGCCTGGGCCCAAGCTGACTGAAGATCAATAGGTGAAGCTGAAAGCTGCGTGGGCTTATACAAAAATTTGAACGCATCTTTAAAAAACACGCTAAAGAGGAGTTGGAGAATCTAGCTTGAAATCTGTGTACAGTTCAAAAGCCAGTCATATCAATCACTGAATGTGACAGTGCTTATTTCTTATTTCAGCTTATTTCTGAAATATATCGGTCTTTATGCTATTCAATAAATACAAATAATTCTGAATGTAATGTATTTTTCAATAAATATTGAAGCAGGACTTTCTTTTTATGCAAAATCAATAATATGCAAAGGCAGTGCTAAACAGCTAAGCGGGCGATACATGCAACCTATACAACAAGCTTCCCAAGTTCACAACACGTTAAAAGAAAAGGAAATGTAACACATTGTTAAGTTGCTTTCTTAAAGAGGTTTTACTTTTTTGAAATATCTCTCACTGCCATTATATTGACCAAAGAAAGCACATATTCTGAAATAAAATTAAAAATAAAACAGTGGTGAACATTCCCAGGAGTGGCCAGCCAACCAAAATAAGAGTCTATTGTCAACTCATTCAAGAGCTGTTGACTGTTAACCTACTGATTCAAAAAATCACTTATATAACTTGGCACAAAAAGTAAGTAATTTGTGTTTGGTCGATTATTTGTTTACTGTGACAATGCCTATTCACAGTACGTTTTACATTTGTAAGGAAAATAGATTTTTTGGTTAAGTAACAGAGTTGTGTTGCACCGATGAAAATCACGCCAAATCTTCTGTGCTAAATAATGCCAAAAAACTTATTCTGCTACTAGAGCAGGGCGATGTGACCAAAAATATTTATCACGATATACATTTGAAAATTTTGCGACAACGATATAACTGACTATATAATTGACACTAGACAAAATACTTTACAACTCCACAACTTTATTAGTGCAAAAAACCCCATCAATGTATTTTCACTTAAACAAGCAGCTGTTTTTTATGTGCATTAAAGTTATATAAAAATTTAACAGTGCAAATGCAAATTCCTTGCTGACAGTTTAACCAAAAGGCATTTCCAGTGGAAATTGGCCGACATATCCTCAGCATAACCATGTATAATATCCACAAAACTTAAAAAAAGGTTATACACACACAATACGCTAATATTATGTTGAAGCACAGTACGTATCACTCCGCAAGGCGCCTGCCTAATATAGCCGTAATGCTCCGACAATCCATCAAGCGGTGCGGCTTCGTAGCTTAGCAAAGTCGTACTAAAACATTTGACAGATTTTCGAGCGCCGCGTACCACATAAAATCGTTTCTAGGTCAGTAAACACAACCAGAATTCATACATAAGGCACACGGGATTATAAGGGGCACTGTCGATTTTCAGAAAAATCAAAGGATTGATTTTAAGTGTGCATTTTCCAAACAACACGGTAATAACGACGGCCCGCTAGCATGCTCTACCAAAAATAGCGCTTTGTGTATCTGACGGACGAAAGCTAAACCAGTTCCACACCACTGAAGTTGCAGCATTTTTACAAACCAATTCTGGTTCATCCGTTTCATTTAACGATCCCCTTTCGCTCTTCTCATTCTGCGTCGCGCCATGTGAGTATGTAAACAAAGGCACTGCGCATGCGCGTTTTACCCATATTCTATCGCGATATTTCATTTTGAACGGTGTGATATAGCCCAGCCCTATCTGCTACTGCTATGATCTAAAGAGACTCAAGAACAATGTTATTGACATTTATCAGTGTAAAAAGGGCTACAAAGCCATTTTTACACTTTGGGACGGCAACAAGCCATGGTGAGAGCCATTCTCCATAAATGGAGCAAACCTGGAACAGTGGTGAACATTCCCAGGAGTGGCCAGCCAATCAAAATAAGAGTCTATTGTCAACTCATCCAAGAGCTCACAAAAGAATCCCAAACAACTAAAGAACTGTAGGCCTCCCTTGTCTGAGTTACGGTCTGTGTTCATGAGGTAAGAGAATATTTCAGTTTTCTTATCTAGTCATCTGACTTGTAATACAATGGCAGGAACCTTGCAAGTGTTGTGTTATTTCAACTCTTAAGACTTCTAAAGCATTTTTATTGTCTGATAAAGACTGGTTGCATGCCAGTGCACACACCCACTTACTGGCACAGACAAACCCTTGAAAAGTTACAGTTGAACTTGGAATGTGTGTGCAAGCTGTTACCTCATGTGTCAAAACCATCCCAAGTGGCCGCCTACTCCCATAAGACTGAATTACTGTGGGAGCTCAAATTAAAACGGACACAAATACGATGCACCGTACTCCATTCTGCCATACCGGATTGAGAGTCATAGTGCTCACTGGCTCCGTAGGACTTTGTTTATTTAAGTAGTTCAGGGACCTGCAGGATCCTGCTTCACTCAATTTGCATAGGAGTTCAAGGTAACTTAGAAAAATTATCTATTTACAGGGAAAAAAGTGACAGAACACTGAAAAATAGGAACAACAGCAGCTAAAATGTTCATTCAGATATATAAAGTCTTCATTAAAAAGCACAGAGGGAAGTACTTCCTGCTTTGCCCTAAGTAAATATGTTGCAACACAAAGAAATCCACACGAAGAACACTCTTCATCCATGACAGTAATCTTTGAATTTAAAAGTTGATCTAACTGCTTTCCTTTTCAAAGGTACACAGTTTCTGTAGTTCTGTTGTGCAGTTAAAATGTTTGCAAAGACACAAATAGGCCAAAGTCCACACCAAATATTTATTAAATATGGCTGCCAAAATGCCAACAGCACCTTATTTGCAGTCTAGGCTTTTCTTGTATTACCAATCTATGTAACACAGTGGTATAATGCCAACCAGTATAGCACACCGTCTTCCAAAGAATAGGGAGCAGTCACAACTAAGCCCAGACGTAGTCACATGATTGCTTCTCTCCTGCACACTGCTCATAAAAACTGCAAATAAAGCCTGACAAAATGACAGTTGAGGACCTTAAAGACAACTACGATGTAACCTTAGTGACACTTCCATGTAAAGGAAATACTGAGAATACTATTACCAACCTTATGGTACTGTATAATGGTTATGACACATGATAGCTAAATATTTGACATCAGGGTTTGCACATCCTCAACAAGCTGTCAATTCTATTAAGAACTATGCAAATACATTACCATCCGCATACAGCTGGAACATCCTGGTATACAAATTAAACAGATCAGGTGTGCTGACTGACAAATAACACAAAAATAGCAATACAGAGTCAAAAGCAGCTCCCAGGTAAGACCAAGAGAGTAAAAAGGCATCATGAATAATCTGCATTTTTTTCCCATTAAGCTGACCAAGAACTGAATGTAAGGGTCTTCCTGTGTGGACATTGTTTTACACTGTGCTGCAAAGACTTGAACATGTTGTACAGAGATTTCCAGCCCACAGCCCACTCAGTAGCTCTCTATTTCTCTGTCCATGAAGCTTTCAGCCCAGAAATCCTCCAATCCCTGACAGATTATACCACATCCACTGTTTCAAGATTAGTTTCAATGTAGATGCACACTTATAAAATTAAATAATAAATTAATTAAATATTTAAATATTTAAACGTTATAATTTATTCAGCTGTTTTAAGCCATTGCAGGGGGGGTGCGGTATGAAGAAGAAAAAAAAAAAAAGAGTGCTTGGACACTGCTAGCATAATGGACAGACTTTTGACGGGGCTTCCACACAAACGCAAAGCAGGAGATGAATATAAATATATGCAGGAGATAAATGTGTTTCCAAACCAACTTCCTTCCAAGCCAAAGACTAGAAAATATGGTGAAGCATATCTTCCATTTGGCTTCACCTGCACAAGTGCCAAGGTAGGTCTCCCCTGCAGAATTGGTTTTCCCTGCGTCGGGAGCAGCACTGGGCTCTTCAAATCACGGACAAACAGTATCCCACATTCTTGATTTTTAGTTCACAAACACTTCTTGTAATGACTAACTACTCCTGACATGTTGGAGATGTTAGCTCTTTATACAGTAAAGTTACAGTGGGATGCAAATAATATCAGGCTGATCCTGCCACAATTTGTTTCCCCGGTTCAAATCACGGACAAACAGCATCCCACAGTTGTTTATGTTTTTGAACCTATTTTGCACAGAGAGGCATTTTTTGAAAAATGTATTGATAGCAATGTTGAATATTATTACACAGGAAAAAAACACAACCACACGTAAAATAATTACACCGTGACGCCTCTGCCTTTCTAAATGGAGGGACAGTAACTGCGTGTGTATATGTAAACGTGTAAAACCTGCAGATAGTCAGATTAACAGCAACAGTATTTTGTCTCTATCTGCCATTCTGCAATTCATCTCATGTAAACAATAACATGTCGAACAGCGTGACGTGAAAAAAGGCACATACCTTTGACGTTGCGTGACGAACTCTGTATTCCTCGTCCACACGTAAACACAAAAAGGGAGTTTTTAAAAATCAAAGTTTTCAGTGATTCGAAACGCCGTTTACGTGTGGACGAAAGACCCAAACGCATAGAAACAGCTGCGTTTTCAGAAATACTCATATAGGTGTGGACGTAGCGTAAAAGAGTTAGTAGTTTATTTTAGCACTACCTGTAATTTATTGCAGTTTACTTGTATCTGCTTAATTGTTGTTAAAGAAGGGTGTGTGTGTGGTTGGAGGATGTGCTAGGGAGGCCTAGCAAAAAATTTTGGGAACCACTGTCTTAACATATTGAAGCATTCAAACAAGACCGAGTAAATACTGCTTGTCTATAATTATCTACAAGGGTGGAACAGTGGTGGTGGAGCTTACATCATAAAACACAATCATAAATGACTCTTAAATATGCAGCAACTATTCCCATACTTTTTCTGAGCAAACAAAGCAATAAATCAGGAAATGTGCACACATCCTGCTTCCATCCTTCTTTACTGGTTTGCTATGTAATCACACCTGTTTGAATATATGCAGGAATACCTTATAAATGTATTACAATTTTCAATCCATTACACTCTGGTATTTTTATTTCACCTTTACATCACTCATTCATAACCCCGACCGGTTATCGCCAAAGCACTTGCTCATAGGGGGTCATATGACTGTTGGGGTTGTTTTCTGCTGTCTTCTTTGTATTATTGTAGGATCTTTACTTTACAATTATGATATTCATTCACTTGTCCTGTAAAGGCTTACACACAACATGCAGACATCTACAATATGGACAGAGTATTCTATCCAACCAACCATAATCTTCAAGTCATCCAGTTCAGACAAATTGAGACGTTACATTAATACCACACTGCCATCTAATGTCGTTTTTAAGAAAGCAAGCTTTTTAGGGCAGTTCTACCACTGGTGTCTTGTAGATGTGGTTACACTACTAACTGGAACTTTCATCCACACACACCTGCTCAAATTACATCAATGCTCTTGTGTGGATGTTTTATAGGTGGCCGGTGCAATCGGTGCAACATAACACACTAAATGCCAACCTTAACCATTATAATTTTTTTCAGTTGTTTTCAGGAGGTCAGTAAAAATATACACGGCCCAGTAAAGCTCAGAGGGTACAGGGACACCCAGTGACTGACCGTTAACTTAACAGCCCCTTACATAATGCAAGTTTGCAAGTGCAAGCCCTGATTTCTATTTAAAAATTAATCACCACTACGTATCGCTGAACTCAGTTGCAGAAAGTCATCCTTCTGCAACCAGAAATATTTTTAGACTAGATAAAGATTAAAATGATTGCCTTCGGACTTCTCTAAACGTAAAATAATGTTTAAAGAATTCAAGACATGCTCGGGCGGGTACAATCGGACTAATTTGTTATTTTCGC
Source organism: Perissodus microlepis (assembly GCF_051167445.1). Classification (NCBI taxonomy): domain Eukaryota; kingdom Metazoa; phylum Chordata; class Actinopteri; order Cichliformes; family Cichlidae; genus Perissodus; species Perissodus microlepis. The sequence goes on from NC_140466.1 coordinate 12,322,387, forward strand.
CTTATGTTCAAACGAATAGCTGTCTCAAGGAAGTTTAACTGTTTTAAATGAGGGCGGCTGTCGCCTGGTTTAGCCAGAAACTTATGCTAGGGTTAGCTAGCACGTTAGAAATCAATATAGTAAATGAGCTAAGAGTGCTGCTAACACAAGCACACCCCTAACAGCGTGCTGTTTCCCAGTTTGAGTGAGTGACACTTTATCCGGACAATCCCCAAAAAGTGAACAAACGTTTCGGAGTGGCCTGATACTCCAAGCTAGCTATGGTTAGCTGGCGAAATTATACTAAAGTTCCGTGAAGTTTCCATCTGTGTAGCCATCATTTTTAATCAGATTGCTGTGGAAATCCACTTACAGAAACTCACCATGAATCCTCCAGAAACGCCGTCCTCATCTCACGCTAAAACCATCGATGGCCACACTTTTTTTCTATTCCGCTTTTGGGTTTCTGTGATTACGTCCCCAGTACTGTACATTGGTGCTCTCACACGAGGGGGTTTCAAGCTAACACAAACATGAAGCAAATCGCGACGACACCAGATGCACATAGTTTGGACCTTCAAAATAAAAGCGAGAGCGCTCACGATCAACGCCTGGTAAAATGCCTTTTACACGGCGGGACTCAACAACACAATCTGTAACAATACCGGTCGTGTGTGTGTGTGTGTGTTATTTTTACCCTTGTAAAGTTACTGTCCTATAGTAGCTAAAAACACAATTGTGCACGCTTTTAAGCTTTTATTTTATTGAACCCTACCCGGAAGTGCTATTGGTTGAGTTTTCCCCCTAAGCTTTATTATTACTCCAGGGGAATGCTAAGATACGTTAAAAAACCCGGCAACAACGTAGAATTAAACGAAATTGCGCATATGGATAACGCAGTTAGACTTTACACGTAGTCAAATATGGTGGGGGAAGTCGGAATGCTGCACATCTCTTCTGGAAAGATTTGTACACACTGGTTATATTGTGTAAATGAAAACTGAACGCATGGTTTGGAATTGTTAAAACTTATTTAAAACTATGTTACAGTACATAGTGCAACACGCACGGGCATGTTGAATCTAGAAATTGTAGCACTAGCAGGTTACAATGATTTAACCTTGAGGAAAACATTGCGACGACATTATTTCTTTGGGCATGAACCTAGTCAGCTAGAGAAACACATAAATGAATGTCTTTCTAAGCAGTACCTTTACATAGCAGTGTTTTCGTCTTGGATGCAGCCCCCACAATGACTGATGCTATTTTATAACTGCTGCATTGCAGAGTTCATTCCCTGAAAAGCAGGACTGAAGTAGCATGAACTGACTGCATCATGGTGGTTTGGATAGACCCTTAGAGGAAACTCAGCAGAGGGTGGAAAGACGTTTGAAAAGCATGAAAAGTGTAGGACTGAGCACTGAACTGGCCTGTGAAGTCAAGGAAGCAAGTAAAGGAGTGAGTGTGTGAAATGCATTAGGAGATACACTCATACATGCCCTCCCCCCTTTGCTCTTTCCTCCTCCCAATTAGCCTTAAGATTTCACAAAACACCCGGCAGTGTTGTATTGTGTATGTGTGAAATTATGTCGACCTGGTTCAAGGACTGTAATGCAACTGTCTATTACATAATGAACAATAAAATAAAAGATGATATTGCACTGTATAAGAACATTACATAAAAACTATACATGACTAAGGTGTGCTCAGCTTTTGTACTATATCCAATTATGATGTATATTCTGAATTAAACAGCCTGATAGTGGTTGGGTAAAAGCTGTCCCATGTGCTGTCACAACCGACATGGTGCCATCATTTTTAATATATTAAAAAATACTGGCGGCCACCAGTGCTATCCCTTAGCCTCCTAGTAGATGCACCTGTTGTATAAATTTGAAAATCCTGGATGATTTTATGAAAACTTGACATTTGACTTTGACCAAGTCAAGATCACAGTGATTCTAACTTGTCCAAGATTTTTAGATGATGCACCTATAGTATGAATTGAAAATTCCCATGTGGCCTCATTCTCAAGTTATCACGTTCATAAACTTTGGTGTGTACGCTGCCTGCCAACCCACCCGTCCAGCATGGTGAAAACAATACCCCATTAGACTTTTATGGCTGAGGGGTAAAAAAATACCTGTTTTCCCAGCTGCTGAAATGAACCAAAACAGAAAACAGAAGCTGCATGAGAGTGCTTGCCTGTGTAAAAGAGCAGTCCACTGCATTCAGTGTCAGATTTACTTGTACCATTTGGCAGATGAAGAGTTGCTGAGGAGCTTGAAAAACATGTAGAAAAATGTATCAAGAGAAAAAACTATATTTATTAAAATCATAAAATTTGCACAGATATATGTTAAATTAATCTCTGATGAAAAAATGTTACCCATTTAAACAAGTTTATATCAGTGTTTATACCATATTAATAAATTGAACACTGGGGAAATGTGTACATTTGGGTATTTTAATCCTGCACAAATGACAGCTTTTGATATCTGACAATGATTTTAAAAAGCCACCGAACATCTGCTGTAAATGATGGGAGAGAGAGAATGAGGAAAAATAGGCTTGAGTGACACAGTCATGTGGGGAACTTGTGACTGCATCATGTGGATTTGCTTATGTGCATAGGCATGATTAAAGCTACAGTTCTAGGCATAGTACCATTTCGACAGACCAACTCGCAAAGACAGTGCCTTTCTTTTTACCTGTAAATGTAAAATCTTTATACAGTGAAATTGGTCTGACAAACAATTTGTTGGAGTTTAAAAGATTTTAAAATTATGGTAACAAAGGACCAGCAAAGAAATGAGGGCCGTGAGCCCATTTACACATTACACCTCCTTCCTTATCCAGCTGTGAGCATGTGCTCCAGGATACCCACAAAGCATTTCTTTCTTCCTTAATCACACCACCTCTTCCTTTTATATCCATGCCATTGCAGGCTTGAGCATCTCTATGTTGTATTTCTCTTCGTGACTAACCCAGTTGGGGTGCAGAAAGAAGCTTATCACAGCGGCTCTGTGAGATAACAGAGAGTGTCAGATTTCCTGAAGACAAACACCTACACAAGATCAGCAAAACAAACAGCAGACAAACAAAACCCAGATACACATGTTATCAGTTGTTATGGCCCATTGTCACTATCTGCTTTCACTGGTCAATACATCCCTCCAGGTGCATTAGGAATAAATAAAGGAAAAGAATCCAGAATTAAGCGTCAGACTTCTTGTGTCTGAAAAAAAAAGAATGATGCCTGGTTTGTTTGTTTTTTTTTATTTGAGAGCGCTCACCGAAGAACAGGGTAATTTCCTTTTGAGAGCTGCTGACAGATTTGGAGCAGTTTGATATCTGGGTGTGAGCAGCCAGCACAGTAACACGCAATATGCTCTGTCAGTAGTGGCTCGTTTTTAATTAGGGTGTTTTTCCCCACAAATTCACAATAAGCCCACATCAATTTTTTTTTAAACTCACATTGAACCCAAAGTTTTCCCTAAGATGTTTAGTCAGAAATTTGTCATACTAAACCGGAGCTTGGACTCAAGCATCAGAACCCAGAAGCCGACAGCAGTTTTACCAACTCTATTTGAATAGTGAGAGCAGAGTTTAATCAGCAGGTCAGTGGCACTGACAGGTAGTTAATCTGCAGAAGTGTTTGTATGCCAAAGAGGCTAGTGGTGACCAAGATGAGTTTGACAAACTCTTGCAGTTTTTCCCAATTTGATTTGGAGACTTTACTTGTTTGTTTCTTGAGAATGTGATCTGGAGGGGTATATGGGCAGTTGGGATTCCAGGAAAGTGGAGAGAGGTTGGTGGAGAGATGGCAGGTAAGAGAAGAAAAAGAAGGAAAGGCAGAAGAAGAGGTGGGAAAAGGAAGAGATAAAGATAACGAGTCCTATCTTTACTTGTTCTGGTTTTGTCACACATAAAATTTATCAAAAATAATCCTCATAACACATCTCTCATTTTAATCATCATTATCATAGATGTGGGTAACAGTGCTAGAGGAGCTCAGCTCATTCAATGGGTTTTCCCCTCTGTACTTACGCTGAAACTATTTGCAGCACATTTTAAAAAAAATAAAAACCTCTGCAGTTGCACTTCTTCATTTTGTCCACAGGGGAGCAGCAGCGCAGCCACATTGCTGCTCTCATAGCCATCATCGTGACTGCAATGCAAGCCAAGGTTTCTTTCAAGGGCACACATCATATCTGCAAAGTCACATGTAAAGCAGGGAGAGGCTGTATGGGCGTTTTCGGCTTATCACACAGACTATGCAGTAGGGCAGAGAATGCTGAAGCTTAGTCTAGACAGTCACTAAATATCTAATCACAAATCACTCACTGACACCTTGTTGTAGTTGCAAATATTCAAGGGCGAAACCTTAATTTCCAGTAAACATAAATTGCAAGCATGTAGGTTTAGCAGATAAAGGATATTTACTAACATGCTGACATGAAAAAAAAAAAAAGGACAGATGCATATATGACAAATGCATCTTGTTTTGCAAGAAATTAGATTTTCAATCAAGGTAATGACAGACAGCATCCTTGCTGCGCTGCTTCTAATGAAAATCTATGTGCTATTACACATAGTGATGCATAGTAAGGTAGAAGCTGTGTTATTCAACCTGAAAGGGCAGGAGAGCCATCATAGCTCTCCCCCGGTCTTACCTTTTTATAGTCATCAAATATGTATGGTCCCTCTGAGTGTGTATATATAATGTATTCACAGATCTGCAGCACACTGGAAACCCTGCATCAGCAGTTTGTGTGTGCATCTTCAGAATAAGACAGAAAACCTAATCAATAAAATGATTCATGGAAGACCCATTCTGGAAGAAAGGCGTAGCGTGAGCAGCTTTGGACTGCTTGTTCTGAATATGTCAACAAAAGTGTAATGTATTTTCATTTTAATAGAATAGAATATCTTTTTCATTGTAACATGGAACATGTGCAACGAAATTAAATGTTTTTTCTCAACAGTGTGAAGATCACAACAATCATGAGAAAACCTATATAAAAATATAAACTATATAAAACCATCTACGAGATGAAACCACACCAGGACAAACACAACCCTTCTATATTCTCCCAAACTTCACAAATCTCTTATTGCACCAAGCACAATTATATGGATATTGTTATTGCAGCATTTAATGCTTGTACTGCTCTGGGACCAAAATGGTTTTTCAGTCTTTTTATCCTTTTTTAAAAAATTTTCAGTACTATCCAACTGACATTAACAATCCATCCCTTATGATGTCACTGCCCTTTGTTGAGGTAGCCAGACATGTATAGGTCATCCAGAGAGGGGCAAGAAATAATTTTCCCGGGCTATATTGATAACCCTCTGGAGCTCCTTTATCTGTGCCGCTGTGAACAGGAGAACCACACACAGAAGCAATATGTTCAAATATGGAGCAGCAGTAGAAGGACACCAACAGTCTTTTTTGCTCTTTCTGATGACCCTCAGGAAGTAAAGTCTCAGCTATGCCTTCCCAACCAGCTCTGTGGTGTTTATTTCCCCGAAACCACCAGAAAATGGAAGTCTGTGACTCTGTCCACATACTCCTTGCTGATAAATAAAGGCTTAATATTTTTAATGTCTTCCTGAAGCTAATGAGCACTTCTTTAGTATTAGACACGTTAGAGATCAGGTTTCTGCCTCTGCACAACTGAAACAGCTGCTCCACCTCATCTTGGTAAGCAGACTCCTCCCCCAAGAAATAAGCCCCACCACTGCAGTGTCATCTGGAAATTTGGTGAATGTTTTGCTGAAATCAGAGTAATCATATGTGCTCAGCACACAGAACACACAGCTCTGTGGGGCTCTAGTTCTCAGGCTTTTAACCAAATTTCACTAAAAATGCAAACATTTCTGTATATCTAAAAGCTTGTGCAATCATCAAAAAGAATAAAAAACAATGCTTTCTCATATATGGGTTACTAACAAAACTGAAATAATAAGTAAACTTAATTTGAAAACTGATTTTTAACTCTATGACTTTATATATTTTCTTATTAAAGCCGATTGAGAAGTGCATCATATTCCATGACTTCACTGTACTTTTGGGTCTCTGACATTTTGTGCAGGATTTGTATGGTTCACTAAGTGGCAATGTTGGCAGCAGGAAGTAAACCTTTTCAAACTTTTAAAATGATACTTAAAAAATGTTTGAATGACACTACTGTCAGTACACCCAAGAGGGCTTATACTCAGTAATGATACATGGAAGAAATGCGCGCACACACACACACACACACACACACACACACACACACACACACACACACACACACACACACACACTATCACTGGACATGAGCCATGGGGTGGTTAATGCAAGATTGCTCTGTCAGCAGAATCTTTATCCTCAAAGGATAGGTGCTGTGGATCAGTGTGTGAGACAGAGAGAAAGAAACAACGCACATTGGTGACTGACACATGAAATAAAAGCAGTAAAAGGACCATAGCTTATATAGCTACTGTGACCCATAGAGTATTGATCACTACAGTCAGGCTACTTTAATCAACATGCACATACCAAAAGACCCACACATCTTTAGATTCACCAATCCACCATATTGCTTAGAGTCCTCCCCTTTGGTGTGGTTAATACTGATCTTGCAGAGGCTTAGAGCCAGAAACGTGACTGACATGAAGCATTTTATTTTCCTTGACATGAAATGCAAAATGTGCCCATATGTCTACTCTTCTCTTCCTCCCAAGCAAATAACCTTACAAAACAAGGAGATTACTTCTGATCGGGTCAATTCCAAACTTATCCTGCCTTTCTACCCAACTTAATTAGTTTAGATTGGATGTTGCTTCTCCAATATATTTTCAGTTATGTCAATACATTTCGTAATAGTTTTTGTCCCCATGCCTTAGTTTTTATTTAGTTATCATTTCCTTTTTGTCAGAAAAAGAAAAGTTGTTGACGAAAACTGTTACGGAACTTATTAGTTAACATAATTAATGCTGCTTATGGTTTGCACTGAAAACATTCATCTACAAAGCAGAAGTTTTGCCATCACATTTCAGAAGGCCCAGCTTTTCCTTTAAAGGCAAATATTCTCCATTTCTGGTTTAAGTGGTACTTTTCAATTTCACTATCCCTTGGTGATTAGTTTTTGATTGAAGACAAGTTGACATCTTCCATGCGAAATATTGCCAATCAAAGCAATCGCAAGGTTTTGGGCAGATCACTTTATATCTCTTTACAACCAGTTTCACACTAGCAACTGCAGGTAACCTCCAGCAGCCAGTCACCTGATGGTCATGGAATACACTTTCACTGGTGGTTACCAGGGAGTCTCCGACTGGTCTCAATGGGGCTTAAGCAATCAGTTTCACAGATATTGCCAATAATCACTCAACATCAGTCGGAGAATACACATTATACCCTTGCAACTGATGGTTGGCAGATGGTCACCAACCAGTCTGTAGACCTGTGTAACTGGGGCTGCAATGAAGCATCTATTTAATAGATAGACAGGCAGACTGAAAGACAGGTATGTGATGAATACAGCTTTGTATTATTTTGTTTAAGAAAGTAAAACATTCAGAAAATATATTTTACATATCTTTCAGGAACATAGCAGTAATGTGGCTGCTTTATTCTGGCAAGCTGGACACCAGAAAGCTTTTTCTAATTTAAGAATACTGCTTTAAGCCAAACACTCCTGGCTATTAATTAGGCTGACTTCACAGACCAGCCAAAAACACACACACAAACACACTATTCTCAGTCTCTAAAAGGTGGGGGTGGTGCGTCTCTTATCCCATGTATCACACTCACATTTTTTCTCTCTCACCTGAATCACAAGTCTGTTGTGCTCTGCTTTTTGTCCATACTTTCTACCCCCACATCAACACCAGGATGCTGGTGTTGATGTGGGGGTAGATGTAATTTAAAAACATGTTAAAAAATATCCAGTCTGGTTGGTCTCAACAAACAAAAAAACAAATGAAGCCATGAAAAAGATTAGATTGCTCCTGAAAAACTAAAATCCTATTTCCTTGCTTTTCATGCATTTATCTCTTCAATATTTGTGTGAATGACTGCACTGCAGAATGTCTGACAGCAAGCAGCTCTCTCTGGTATCTTAAATGAGAAGCTGGTTAGACAGTCAGACTGTCAGATGTAGTGCACTGGAAAATGCTTCCCCACAGGAAACAAGACACTTTGGACCTGATTCTCTGCGCTTTGTTTTTCATTCCTTTCCAGGGGCTGAGAAGGGGGTGTCACTTTATAAGAGCAGGCTAATTTGAGCATTCACAGTAGCTTTTGATCTAGCTTAAACATAAACTACACTTGAACCACAATGTCTTTTATAATTTGTCACGTACAGCCATAAAGCATTTCATCATTCATTTTTAATCACGTGTGTCCATTTTGTATAATGGAAATTGACGTATCAGATTCAAAAGATTAACAATGAATGAATCCTTAAAACATAATTCCTTAGACCCCCTTCACTGTTAGTCTGTTTCTTAGTAGTGCTTTTTGAGCTGTAGCTCAAATGTCTTCAGAAAAGCCCCAAATCTCTGGGGTTCCCGTCCACTGCACTAGCTGCAGGCTCATATTTGGTACTGTGGTGGGTGTGAATTCAGCTCCAGCCGTCCTGTTGACAGTTCTACTGCACTAGCTTTCTGGGGCATGATGCGTTCACTCTGGATGCTTTCCAATCGTTTTTGTACAGGAGAGCGGGGAGCCCAGCCTCCTGCAGTATTTTATGCCTTCAGACAGGTACAGGGGAAGATTCAAAAGGATACTGAAGGTTTCAAGAAATTTGCACTGGTAAACAATAGTGTCCAGTGACCTTGCCACCAGAGCACAGTGAAGGAACAAATCAGCTCTGAGTCTTGGCTGTGCTTTCAGTTGGAAATGTCAAGTCCAAATTATGTTTTTTTCACAGACAGATGGAGGAAAAATATTACTGCACTGTAGCTCGGCTATGACTTAATCCTTTCCTTTCCTTATATTTTTTCTAAAATCTGTCCGTGTGTTTCTTCAAACTGGAGTGTTTCCAGCTGTCACACTGAGATGCTTCCCTCACCACTCCTTTGCCCTGCTGTCAGACCTCAGGAAGTTAATGATCTTCTGACACCACAATATGGCAAGCTATGGTGACATCATGCTCGAGTATGAACTTCTCAGCTATGGGGCGTTTACATTGGTGTGTGAAAACTAAAATAACGAATAACTGAGGAAAATTTTTACCTTTGTTCAAAATAAGTATATATGTGCATCACAAGATATACATTTGAACAACAGAAAGCTGAACCACTCTTCATTGACAGGAAGGATGAAATTAAATCAAACACCCTCCTTCTGGGAGAAAAAAAAAAGGTAAGCAGCAGTGCAGACTGGACACCGCTGAATGGCTTTCCTGCAATCCTTCACGCCCAGCTTTTGCACTCCTGAACTAAGAGGAAAAATAGCCATTCTCAATCACCTGCTGCACCTCCTCTCCTCTCCTCTCCTCTTCTCTTCTCTTCTCTTCTCTTCTCTTCTCTTAATTAGTAAGTAATGATTTCTATATAAAATTTCATAATTGCCCAGCACTTTCAACTCTCTTCTTTTTACTTTTTTTACTTTTACTTTCTGAGTGTAGTTTTGAAGGGAGAAACCATGTAGTTCATATGAATTTGTGAATATGGGAGAAAAAAAAACAAAGGGTGGATTGGAAGAATGCTTTTTAGTGTTTTTAACATAGTGAAGATCATCACATTAACTCTAGGGCTGACTTAGATTGGTTTGATGAGGAAAGATCAGAACAATAAAGTAGATTTATCACAAAATGAAGCAGACCAGTGGGTCTGTGATTATGAGATGTGCAAGGGCTGTAAAAGCCTATAAAACCTATAAAGACAGCTCGGTAGTTAACTATTTTGACAGGTTGTTGTTGTTTTTTTTTTCATAAAGAGAACTGTACTGTATGAAACTCTGATCCCATCAGTCAACCAGTCAGTCATTCAGCATTTCAGTCAGTCACACTCAGTGTCTGCTCACTGCTTGAAGCTGTAATGCCTTTACGCATTGCAGCAGTACACACCTCCCAATGTCTGGGACTTCAGAGGTTGATGGACACACACATACTCACACATAGACACACACATAAATTACATGCAATCCCTCAACTGCCCTCCCCTCCTTTTTATCCCTCACTTCACCTCCTCCCTTTCATTCTTTCAGCATCTCTGAGGACCTCAGAGTGCAGCAGGAATGATGGACAGCAGACTAATATCCAAAGAAAACCACCCCTCCCCTCTGACTTCACAGAATAGCCAGAGAGAGGCCAGTATGCCCTTCAGAAAAAATAAATAAATAAATAACATGACCTACCACTGAAGAGAGGAAATGCTGGCAATGATACAGCACTAAGAAAAAAGGGTGGGCTGAGGAGTCATCAATATTGTAATCTGTTCTTTAAAATATGAATACTGAACATCTGCTCTAGAGACATAGACATTTCATTGTCATGCAATTATCACCTTGTGAATGCACTGATTCACTGGGGACTTTAAATATGACTAATGCACACAATGTCCCCAGTGAATCATGCTATTTAACATTTTAAGACTACAATTATGGAAGTAGAATGGATCTTACATTTTTAACATTGTGAAGATCATTAGAGGCACCTTTGACAACACACAGGAGGTGATGCATGAATCCTCTATGCTATTTTAGGACAGTAACTATGTAGAAACTTGCTTGGGTCTGCAAGGGGATAGAAATGAAAGCAGGGATATCATATGTAATGTGATAAAAAAAATAACTTTTCAACGAAATACATATTTTAATCTTATTCAATTCAGTTCGGTTCATTTTATTTCAGTTCATTTTAGTTCAGTTCATTTTAGTTCAGTTTATTTAGTGTTAAATCACAAAAACCTCAAGGTGTTTATATTCTTAATTTCATAATAACTCTTACTCTTATTCTTCATCATGTGAAAAGGTCACACTTATTTCTGTGGAGGAGGTTTTTTAAGTATTGAATGGACCACCAGTCAAAGGTCATAAAACAGGGGCCTACTGGTTAGTCAATCAGTCCAGGGGGATGGGATTAGTGGATTTGGGTTGTCTAAGAAGATACAATCCACATATTTACTGATGTGTGCAGGCAGCATTTAAACATACAGCTATGAAGAAGAGTTGTCTGCAATGAAATTAACAGCTGGCTTTAAAAAAAAACACCTTTCTTTAAGAAATGATACAGCAGCACTAAGGTTCTTCATGTGCCATAATCCTCCTTATATTCAACAGCAGCAGTGCCATAAGCCAGAAATTTAGCACCCACTGTGTTGTATTTTACTGTCAGCTTCTCTATTTCCTGTGGCACCAGCTTAAGTAGACCAGGTCCAAGTAACAATTTCTACAATGGAAATTGAAGTTTATAAATTGAAGGCCATTGCTGATTATCCTTCATTTATTCTAACATTGCTGGCGTTTTCATTTATTCCATACTTATAACTATTCTCTGATAAGGATTTTAGCCACATACCTTCAAACCTGACAAAATTGCTAAACGGCAGATGTTCACACTGTAAACTAAGATGCTGGATAAGATAACTTTTGAGGTCACATTATGATGTTGTACAGTCATGTAAATAAATAAATATATGAAGTTGTTAATGACTCTATGCTGCAATGAAAAAAAATACGAACACTGTGAGAATTAGAATGGACCATTCAGGTGTGTGTTAATATGACGCCAATGAAAAGACATCAGCAGCGAACCGATTGTTTCTGCTTATCTGAAAAGGATTATAAGACCAAACAGTCCGAAATCCATCATTCTACAGTAGATTATACACAAGTGGAAAACAAAAAAACTGTTGAAAATCTTCACCAGAGTGGACACGGCAGCAAATTAACCCAAAGGTCAAACCACAAAATGCTCAGAGAAATTGCTAAAAAAATCCAACTGTCAAATTTCAGACTCTACAGGCCTCAGTTATCATGTTAAACATTAAAGTTCATGCCAGTACAATTAGAAAAATATTGAACATGGAACATGTATGGCTTGTTTGGTAATGTTGACAGACACAATTACCTCATCCAGTTGTCCCACACAGTGGTGCAGGGGTGCTGATCTGGACTTGTTTTTCAGCTACAGGACCTGTGCACCATATATTTAATGAGTTGACTCTGACCTCCCATTATTCTAGAGCCTAATGTGAGCCCATCAGCCTTACAGCTAAAAATTGACCCAAATTTAGTTATGCAACAGTACAATCATCCTAAACCAGCAAGATCTACAACACAATGGCTGAAAAAGAAAAGAATCGAGGTGTTGGAATAGGCCAGACAAAATCCTGACCTCAACCCAAATAAATGCTGTGATGGGACCTTAATCGAGCTGTGCATAAAGAAATGCCTGAAACCCTAAATGGACTGAGTTAACGCTATGAAGAATAGTGGGCCAAATTTCCTTTAGAAGAACAGAGACGGTTAACATCTTCCAGAAAATGAATACTACAGTTAAAGGTGACTCTACAAGCTGCTGAATAATGAGGTGTCTAAGTAGAAGCCTCAATCCAAATTAGAAGAAACACATTGTAGTGATGGAGGACAATCACGGGACAATGGCGTATCTCCGTGCGTATGCGTGATGCTATTGTTACTAAATATTCTTAGGTTGTAAACTGCATGATGGATGTGTGTGTCAGAGTGTGCTGACTGGACACAGCTTCCTATGTCTTGATTAATTGATGGCAGATTCAGCAGTACAAGCTCCCTTTGGTGCATAGTGTTCTCTCTGCCTGTCTGTCTCACCATGTCTGCAAAGTGTGTCAATGTTGCAATATGAAAAAAAAAAAAAAGCACGGACATTATAAGTACTTACAAGGGCATTAAAAAATCTTCTTTTAGAGCTGGAGGTTCACTAGGCCCGTAGCATCTGAAACAAGGTTAAGTTCAGGTGATAAATATATACTTTGTCCTTTATGTGGGTCATCTCCTATAGGGTGTGTACAGGAGAAAGACTCGCATAAGGACAGACTGGAACAATTAAGAGTTTCTAACCTTAGAAATATACAAATGCCTGCAAACACAAGAGTCCTCACAGTAAAACAGCTTGACACCGAAGCATAGACAGACAAACAGCCCCAGGAGGCAGTAAAACTGTGGCACAGAGCATTACAAACCAACGAGGAGAAAGGGCAAATATGGTGGTGGGCTGGTAGGCAAACAGGGAACAGGTGAAGATGTGGACTTCAGGTGGAGACAAAACAAGCTATAAACCTAAAAGAACTGAGAACTGACCTGATCCAGCTGCTGTGATACCTCTATATGCTTTCTGGATGAAAATGTGGATATTTTTTGGCCCCAGACATTGTTCACACAGACTGTGGCTCAGGAGAAATAGAGCGGGTTGTCCAGCATACATTGGCAGATTGATCTGAACTCATCCAGTCCACAGGTTAAAGAGGGGGAAGATATTGAATCTCCAGTTGATGCAGCCATTACTGTGTGGGTGTGGGTGATAAAAGCACCATGCACACTGTATGTCACAAAGCACTGCATAAGTGAATTTGACTTATGAATGGTCAATAAACCTAAAACATACAAGTTCAGACTGTGAACTAAAGTCATGGTACCGGCCTCCCTACTCAATTCCTAGCATTGCAAAGAAACAGATACTAAAATTTATCTCATCAAATCTCATCAAAACTGGAGCATAGACTTCTTGAAGGCCCTGCATTGTTGTGTGTTGGAGTTCCTACAAGAGCCTACACAGAGCGTCATCTGCATGTTGCAGCTATGGAGTGAGACCAGGAGGCAGTGTCAGAAATATGTGGAGCCTCTGGCCGTATTTGTGTCTGTGCTTTTTGAGCAAGCTTCAAATGGCTATTCCAGGAACTGCAGTTTTTGGTATTTCTATCTTCATTTTTTAATCCCTGAAGGTTGACATTTCTTTTACAACATGTTGTGTTTGTTACTTTACTTGCTATCCTGCTTCTTTAAATCCATAGTACTACATAAACTGGTGTGGACATAGCGGTACAGTGGTTACCACTGTCACCTTACAGTGAGAAAGTTCCTGTTTCAAATTGTATGTTATGTTGTTGTTACCTCCAGGAGCTGCAGCTTCCACAGTCCAAAGACATGCAGTTGGGTTAACTGTTAAGCCTAAACTGATTATGGATGAGAAGCAGATAAAATGTTTAAAGTGTATAAGGTCACAAATCAGAATAAGGCACTGTATGAATGCATGTGAAATGTGTCTTAACTCTTTTAGTAGTCAATAAGATCACAAAAGTGTTATATAAATGCTAGTCTGTAAGTACTGTGACACAGTGTATCGAGGAAATAATATGAGGACTCCTTCAGCATCATGACAGTAAACAACTGATACAAAACATCTGGCTTGACTCACTAAAAACAAAACTTGCAACAGTCTGATCTCAACAATGACGGAAGACGTCATAATAACGGCAGTCTACTCAATAATACCTGTTTAGTATCTCGTTATAGCTTTAGTTATTCATTAATTAGTATTATTGTTGTTGTTGTTGTTGTTGTTGTTGTTGTTGTTTATAATGAACTTTGAAATAATGTGAATTCATAAATACTAACAAACAAATCTGGAGCATGTTTCTTTTGTGTGTGAACACTGGTCCTTTCAATTGAGGTCAGTTTGTATTTATCTATGTATGAATTATTTATGTTAACCATTTCCTGTGCCGTAGTATTTACATTATGATTACGTTCTCTATAAAGAGACAATAAAAATACGAATTTTGAATTGTGAATAATAACGAATCAAGAGCTAATCAGTTACGAGGTGTGAGAATATCTGAGGTAACGAAACAACGCTGTTATAGCCTACTTCTTGCACGTTGTACCGGGTAATTAAGGCGCTCTTGTTACTTACTGTTACTGTTAGTTTTTAACGTTGTTATAATGAAAAAGAAATGGAGTTTGGAAACTAGATAGAACCTCCAGTTAGCCCGGATTAGATTCATGAGCATCCCTCCTGCCCCCTCCCCCTCCCTCTCCCTCTGCACGTTCTTCCCTCGTCCTGCAGGAATAGTCTTTCTTCCTCCACCGCTGCAGCCCGGCATGTCCGCAAACTGAGAGCGTGAGCGGTGAGACACGGAGAAAGACACAAGCCAGCTTTTAAGACACACGGCTTGTATTTTGCGCCTTCCCTTTGAAGGAGAGAAGATTTTAACACCGCGACGAAGCTTTTAGAAGGGACTTGGACGAGGATCAAAAACAAGGTAAAGGATGTCCCGAGCAACCACTGGGATGTTGACGTGTGGCTTCACTGTACGGGACAGGGTGCGTGATAGGTCCGGGCACTTGGTACAAGATGCAGATGCTTCCGTCCACTGAAAAACAACAACAAAAAATAACAAAGAAACAAAAACACTGGCATGTGTGTAAGTTGTGTCCCCTGAAAAGAGTAGGGGATGCATCGCTCTAAGCTTGTAGAGTAGATAGTACATTCTGTGCATGAACTGTGGCGACATGCTGCAGATAATAATACAGTGTTAACTGCGAGGGTTCATATGGGGGGAAGGAAAAAAGGTGCAGCTAAGGAGACTGATGAAGAGGAAGGAATCCAGGAAATGATCTGAGCATAAAATCGCTGACGAAAGAGCGATGCCGCAACCGTGCAGCAAGTTCTCAAGTGGATTTTTTTTTTTTTTTTTAAATTCTGCTATAGTGTGTATTGCAATGTCAGTGGGATGGTGCGAATGCTGCAGAACTTTACATGGTTGTTATGTCCTAAAAAGGGATTTAACACAGGCTTTGAATGCTGTAGAAATGTCTTTGGGACATTATAATCTTTTGAAATGACTACAAAGTATCTTGACGTTTGCACGATCCACTTGTGAGCCCCTTAGCAGCAGCGTAGAGAATCATAGCCTTTTTCTTTTTAAAGTTATAAATGAACTGTTGATTTGTTCTGAATACCTACAAATCCAATGTAAATGATTATTATAGGAATAAGACATGCAGTAAAACGCCACAGTTACCAATATACTCACACAAAAGAATCAGACGTACTATAAGAAATCAGCAGAATGCATATTAAAAGCAGTGTGGTCAAGCTTTCTAAGACCCATGCAGTCACACAAATTGTGCCTAGGTTTGCTCATCTTTGACCCCGTGTTTGTTTCCCTCTGCTTCTGGGAGTTATTTCCATGAAGACAAATTGCAGGCAGTCCAGCAGTGTCAGCATAAAATGCGCAAGACAGAGCGCAGTTGTAAATTGAGGGCACAGGTGCCTCAACCAAACTCAGGACACAGTGTTATCCTGAAGGGTAACGATGTTTTAACCGCTCAAAGTTTAACTATTCCCTGTTTTATTCACATTTTGAGATGGTTTCTGTACATTTTTAGCGCAGCTAATGGAAATAAAATTCCAGAGAGCTACTAAATATGAAGATATTCTCTTTAGAGTGACTCCTTTACCAAACAGGGATCTCCATCTGAACATCGTGTTGTGTCCGCATTGTGCCTCGTCATTTCTACCCCCACCCCAAACCCATCCCATCAAACTTGTGTAAGAATCACTGGAGTGAAACAGTGGTGTTCCTACAGTCACAGCTTGTGTATTCTGTCTCCCTGGCTGCAGGTCTGTCCCTGTAACGCGACCACTGAAGGAGGAGAACACAGAACTGCTTCATCATGAATTTTGTAATGAAAGCTGCGCTGGGAGGTGAGTAGACTGCCTGGCGTGAGGTTGATTTAACAGCACTGCAGCGTAAAGGATTTAACAGGATGCTTGGCAGCAGTAGCAGCAGTATACTGGTACTGGCCTCATAGTTATGGAGACACTGGACTGCATCCAACATCAAACTACTCTCTATAGCATCATATTTCCTCTTTGCTTTATGCCAACTGTTTTTTAAAACCTCCAAGGCTGCAACATAACTTGTTTCAATAACTGCATCCTGTTGGCCAGTGCTTCATTATTGTCAAGAACTGCTGAGTGTTTTAACCTTGTCTTTATGGCCAGCATATCAGTCTGGAACCAGGTTAAGGACCGCTGCAGATGAAATAGGACGGCAGCAGCAGCAGTGATAGATCTAGTCATATACCAATAATACGTCTGTCAAGTGAAAAAGCCGTGTATCTCCAAAATGTCACCTTCTGAGGATGGAGGCAGCCTTACTGTAGGTTGATTTTAATGCATGAGGTTTTCACATGATTTTAATACCCAAGCAGACTCGGCTTTTCAAGTCCAACCAGTGGCACCTTTTGAGGCAAGAGAGATAGAGAAGGGCGGTTTTGCCAAGAATTAATGCTGACTTTTGTCCTTTAAAGCCTTCAGGTATTATCCCTTAGAATATTATCTCAGCTATTATTTGCCCCCTAATTAATCCTCATTATAGCTCTGTAATTCATCCTTCTCGTCAGCTATAGCTTCAAGGTGAAGGGCAGGAAAGTGGTACCAGTAGCTACAATGCAGCGGTTTCACTCATACCTGGTCAGTCGTGCATGATGTTGAGCTGTTGTCCAGGTTACAGAGATGTTAGGCAGTTACAGCTGGAGTTAAAGCATAGCCCCAACTCCTCATTGGGATGCAAAGGATGCAAGCGCTGCCTTGTTCTGCATAGCTCCTGTGCTGTGCAGCTGTGCTGTGAATTCTTAAATCAACTGCACTGCACTGGATGTAGTTTTGCTCTGCATAGGTTGGGCTGCACTCCCCCTGCAGACATTGGGAATAGATTTGACAGTGTGGGTGTTTATCTGTGTACACTGCCAGTGCAGGGGCGGGGTAGTGTGTTATATAGATGTGTGCACCTTATAAAAGATAAATTACAGTGAATGCAAAGGACTGTCTGCGTGAACAGATCCTTGTTGTATATGTGAGAGAAAGGTGAGAGAGTAAGGATGCAGAGAAAAAGTTTGACGATTATCAGGATGGGTGTCATATTTAATATTTAATAATTATTCCTTCTGGGATGCATTGCTGTTAATGCCTTTGTATGTTACACAAACTGTAGTTCCAGTCTGGACACAGTGACCTCTTTCCACGAAAATGTCCACAAAGTATTGACACTGCAAAACATCATTAAAGTCGGTGATCCCCACATGCTTTAAAGAGTCCATCATTGTTCCTGTCCCGAAGAAACCCCACCCTGCTTCTCTCAATGACTATCGCCCTGTAGCCCTCACCTTAGTAGTGATGAAGTGCTTTGAACGCCTGGTCAGAGACTTCATCATTTCTTCACTACCAGACACACTGGACCCACTACAGTTCGCTTACCGTCCAAATCGTTCCACAGACGATGCCATCTCTCATCTCCTCCACACATCACTTACTCACTTGGACACTAGAAGGGGGAATTATGTTAAAATGCTCTTCATAGACTACAGCTCTGCATTTAATACCATAATTCCCTCCACACTCACCACCAAGCTGGAGCATCTGGGACTCAGCTCATCTATGTGTCAGTGGATCTCCAACTTCCTAACTGGCAGACCACAGGCAGTAAGGATGGGCGGACATATCTCAGCCTCCACCACTCTCAGCACTGGAGCCCCCCAGGGGTGTGTTCTGAGCCCCCTGCTGTACTCTCTGTACACATATGACTGTGTGGCCACTACCAGCTCCACCACCATCATCAAGTTTGCTGACGACACCGTCGTGGTGGGCCTGATCTCTGATAACAACGAGACGGCCTACCTGAAGGAGATTAGGAATCTGGAGAACTGGTGCCAGAGGAACAACCTCCTTCTAAACGTCAGTAAGACAAAGGAGCTGATAGTGGACTTCAGCACTAAGCAGGAGAGGAACTACCAGACCCCCGTCATCAACGAGTGCCCAGTGGAGAGAGTGGACAGCTTCAAATACCTTGGAGTTCACATCACGCAGGACCTGTCATGGTCCTGTCACATCAACACCGTGGTGAAAAAGGCCCGTCAGCGTCTCTACCACCTCAGACGCTTGAGAGACTTCCAACTGCCCTCCAAGGTGCTCAGGAACTTTTACTCGTGCACCATAGAGAGCATCCTGACGGGAAACATCTTAACCTGGTTCGGGAACAGCACCATGCAGGACAGACGAGCTCTACAGAGGGTTGTGCGGTCAGCTGAGCGCACCATCCGCTCCGAGCTCCCTGACCTGCACTCAATCTACAACAGGCGGTGCTGGACCAAGGCCAGGAAGATCGTGAAGGACCTCAGCCATCCCAACAACGGACTGTTCTCTCTGTTGAGGTCAGGAAAGCGATTCCGCTCCCTGAAGACCAACACAGAGAGACTGAGGAGGAGCTTCTTCCCGCAGGCGATACGGTCTCTCAATCACACCACCACACAGTACTGACCCACACATATAGTTCTTACACACACACTGGACATTCTGGACATTGTTTTTCACTTCATCACTTAATCACTTTAAGCATATTTGCACTGCACAAGACACTAAATAATGTGGATTGCACAACACTGGTCATTATATTCTTCATTTCCAGTTAATACTTGTACAGCTGCTGTTATTGTATATATATATATATATATTTATATTTCTTCATACATTCTTATATAGTTCTATACTGTGTATTGTGTATTTGTTGTACAGTTATTTTATTTTTCAACTTTAATTTATATATTTTATCTTATTCTTTCCCAGTTAAATTTACCCTTCATTCTAATTTGTGTTGTACAGTTATTTCATTTTTAACTTTAATTTTTATATTTTATTTTATTCCTTCCTAGTTAAATTTACCCTTTTTAATTTTCATATTTATTTCCTATCTTATTCATAGCCTTTTCTTTTTTTCTTTAGGTCACGAGCAGTTGTCTAAGCATTTCACTGCATATTGTACTGTGTATGACTGTGTACGTGACAAATAAAATTTGAATTTGAATTTTGAATTTGAATTTGAATTTGAATTTGAAAGCTCCCTGAGGGGGGGTGAAAGGTTAATGAAGGAGGCAAGCTAGTTAGCCAGTTAATCAATGAGCTCAGCTATCAATCTGATGCTCAGAGCCTGAAAATCAGTAAATCAATATTTGTGAAATATTATTTAATTAATTAAGTTGGATCATTGAGTCTCCTCCGTGCTTTAGCAGTTTGAGCTATACAGTGCTTTTGGTTTCCTTCCAACCAGTGACCTTTGTTATGTGTCAAACCCCTCTCTCCCTTCTCACATTTCCCTGAGGCTTCAGTGACAGCTATGAAATTAAAAAAAGAAAAGAAACAGAATAACATGTTTTATTAATTAGCAATGTCTTACAGTGGGTGTCTAATTGAGACTGAAATATGTTCAGTAATACTGGGTGGATTTCAATGACATGAGCGTGACTTAGGTACCGGTAACTTTTTCTCATGATGTTTCATCAAGCACCAACATCAGTTCTAAATTTAATCTGTGCAGCACTGTGCTTAATGAGATATCAGGGAAAATATCAATCAAAATGCTGACTGTGCCATAAATATCACTGTTCCTGATTTCAATTTTGTCATCCTTTTCAACATTGTCGACTTGTGCAGCAACACACCTCTCCCAGCCCCCCTGCTATGTGTGGAGCTGTCAAACAATGACTTACAGGCTTAAACATATCCTATTAAATGGTCAGGATGCACAACCTGTAATGTGAAATGGTGTCAATGTAAAACCTCCAACACATGTTTACGCTAGCCTGCCTAGCATGGGATGTGGCATAGCTTGTCAGGCTAGAAATATCCTGGATGTCAAAATGGAGACTTCGGCAAAAGCCTGGTCTCCATAGCACTAGACTAGAGGGAACATCTTGTGGTGCTGTTGGGGAAATATGCTTACAAGTAACTCATTCACCATGTCGGAAGTTAAAAATGCTTTGAGTAGAACAGTGTTATATAAGAGCCAGTCCATTTACCATTCATCAGCTGTTTAGGGGCACCATTAGAGATAGGGTTATGGGCTTTGGAAGGGTCTCAGAATGGATCTAGCTGAGGTATCTTGGGGATCTGATTAGAATGCCTCAACAATGCTGTCTCAGAGAGGTTGTGTAGTCATGGGCAACCTTAAGGAGACCCAGAAGCTCTGGCTTGGAAAAGCTTTGGTGTTCCCTCAGAAGAGCTGGAAAAGCTGGCTCGGGAGTGTTGACCTTGTTAGTGTTGACCCCTACTATCCGCACTAGCATGTATACACTGAAAAACTCCTGACAGAAACATTTATATGACCTCCATTTATTCCTGTGACTATTTTTTTTCTCCTTAAGTCAATATTCAGACAACCTTAATGAGACAATTTAAACAATCTGCAGAAAGGTAGCTTGCTGAGAGACAGAAAACAGAATAAATCAAGCAGCATTTCTTCATTTCTACAGCATTCGTTTCCATCCAGTGATGATTTTTTTTTTTTTTACCTGTTTTTGGATTTGCTATCCTGCCACTGAGTGTTTTGCTGAGTATGTTTGGCAATGTGCGGATGAGAGTCTGTGTGACAGAAGATGCTGCCAGTGCATTAAGTAATCCTCCAGGGCTTCTTTAGTTACAGATACTTGAAAGAAAACAGAGCGATGTTTAACTGTGATGATTCAGCAGGACTAAGATCCAAAGCTTGAAGAGTACTGGGTAGTTTGCTGCATTTGCCACAATCGACACCGCTGGTCACGCGACTCCCAGACATATTATTTTTCCTCACACAACAACTACAAAAAAAAAAAAAAAATGAAAACCTACCAGCGTATTTTTATACTGTTGCTGTGTGCAAGCTGCAGAAAGCTCCTAGATGGGATATACAAACAGTGTAATTGAAAAATTTGTAGGCACCTGCTTGGTGATGCAGACATTTTACATCTTACAACCACTTGAACAGGTATGTTTAGGCATGTTTATATCATTTAAAAAAATTATTAAATTAAATTAAATTATACAGTACCTTGAGCTTCTTGGACTACAGTTTAAAAGCCCACAGCATCCTAAAAATCTCCATTATGGAAACAAAAAATTATGCATTTAGATTAGATTTTATTATTATGATTCATCCGTGAAGATCTGTTGCTAGTTCTGACTTATGGTACAGAGTAACGCAGCTTTTGCTTTCAATCTTAAAATTCCGGATCCACTTTTGTCTCCTTGTCAAGTGATTGCTTCGACCTCTGAGTGCTGACTTGGCACCTCCTGACTCCTAACTAAAAGTTGAAGTTAGTTTGACAGAATGGGAAGCTGTTAAATGCGCTAGTCATTTAGTCCCAAGGTCTGGAGCTCAATCAAACTCTGAAGGCCTCAGGCAACAGCAGTGACACCATGACTGCTGCATCTGCAGAAAAGTCAGAAGTGCAATCGTCTAGTCAATAGTCACATTTAATTACTCATTTAACGCACGTTAACGCAAGTTTTATATTTTTTCCATTTGTTCAACAATTTCTTCAGCTATGGGAAGGTTAAATGTGCCAAGAAGATTGTCTTTACACAGAAGTTTGCAATTCGTGTACACTAGAGTTTATATGTTTGTCTGTTGGTGGCACCAAATGTGCAAAACTGTCACAGTCTGGCGAGGGCAGACTGTATGAATTGAAAAAAGGACCCAAAATGCAGACTCCAAGGAACAGGGAACAAAACTTGAATGTTAACAAAAAGTGAGCCGTTTAATATGGCTGGTAAAAAAGGTACAAACAAAGGGCAAGGCAAACTGAAGCAAAATTAACACAAACCTAAACTGGGAAATCTAAACAAACAATAAGAAAAACCTAGACAAGGAACTTGGAAGCATGGGAAACATGGCGTGGACAACAGACGACCTGACAATCACACACTGAAAACAGAGGACTTAAATACACAGGAGGTGATTAGGGGAAGTGGGAACACATGGAGGAACAGCTGACTGACATGAGCCTAATGAGGGGACAAGGGAAGTGAAACTAAATACAATGAACAAAGAACACACGACTCCTTCAAAATAAAACAGGAAACATGAGACAGACATGATAATACAAACTTGATAACATAAGACACGCAGCATGAAACACGAAGGGTGAGGGGAAACTTAAATACAGGGGAAGAAAACACAAGGAGTCTAATAACCAAATGAACTTAGATAACCTAATGAACAAAATAAACAAACTTAAAACGCTGGGTCAAAAGACCCAGGATCATGACACGAAACACAGTCATGAAACTTTACAGGTGTGAAGTTCAAGTACACCTGAAGGCCAGCTTTGAAGATCTGTTTAGGGGGACTTTGCAGTAGGACAGTAGACAACTAACTGAATCGGCACAGTGGAATAATTATTGATATTGATATAATCATATTGATATAATTATCAATATGACACCCAAAGAATAAAAGGCAGGAATTAGAAATTAAATAGAGTGCATGCTTAATATTGAGTATTTTGTTTTATTTGTCAGATGTTGTGAATGATATGGAGACTTGCATGTGAA
Source organism: Perissodus microlepis (assembly GCF_051167445.1). Lineage (NCBI taxonomy): Eukaryota > Metazoa > Chordata > Actinopteri > Cichliformes > Cichlidae > Perissodus > Perissodus microlepis. The sequence goes on from NC_140466.1 coordinate 12,345,717, forward strand.
ACCAATGAACAGAAAGCTGACCTTTGTTTGGGTGAAGATCAAAGTCCATGAATGGCAAAAGTCCATGAACAGGTGGTAAAACATAATGTAAGACTGACTAGAAACACAGAGGAGGTTAAACAGATGCTCTCACAAAGGAGAAAAGAACAGACTGGGCCTATATACTCAAAATGGGGAAAGAGGCAAGGGGAGGTTAAAATAATAAAAAAAAAAAAGTGCAAGGAACATATGACTTTCAAAATAACACAGGAGGTAACCAAACAGGAAATCGCCAATAGTGATGAAAAATTTTACAATAACCCATAGGGAACTCGGGGGGGATAAACAAGGTAAGACTGAAAAATAAAACCAAATAAAAAAGATTTCAAGAACAAAGAAACTAAACACTGAGGCATGACAATCATATGGAAAAACCAGAAGGCCATAGACTAATGAAAACAATGAAAATCAAACTATAACCAAAAGCTGGAGCTAAGAAATCAGACTCAGTCCCAAACTTGAAATGCTTGGTCAAAGACCTGAGACCATGACATGAATAATGTCTCATAATTAAATACACACAGTTCCTTCATCATTAAATTAAAAGATCAGTATGCCAGCATAGCTGAATCGCTCATTTCTGCTGTTGTCTGGAAACCATTAAGGCTAGATACCATCGTCTGACCCATGAGCACCCAGTAATAATTTCTTCACCACATATCTGGTAGTTCCTGCTGCAGTAAAAGACTCCAAGACCACATTTTACCATGATCAAACACGCTTACACAGACTGCTAACTGTTGGCTAAAAACTACAAAGAATTTACCGCTTCAGCAAATTAGTGTTCTACATATTGTAAACAAAATGAGAACATGCTAGTTTTTCCTGGTAAAAATATGAAACCCCATCGTTTCTCTGCTGTAATAATATTTAGTTATTTACTCTAACACGTAAATGCGATCATAAGATATTTTCATTAGTTAAGTCTGACAAAACTGTGTTATTTGAGGTGGAATGAACAGAGGAGACACCTTGAGATTTTGCTTGCTCACCCCATCGCCTCAAAGTAGAGATAATCACATTTAGCAAGCTTCTAATATGATTGGCAAAGGGAGTGAGGCCTTCATTACTTGATTGGTGTGGAGGTCTACAGCTGACACCCACACATAATTTTCCCATTTTCTTCTTGTGTTAACTCCAAGAAATCAAATCATTTCCAAAAGTGACCTTGAGCTTTTGCTAGAGTGCAAGGTGTGCGTGACTGCATGTCTGTTTGGTACATCCAGATTCAACAACTAAATTATTCAACCGTATAAGGCATGGTTAAGTGAAAGAGAGAGACGGGGAAGGGGTTCTGAGAGAGAAAGAAAGGCAAATTCAGAGAAAGTATCACTTTTCGAATTCATAGCCTGACGATTGCAATGTTACATGCTGCTGCAGCATTTTTATTACTAATACCATTTTTCCTGTGCTGAAATGGCCATGTACCTTCAGAACGAATCTCAAGTCTTGCACAAACTTGCTTAGAAGACAGCTCATAAGCTCAACTGCTTGTTAACGCAGCTATCTAATCAGCCAATCACATGGCAGCAATTCAGTACGTTCAGGCTTGTGGAAATTTTCAAGACGACCTGCCAAAGTTGAAATCAAGCACCAGAATAAAAAGAAGAGTGGCAGAACGATAATGAAAGTCTGTGTATTTCAGAAACTGCTGATCTGCTGGGATTTTCCAGCACAACCATCTCTGATTTACAGACAATGGTCTGAAAAAGAAGACAATATCCAGTGAGTGGTAGAGGAGATGTTAGACTGCTTTGAACTGATGGGAGGGCAACAGTAACTCAAATAACCACCTTAAAACGAAGGAATGCAGAAGAACACATATGTTGAACAGTGAACAAGACGACACCAGCTGCCAGTCCTGACAGCTAAAAACAGGAAACTGAGAGTAGAGTTTGCATGGGCTAACCAAAATTAGAAAATTGAAGATTGGTCTGGTCTGATTGCTCACCCCATCTTGACTTTAGCTGCAACGGTCAGGCTGCTGTTGGTGTAATGGGGTGGAGATGTTTCCTTGGGACACTTTTGGAAGAGGAATATAAGCTGGCATTAAAGCTGCTACCAATTAGTAGGCTAAAAAAAAAAAAATCAAAATCACAGTTAACATGCTCCCCACCATCTCCTCCACCGTCTCACAAAACTGTTATTGAGACAATGACTTATATCCCAAAGGCCAAACTTGCTGGAAATCTTTACAGCACACTTGCGAACTTTCTCGCCACACACTGGGCTTAGAGGGGATTTGCCCGAGAACTTTGAGTGGGAAAAGAGAGATAAGTACTGTTTATCTGATTCTGTCAAAAGTTGAAACTCTGTGAGAGTTAGCTAAGGTTAGTCTTCTTTGCCACTTTCCCTCAAGACTTTGGATTTAACAAAGATTTACTGAAGAACTTTCAGAAGGAAGGGATTAAAGAAATGACACTTCTTATTAAGCAGGAAATGCCCAAACACGGAGGAAAGAAATCATAGTATATTAATTAAAAAGAGAGGTGATACAGGAAAATGACTTAAAATGTTGTACTTGGATTATCTTGGAATTGTATTTTCGATGTGGTCAGTAGCAAGATTATCTACAATATCCAATGGCACAGCAGGGCATGTCTATGTCTGTTATGGATAAAGTGGCTGATATTACTGATTTTAATTGAAAAACATACCTCACCACAGCTTTGTGATAAGAGCAAGCTAAATAAATTTACTTTTGTTTAAAAGGGCGTTAATGTATCTGTGGCAAGTGGCTTACAAAACAACAGCCAGACTCATTGCTCAGTTTTAAAGCTATCATCCTTTATTCTATTTGAACAAATATGATCTGAATGCACAAATAGGATTTTGTGAAACCAGACCAAGTTTATTTTGGTTTGATTTAGTGTTGTTAAAATAAGAGCCGAGGGCCCTTTTCACCGTGTTTTCCTAGGGAATTATTTGACAGTGAGGCTCAGCTAGTTGTGAGTCATTGCATTACTGACAGGATTCAGCGGCATTGTTTACACAGCTTCTGTTGGAAATATTCCAGATCTGGGCCATAAGCTGATCTTGAAGTCCATGTTTATCTGGGATTTTCTGACACTGACAGTATCGATTCATGTAAACATTTATTTCAGTTTCCATAGTTTTGCATAGTGCAGTGCCTTTTTCCTGACTAAACCAGTGGTCAAAGAACAGTGGTGTTTCAGTTAGTAGTAATCATTGTCTGGGCTGGTAACATTCAAAATTTCTTAACTTAATACAGCAGGTTCTCTACTAATTGGAAGGTCGGTTGATTGATCCCTAGTTCCTCCAATCTATGTGGTGAAGCATCCTTGGGAAAGATACGGAACCTCGAGTTACCACCAATGCATCCATTTGAGTGTGTGTGTGTGTGTGAATGTTAGATAAAAGTACTATATATTCTATAACTGCTAGTCCATTTACCATTTAAATGGTACCTTTTCTCAGCACATATGAAAGCAATACAATGTTTATCATCGTGTGAACATGTGTGCACATTTTAGTATATGAAATGTGCACTTGCATTCAAAGACATATAAAAAGAAATTGCATAACCATGCAAAACCTCATGTTTGACCATATATGTTGACAACTAAGGACTTTAGCTGTAACCTCCCTCTCTTTCACTGTCTGATACAGATGCAGACTTGAAAGGAGCAAGTATAGCATGCTCTGCCAGATGTTGCTGTGTTGGCTTCTATGTGCTACTCATCCAATGCTGATGCAGCTAATACCTCACTTTACCTTGTACTTCTTTCCTTCCCTCTGAATTTATTCTCTTTAATAAAGAGATTCTGTCTTTCTCTGTCCTTTTCAGTTTAATACAAGTGGCTCATTAATGCTGTTGATAAATTGCGTTAAATGCTGAAAAAAGTGCTGCTATTGCAATGCTTAAAATCTTGGTTGAGAATAAACTCACTGCTGGCTGGGTGTGGATAAGCAGGGAACACAGATATGGAGTGAAACTAACTTGCATGAACAAAATTTGTATTGATGGAAAAAGAAATAGAAGAAATTTAGTTTGGATTGTTTTTATTCTCATTGAATGATAGAACTGAAGGAATTTGGAGTATGAACTTTTTCAGCCTCTGCAGTGGGAAAAAGGTCTGAGAACCACTGAGCTTGTTAATAATTGTAGCTTTTCTGCTCTACGCTTCCCATACAACACCTGTTCAAACTGTCTTGAGATTACAGTCTTCTTTCCTAGCCCCTGGGATAGAGCTATTACTAGTTCTCCAGTTGTCAATCCCTTATTTTTGCAAGCCTAGCAAAGTATAAGCGGGGGAAACCAGCCGTAGGTGGTGTAGCTCCAGGGTTAGAAAACTTTTCCTCCCTGTTATAGATTTTATTTTTATGTTTTTTTAACATTAGAACATTAATGTGTTCCATTTCATACACGAGTTGGAGCTTATTCCGTTGAGTGTACTTTTTTACATAAGCACTGGTACAGTGTGTGTTTGCAACCTGAGCTGTCAGAGTTTTACTGTTGTTTTAAGTCTTCTTCCTTTGTAATAAAGTCTCTGTGAATCTGTGGAGCCCCAGAGCCTTAGAAATAGCCTTGTAACATTTCTAAGACTGATGTCTTTCAATCGCCCTCTTCCTCATTGTGTCTGGAGAGCTTTTTAGATTTTGATATTGTGTTCTTCTAGGCGATCTTTCAGCATACTTAAGTGTAGCCACGGCCCTTTAGCTGAGGTCCTGTTTTGAAGCCCTATTGTGAGCATTTTTACCATCACCATCCTGTTTAGTTAAATCACGAGTGAGAAGTGGATCTGACTAAGAAAATGAGGACACTCAATACGCTCAAGTTAGCATCTTGTCAGTTAAAGTAGTTCTGTGCTAAATCGTACCCTATTTCCATTTTAGGACTATAAGTTGTAAATTATATGTGCTATATGTTGTATTAAATGTGACTTAAAATAAAAAATGTGACTTTTTAAATGTATTTTTATTGAGGTTATAGATCAAATGAGCTGTAGGGCCTTTATTACAATTAGAATTTTTGCAAAACAAAATTTATAATTTGGGGGTTAACTAAGAGGGCAAATAAGCCTACTTCTCCATACAAGCTGTAATGATTCAATGTTACGAGTGTTGTCCAGCAGTTTTACTATTAGTCTGTTCTAACAAAGCCCAGATAACCTTTTTTGCTTATGGAAATACAGGCATCCTTTAAAACTTGTGTTTTGTGACTACTCAGGTTGCTTTGTTTTATGCTAAATTCTGTTTGAATATTTGATGCAATTTATTTTGAGATGTGAGCAGAAAAACTGGTGTCATTTGTGTTTTGTTAATTACCCAACACAAAAATGTGCTTTTTGTTTTCTGTCCTTCAGCACCCTTGTGCTCGCCCATTGCCAACTCATCTTTTCTCGTCTTCTGCCTTAAATGTCTTTTATCTCTCTCCACATTTTGCTACAGTTTGTTTTTATTATGCTGATGAATCTGAAAAACTAACAGCACCAGGGGAAGACTGAAGGCGTAGTCAGTCTTGTGTCTTGGTTGCTTGATTTTTCTCGTCCGACGTCCTTGCCCGCCTCTTATCTTTTCAATCCCACTCTTCGTTCTAACCTCACTCTCTCGTTTACTTCACTGTTTTCTAACACAACTTCTTCATTGAGCACTTTCTCCATATTGCTTCCTTTCCAACTTTCCCTCTCTCTGTGTCACACTGTAACTTCACATGAGCTGTTGGATAATCCCACTAACTGGAACACTTCAACAAATTGGACGATTATTTTTGACAGATTCTCTCCTTCTCATCACACTCTTCTTGCTTCCCTTCTTGTTTTGTCAAAATGTTCGGATGTAGACTGCCTTGATATCCTAGATTCCTTATTCTCCAGTTCTTCTTTCCGCCTCTTCGCTACTTATCTCCTCCCGTCTCTGCCAAGATTCTTCAGACCACTGGTTTTTCTCCTAATCTTTTATATCATGATGCTTGATGACTGTTTCTACTGTTTTCTATTGTTCGTGTTTGCAGAAGTCAACTTTTTCTGTACTGAAATCAGGAGGTATTATTTTATTAGATGTATAACTCTGACAGGCACAGGAAGCAGATTTGTGTAAAGCATATCCAAAGGCTTATGCCTTGTAGTTTAATATACAGAACTGTGTACTCTCTGAAATCTGTCACCATTCTTTCATCCTGTGTCATACTGATTATACTGTTAGTCTCTTGAGTACGTCTTTTTTTCCTGTTTGCATCTGATTGTTGCAGAAACAGCGTATGCCGTGTCATCTGGCAAATAACTGTATACATCAACAGTGTGCTATGCAAAAACCGTTTGATCTATAGCCTATCTGATGTCATCTATGTTCCTCAAATTCCACATTGATACTTATTAGGAGTGCAGCCATTACTGGGGTCACTAACATTTAAACTACTTAGTTAATGCAGAATTCCATTCAGTTCAGTTATATTTACATAGCACTAACTCAGTGTGCTTTATATTGCAAGGTAAGGACTCAACCATCAGGCATTTACCTGGCAGCAACACTCGGCAACAGCGGGACAAAAGAACTACTTTTCAACATGAAGATTCCCAGCACAACCAAACTCATTAGGGACAGGTTATGGGATGAGGGGAAAGAGAAGAGGGGAAAAAGGAGAGCATAGAGACACAAGGACAAAACAAACTGTGGGAGAAAAGACTACATTTCATGGCATGCCGTTTAATAGCTGAAGGAAGTCATTTTCAGTGCATCATGGGTCATCTTCCAGCAGCATAAGGCAGATTAACAAAGGGATAGGTCAGCGTCACCTGCTGTAGCCCTCACTATGTGCTTCTTCAAAAGGAAAAATAGAAAAATTGTAATCCTGCTTTTACAAGTAGAGAGCGTGTCTGTTTCCCAAATACAAGCTGGGAGATGGTTCCATAGGAGAGCGGTCAGATAACCTAAGACTCTGCCTCCTGTTTTACTTTTAAAACTCTAGGAACCACAAGCAAACATGCTGTGTGGGAGCAAAATGCTCTGTTTAAATCATGTGATTCTATGAGGTTTCTATGTTGTTTGATTTTTTTTAAAACTTTGTATATCAGGAGAAGTTTATTACATTCAATTCGAGATTTTTAGGGGCAAATACAATAACCCCAGCTTTGTTTTAATTTAGAAGTGGAAGGTTATAGGTCATCCAGACCTTTGTGTCTTTAAGACCTCCATTCACGTGAAGTATTCATTTTTCTGCCTTTTTAGATAAGAACAGCTGGGTATCATCTGCATAATAGTGAACATGTATCCAGTGTTTTATGATAACATGACTTCAGGGAAGCATGTATAATATAAAATCCATTGCTTTCAGCACAGAACTCTGTGGAAGACTGGAATTTAGAAGGAAAGGGCAAATTCAGCTATGTTTTAATTACCACCAGTAGCCAATATTTGCTTTTTTTTATTTTTAAAATGCTTTTAATGATCTCACCTACAAGGGACTTGCAAATGCCTTTCCAGCAATATTAAATAGGGTCCAGCATAAGGTTCTTTTTTGCAGCCTTTTTTGGTATACTTTACTGTCCATTTCATCAAAATTTGTCTCAGTTTTGTATGAGTCAGATGATTGTTGGGACCAGATCATCTGCACTGGTCTTTCAAATAGACTTTGCCTGATATGTTTTGGTTTCATTTCCCCAAATCAAGCAAAATGGGCCATACTGTGAGTTCTGAATTAATAACCAAGTGTTACCAGCAGAGGGTGAACATCACGGTCAATGCAGACATCCATTTCCCTCTATTTTATTGTGACACGACATGTGAGGGCACCAACTATAAACACATATTCCCCAAATGGACTGTGAAACAGCATCTGGTTGGAATTAGAATAGAAGAATCAGAGAGCCAACAAAGAGCAATGACAATAAAGCGAAATTATGCTCCACGGCAACTGTGCAGGACTAAAAAAAATACAAATAGTAAAGACATCAGGAATAATTTCAGTCAGTTGTGGGTAACTGAAGACACTACAGTAGAGTACTTGTTTTTATTGGGTGCCCTTGTAGTGCAGTGTTTGCATTCAACAAAGTGGATGGCATGCTAGATTAATAAGAAGAACTGTGGTGTCCAAAGCTAATCATGAGTAAAGGTAAGCTTTTGTGGTGTAGCTGGAAGTACCACATTTTAATTTAAACCATGCTTGTAACTAACTCAGGCAGCAAAGGAGCTGTGCTAAAAGAATCTTTGAAATCAGCTTGTAAACATATTAGAGGTGCCATTAATAACTGCTCAGACAGTATCTGTTTAAGAAAATTAAATAGTGAGTGAAAAGGGCCAGCAAAAGACCAAAAACGGAAATGTTTTTGCATTTGATGTCAAATAGCATTGGATACTGGCAGATAATAATAGCTCTAAGATGAAATGCTGAAGGTTGTACCTGTGTTTGTGAAATACATCTGCCTCTATTTCATTCAGTCAGTTTATCTGCTTGTCATCTTGTGTCTCGCAAACTAATTTGACAGCTCAATCTTGAAAGCCTGCTGGAGCAGCTGTTGTGTCTAATGTGTTTCTTTTTTGTTTCGTGTCTCTCAGGAGGCCCTCCTGATGTTGGCAAAATGCTTGGTGGGGAGGAAAAGGAAGAGGACCCTGATGCAGCGAAAAAAGAGGAGGAGAGACAGGAGGCACTGAGGCAGCAGGAGGAGGAGAGGAAGGCCAAATATGCCAAGATGGAGGCTGAGAGGGAATCGATGAGACAAGGCATCAGAGATAAGGTATAATGAAAAAAAATGGATTTTGCACTGTGACTAACTAAGGTAGAGTAGGTTAAAAGTAAAATTTACAGTTTTCAACCCAACAAACAGAACTATAGTAAGTCAGTCAGTCTTGTAAGGAAAACAACCACCAAAACAAAGACAGTAAAGAAACAATTAATGCAGAATTAAATAATGTCATACAATGAGCACTGCTTACTGTGCGAGAGATGCATATGGGCAAAAAACTTGGATTTTTAGAAGCCATTCTCTCTTTTGTTTTTCACGTACCTTCTAAAGGCTTCTCATCTTGGTGGCTTGACAGCACAACTGTTTATTTATATATATATAAAAAACATGTTTAAAATAGACTACCGTGACATTGTTGTGCTTGCTTTGTGCTATTTTTAAAGCTCTCTTACCCATGAAATAGATCAGTAGATCAGGAAGGAGCTGTAGAGAAGTAAAAAGCTGTTGAAAAATGAGATGAGATTGGATTGATTTAGAAACAGTAATGGTAGCCAGGATACAATTGAAGCTACATATACATATATATTATTAGGCCATTATTTGGACGTTTGTCTTTTTTCCATGATTACACACTGTATTTCTTTTATACAAACTAGTCAGGGCTGTAGAGACGCTGAAACTGCAGTGGCTGCAGTGTAACCACTTCACTGCAGTGTGAAAGGCAGGCAGTCTGTGGGTGGGACAGGTCTGAAGGGAATAGCCCACTGTGACTCAGCGGGTTGAAAAGCAGCACTCCTCCCTTGGCTCGTCACCTCATCTATACTTCTTAAGTTCTCCCGGAGGAAAACAAAGAGTGAGGAACAGCTCCTAAAGTGCTTGTCACCAAAAGGATACTGTCAGTTTCCTCCACAGCTTCATTCCTTTGTGCCAGATTGTGTGAAAAATGCCCACACTATGTGCATGTCCTTGCTGGAGCATGGCAAAGCTAGCAGTGTCACATGCATAGCTGCTTTATTTTATGATTACTAAATTACTTGACTGACATTTGTCAACCAGAAATGGCATCTTACAAATGTAGTGTGTAGGCGTCTATAAAAATGTGATTCACAAGAAGCACTCACTCTTTAAAAAGCTGGCGGACAGCGCAATAATACTTCTTTTCCCATGATGTTTTGATTGCAACATTTTTTTTTTTAAATGGATGCTTTTTTTTCTTTGTGTGCTTTTGTCAAATACAAATTTGCAATGTATTTTTTGTCTGAACTCTTATCAGCAAACTTGTGTTTCTGTTTCAACTCTAGTATGGCTTGAAAAAGCGTGAAGAGGCCGAGGCTGAGGCAGCAGCTGCCCAAGAAGAGCCTGCAGCAGGCAGCTTGACTAGACCTAAGAAGGCTGTGCCAGCTGGCTGTGGTGATGAGGAGGAGGAAGAAAGCATCATGGACACAGTGATGAAATACCTGCCAGGCCCACTGCAAGACATGCTCAAGAAGTAAGCTAGGTAGCTAGCTAACACTATCTAGCTTAGTTCACAGGCTACAGTTACTTTAATTTGGTTTTTCTCCTTTCTCAAACACATCTAAACAAATAACATGAAGTTACATTTTGGCAAAGTGTTATGTTGTTTGGCAAGGCAAGGTTTTGTGATGAAGAAATGCACCAACAGTGTGAACTGCAGCCATTGGACTAAGCTAGGCTGGCTTACCGGCCATGTGAACGTTAGTTATGTTACAAAGCTAACAGCAAGCAGAGGGAAAAGACAAATGTTAGACGGTTTATCCTTCTAGTCTGAGAAGTTTTAAACTCCCTTTTCTGTCCCCTGCAAGGGATGCAAAAGCTTCCTTGCACCACTGGAAAATAATACCCTTGTACACCATATTCATTCAGTTTGTACATAAATAAGGCAGTGCATAACAACCCTCCATGTGGGCAAAAAAACAATCAAAAATATTATATATTAAAAAATATTATTCTGTATGTCTGTCTATAAAAGAAAAAGTAATAACTTGATAAGCCATATTTTAAAAAGGAACTTTAAAGACTACTCTTGTGTGCTCCTAAAGCTCGTTTTATGTTCAGCCTTGTCTAAAATTAATGTGAAACCTTTTGCACACAATGTTAAAATCTCTGTAAAACCTGTCGTCTACCTTCCTCACACACTCCCACAATGCCCTTCATGTAGTATAGTGTTTAAAATGTTTCTATTCTCACATTCTGTCTCTTTTCACGTCCTGCATGCCATTTGTCTGTAAGAGTTAGTCGTGTGAATATGTGCTCCCATCATCTCGGTCTCCTTTTATCCTCTTTGTTATCATGCAAAAAATAATATGGCAATAACACCTGAGTTTGACTGTGTTTTCATGTCTATATAACCGTTAATATTATTAGTAATAAAATATATATATATATATATATATATAAATATGTATGCTTTCAGGAAGTTTAATTTACATGTTTGCAGGGTTTTCCTTTTTTTATTTTATTGTTTTGATGAAGAATGACTGCTTGGCTGTTCATATAATAGCCAAAAACCTTAAGCTTTCAGCCATAAAACCAGAATTTACAGCATATATACTATTACCATCAGGATCACTTAAAAGGGAAAGAATAATAACAAAACAGTGTGAATAAAAAATGTGTTTTTGAATAAGCAGCGTTGAGCCGAGAGTGAATTATAAGACCAGGTTTCGCATTATACAATGATTTGTGAGAAAAAGACCACCTTCCCTCGATACGCACAGACACACAGTGAATACTGCAGTTTGCCTTCTAATTTAGCTACACAGAAAAAAGCTGGTGTGTTTTCAAAGACGATTTAAAGTGATGCTTGATTCAGTTTCTTATTGTTGGCTTAGATGTGATGATGGTCCAATGAGGGCAATGCAGGTTGCCATGAGCAATAAAGGTTTATCATGTATGTTTCTGCCTGAGATTCAATAAAAACTTAAAACCTTGTTCACACATAAAAGCGTGTCGCTGTCTTATTTGTGATATTCCATATTTAAATCATGATGGTAAGTTGCACTTTACAGTCTCAGTATACATGCAGTATTTGTTAGATTGGAACAATTAAGACGTTCTGAACGGTACAATAATAGAATATAAATATGTGTTTGTGTTTGCCATGTTGAATTTCACCAAATTAACAAAAACTAAAGACCTTCCTTCTTGAATTTTATTTCATTTTAGTTACTTTTGTAATAACAAAATTCCATTTCCATTCCACAATTATCAGGGATTGTAACATCTAGCCCTTTTATTGAATCAGTCTCATTTTTATTTTTTATCACGATTAACTAAAATCGTTTTAGTTTAGTCCAGTTAACTGTAATAACCTTGTACTGAAACAAATGATGCATAAAACTGTAATTTTTCCCTCCAATGAAATTAAAATATTTTTTTTTCAGATCATTGCTTACAACCTCTGTGGAATGACAATGAGAACCTGTAATTTTTCATAAATATGACATGTGGATTTTTTTCCTTGTTGCTGTATAAAATCAATTGCAACCAAGCGCCACCATTGAGGACCGTAGCCAAGAGGGATGGAAAGCTTCACCAGCTTGGTGTAATTCTTCTCTTTCGCCACAGAGTGGCACTGTGGGCCCTGCGGTCTTTGTATCAAATGTGCTGAAGGTGTATAAACAAAGACAATTTTCAAGCTTTATTTAATTCATAAAACAGAACAAAAAATGTGAACTATCTATGAAAAAACCGAGTCAAGCAGTACAATATGAAAAAAGCCCTACACAGGAGAAAAGAACATGACACACAGAGACTGTGAGAGCAGAGTCCTCTTGCACTTTTAGCTTTCAATTCTTCATCTTTATAATGAAGATAGCGACCATTCACTGGACATTGGCCTTGACACTGTCAGTAACAAAGTGGTGATAAATAATAACACTGAATGTGTTATTAGCCCTTAAACATGCAATCAGAATTTTGAGCAAGAGTTGTTCACATTAGGAAGACAAACGTTCCCTAAAACAAATAATTCATCGACAGCTAATAAAAGCTAACAAACCATCCTGTGATTTTTACTGGAACTGTTCTAATTCCTGCTTATATAACAGCTAACTCTACTTTTACCTTCATTGCACTGCTGATTTTTAAAGTTATGAGAAATCCTGCTATCTGCTCCAAAGTATACAGCAGCATAAAATCAACATTTATTCGGGTGTTTTTTTGGCCTATGATGAGAACCATTTCATTTTGATCTCCAAAGGATTAAGGTGCAATACCATATTTCTGATTTTCAGTACCTGTCATAGCCAGACATGCTTGTAAATAGTCTGTTTTTCATACGAATAAGGGGGATTGTTATAGTCTGAAAGCTGCAAAGACATGAAAGGTTTCCTGCATACAAAAATACAACAAACCTGGATTTAGGGAGTAATGTGAAACCTGTAGTAAAAAAGTCATTTCATACTAAAACACACATTGTAGCTCCAGTAAATACAAATCAACACAAACAATCAACAAACCAGACCTGGCTGAAAGTGTAAAACAAATCCATTGAAATATTCACAAGTTGCTTGGGTTAATATAATCTGGTGACTGTAAGCAAAAACCCTCTTGCCACTTGGCAGCCATGTAACATTTATTCTAAAAAAAAAACTGCATGTAAAGAATCTCATCAAATTATCTGTTTAAAATTGTTACATTTTTTTGCAGATTTTGTCCCATCACAAAGTTTTTCAAAAACTTTTTACTCTCTGGGAGTTTTTTTTCTAACACCATCTTTATTTTTAGGAATTTCTCTCAGAATTTGTTGAGCTTCTTGTCTCTCTCTCTCTCTGGCGCTCTTACAATGCCACTGCTGTAAACACTTCTATATAACAGTGCCGTATTCGCTGGATATTTAAAGGAAAATATAAAGCACATTACACTGGCATTTGAATATTGCACATTAACAGGCAGCGAGTGCTAATATAAACGCTGGATAACGTCACAGTGTAATTTGACAGTACATTTTCTTTTACAGCAACGTTTTTACTACTGGTTATTTGATTATCCAGCATAGTCAAACCAAGTCATATGAATGGTTTCTGACTCTTTCCCAGGTCTGTTTCAATAAATACGTATGTAGTGACAAATCTCACAGTTGCCAGGTTTATACAGCTATTTGTAAATTGCTAAAGAATCTGTGTAGCTCAGTATCGAAATGAGTCACTAAATACTTTTTTCACACTGAAAAATGAAAAGAGAAAAACATCAGAAGATGGGGGCAAAACCAGATGTTCATTTTTTTTTCTCAATTCAATTTAAATGAATAATTCTGACATGGCAGAAATTCGTAGTCTTGTAAGGTGTCCTGGAAGCAACAGCAGTAGTGACAACACCAGTCATTTACAGCACAGTAGTAATAATAATAATAATAACTATTAAAATTCAACTCAGCAGACTGCTAAAAGTTGCCCATCGCTTTTCATATGGGACCACATTCAAAACCAGACCTTAAGCCCTTCACTGAGGTCTAAACACTCGATGAAGCATTGAAAGACTCAAAATTACAGAGTAGGAGTTGGTTTGTACAAAAAGCTGCAGTTATAGCTGTCCAAGCCTAGAAAATATGTCAAAATGCAAACTTCAGAGCACAAAGTAATAATATTAATGTCACTTTTTTTGTTGTTGCATGCACTGGAAACTCAGAAGGATCTGTTAATTAATCCAAATGGATCATTTAACATTTACTAAGTAAAAGTCTGTAAGTGAAAAAGTTCAGACACTGTCTCTGAAACCAAAACAATTGAACCTGATAGAGTGGAAGGGGGTGACAGATGGCAGGAGTTGAAGGTAGCCCTGGTTTCTACACATTTGTCCGACACTTTGGGAAAATGGGTCCTCCTTCAAGCCTTCTCTTTCTTACTGTAGACAGAGGGAAAATGGAAGGTTACAGGAGAAAGAAAGATGAAAGACAACATCAACCTCATCATCTTAAGCAACAGCACAGCAAAGCTGACCTCTTTAACTGACAGGAAGCAAGATAGCTCACAGAAAAAGCAAGGCAAAAAGAACATCACAACAAATTGGTGGCTGCAACGTGTAAGAGTTCTTTGTGAATAAATACACAGGACAAATATAAGCAGTGGAAAGAACAGGACAGCGTCTTCTTAAACGTGACCTTAGGAAATTGTCAGTAATTACTTTGTGGTTATTGCGCACAATAAAACAGAATATATGTTCAGCTCTGAAGAAAATTCTGTCTCAAGATCACGTAATAATGCATGTTCAACAACCAGAAACTAATTACTAAAAAGTGATCAGAGACTCCATGAGAGTCCTGTGGGTCCACTTTTGGGGCTTTGGAAAGGAGTGAAAAAACAGGAGGAACCAAATTCCTCCAAAAATGCAGATGAAAAGAGCAGAAAGACCAAAGACTAATCACTCAAAGTCAGTATAGAAATAATACAGCATAATTTCAAAGTCAAATTCTGTGCTATGAGATTCTTTCTTTTTTTTATACAGGTAGTTATCTCATCTACATGTTTCCAGAATTGCAAGATTTTTGCGCTATTTCAGGAATGCCGTGGGACTAAAGAGCAGTCTCCATAAGCTAGAGATGATTAAAAGAGTGAAGATGTGGACAAGCAACAGAAACTCTCAGAAGAGTATGACAGGAGGCAGCAGAGCTTCCGGTAGTCCGGAAAAGAACTGGGAGATGTTGGCAGCAGAAAGGCAAGGCTGGGCGGTCATACAGTGTGTGACTGTACTGTACTTTTTTTTTTTTTTTACTTAGTCTTAGACTTGAACTTTTTCCCAAAGGCCCTCTCCAGCTCAGGGACAGATAGAGTGAGGGTGAAAGAGCCGTCTGTCTCCGACCTGACGACCCGGGCTTAAAGATGACGTGGGGAAGAGAAAGCATCATAAATGATGTAAAGTGGTTTTGAACATTATATATATACACAAAATACAAGAAGATAGTAAGACCATTTAAAACAAAACACAAACAAAATCATATCCACATCTAATTTAGTTTTGAAGCTACATTCTGTAGTGTGAATGTTACAGCAATCGAGTCAGAGAGGATTTATTCTGCCCTAGTTTGTTGTACAAAGTAAATATTTTGGGGGGAAAAAGTTGAAAATCAGGTCAGCAAACACAACAATTACTGGTAAAATTTGTGCATGACAGGAAACACTCCACTCACTCGCTTCATTATGTTCTCTCTCACGCTCACAGGCTTTTCTTAGTGCTGAGGTCATAACTCAGGAAGGTACTGTTATGATTGGCTGAGGCTTTTTGGCAGCTCTACTGAGTAAGCAACTGATGATATCACTCTCATTCTTCTATTAGCCTCTGATTGAAGTAGAACTCAAGGAGATATAGTGATGATAAAGTGCACTCATGCCCATACTAACGTCTAACTCTGCCAAATGAAACATTACTAAAAGACATAACTAAAAGAATGAAAATAAACTTTAATTAGAGTATTTACTTGACGCTTTGTCAGTTCGAGACCTAATGCCACATCCATACAGTGATCATGCAGGTGTGTGTACCCACCCAGGTCATTGTTGTTCATCATGGCATTGGAGCCCCGGAGGCGTGGACCCTGCTGGGTGAAATGATACCCAAACTTCAGCAATGTGGTGTTTTTCTCCAGCATGTTGGCTATTTCCATCTCCACTTTGTTGCCTAAGGGCTGACTCTGGAGTTCACAGAGAGTGCAGGAAAGGATGGTGGAGAGAGGAAGACGAGAGAGGAATAGATGATTAAAGGCAAAAAAAAAAAAAATCAGTGTTGGGATTGAGGGTTTAAAAAAAAGTTGATTTCAATCAATAACTGGACTTGAAAAGCAAAAAAGAAAGGGCCAAGAACAAGGAGAGAAATAAAAGTAGGCATTAGTGGGCAATGAGTCACAGATGTCCAACTATGGCATATGAGACATTGCAATGCAATCAGCGAGCATTAGACCAAAGTGGCAATGATGAACTGTGTACACTGCATGACACATACATACTGTTCCAGTGTGTTTAAATCTGTCTGTACTCTATGGAGGGTGTGAGCTTTTACCTGATTGTCTATCTTGAGCTCCAATAGTGTGGTGTTATTCTGCAGCGACTCTATGAGGGCCAGGATTCCAGTCCCTGTTATGAAGTTGGACTCAACGTTCAGACTCTTGAGCATCGTGTTAACTTTCAACATCTCTGCCAGGGCCTGAGAAAACACACAGCACTTTGTATTCAGGAACAGCTTTGAAGCCAGGCTGTTCTTGTCAGGCTTTCGTTGTGGTTTGGGCCCCGTTTTGATTTTGATTTGGTTTTTCTTCTGTTCATATTGTACAAATGTCTCCACTGTTTCCTACTCTTAGTCTCTGTTTTGTCTGTGTTAGTTCCCTCGTCTTGCTTGTTTCCATCTCCTGCTTCATTTTGGTAACTGCTATTCCTTGTGCGTCATCTGTGCCCTCACTTCCTGTCTTTATTTTTTTCTTCTTTATTTTTCTTCTCATTTCCTGCTTGTTTCCTTCTGTGTCTTCACCTATCCGAGTTCCTTCCACTGTGCTATCTGCCACTTGTGTCCACCTATGTCTCATTCTAAAATCTGGGGTTGCTGTAGCTCAGGTGGCAGAGCAGGTCAGCCACTAATCAGAAGGTCGGTGGTTTGATCCCAGGCTGCCTCCTGGCTGCATGCCAAATATCCTTAGGCAAGATACTAACCCCATGTTTACCTACTGGTGGTGGTCAGAGGGCCCGGTGGTGCCAGTGTCCGGCAGCCTCGCCTCTGTCAGTGCGCCCCAGGGCAGCTGTGGCCACAATGTAGCTTGCCATTGCCTGTGTGAATGACTGAATGTAGTGTAAAGTGCTTTGGGGTCCTTAGGGACTGAGTAAGGCGCTATACAAATGCAGGCCATTTACCATTTTCCCTTTGTCTGATCATCTGCTTGACTCCACATATACTCTTATTTGCGTCACATTTCTTTTCTGTATTGTTGGGACTAATTTTCCTTGTTGCCTTGAGTTTGGATATCTTGCTCTTGTTCTGCAGAGCTTTTTCTTCTTTTTGTTTACGCCCTGCTTTTTTACCCTCTTGGTGTATTTTGATCTGTTTAGGAGGAACTTTGTCAAACCGCAACATATTTATTTTAATCTTCATAGTGTTTGTCAAAATAGGACTCATCCCCATTAATGATAAAAAGTGAAAAACTGGGAAGCTGTTAAGATAAAAAGGAAAGAGAACTGAAAAAAAGCAAGTTAGGTTGAAAAGCATTAGACTTACAAATGCTACAGGGTCATTGCTCCTTGTTCCTACAATACTGAATCTCTCCACCACTGTGTTCTTCATCAGAGCCTCGGCATATGCCTTCAGAGTTGGGATAGGAATATTCTGGGTACAGAAAAACAAAAAATTAAATGTTGAAAAACTTATTTCTATGTATTTTTGCATTTTCCCTTGTCATAAACAGTAAAAACATATTAATTGCTGTGATTCATAAGGAAACAAATGCTTGAAGTTTATGTATAAAACTTGAAACCAAATCCAATATACATCCAAATTTAAATATAATTTTTATAATAGATATAGATTATTAAACCTGCACTGTCTCTCTCTCTCTTTTTTTTTTTTTTTAACACAACCCAGCATTCTTACCTTGATGTTATTGAGGTTGACTTCTACCAGGTCGGGATCATTCCTCTTTACTCTCAACAGAGTTTCCTCTACATCAGTGGAGTTGGGCTCCTCATCAGGGACTGGCTTGTACTGGGTACACTGGATCACACCTGGGGTGCAACACACGTATAATATAAAATATATTTACAAAATCAGACTGCTGATGGATAAATTTGCTTTACTCAGGGTCTGATTGGACTAAATCTCATTTCAAAAGCAGCACAAAAAACAAGCCTCTCCATTAAGTAGTTGACCCAATTTCTGAATCTGCGACTCTAAACACTGTAAACAGCATTTTCTGGATGATTGCTTGAGACTTTGCTTGTGTCAAGCAAAGCGAACACATTTTGTTGGTGAAAGTATAGTTTTCCACATTCCGTGTTGCTTTTGTCGTGGAGTACTCTGCTGGTTCAGAAATGCTGTTCTTCTTCTCTATGCTTGCCCCCTTTTTATGGTAATCCAGGCTAAACATCTGTGTAGCTTCACATTTATTTTACTGACAGGGGATTGGTATCAATCTTAAGAAGGTGATTAAGCGTACTTCCAATGATAGTTTTTTGCAGAGCAGAGTATTAGTATTTGGCCACAATAACCTCAGGAGATTTTCAAAATGATATTTTTTATACTTTGCAAAAGCTGTACAGAGTACCTCGTTGTAAGTGCTCTGCAGCAGAAGATCTAAAATACGGAAAAACTAGAATCCGTTTGGTTCACCAGCACGAGAAATGTGCACCTACTTTAGTAATGGATTGCAAATCTCTGAGATTGAGTCATTAAGGTTAATATGGACCAATGCTTTTGTAAAAAGGGTTTTTGTGCCCTCCTCTGTATCACTACTCAAAACAGAGTGACAACTTCAGCAGGAGACTCTGGGTTGCTTTATAACAGGGGTGCCCAATCCCAGTCCTCGAGAGCTACCGTCCTGCAGCTTTTAGATGCATCCTTGTTCCAACAAACCTGAATCAAATGAATGGCTTGTTATCAGGCCTTTGCCAAACTTGATGGCATGCTGAAGAGGTAATCAAACTATTTGATTCAGCTGTGTTGGAGTAGGGATGCATCTAAAAGCTGCAGGACGGTAGCTCTCGAGGACTGGGATTGGGCACCCCTGCTTTATAAGGTAGTCATATTTGGATGTGAGATGCTCAGTCTCTGTTTAGAGCTGGAAGCGTAACTATAGGATGAGCCACCACACAAGATAAACAATAGCTCATTAACCTGTGAAGGAGAGCTAAAAGTAATCCCAGAATTCAATCGTTTACACGATGTAGCATAACATGAAGTGCAAACAGATGAACCAGCGATAGTGTATTCCTGGCAGGATAATAGCAAAATGTATGTGTGCTTATACTCTTTTATCTACCTATCTAGTTTACTTTAACCTGTTTCACATTATTTGTGCATGTATCAAGTGCAAAACAGAAAAAATATGCGCATGCACTGTTTTTGGTAAAATAAACATTCTGCAAACATGAGATCACACTTTATTCCAATCCAACTGCAGCATTTTTCTTAAATGATGCAATTTTTTGGTACTAGTTGAGTGATCGGCTTTATTTTAGAGTCCTTTTACTTGTTTCTTGGAAGTCCCTGTAATTCATGTGTACTTGTGTCCAGTAGTATACATTTTGGTAGGTGAGTGCAAGCATGTATGTGTTTCACATACTGTTAAGGCCTTGCTTGTTGACTATAGTGCTGCTGGCCAGGGCTTCATAGTACTGCTGGTTACTCATCAGCGTGTGCATGCCCAGGATGGCTGGAAGAAGAGAAGGAGACTGAAGAATGAACATTTCTTGAGAAAAAAAAGGATCGAGAAAGAGAAAGCAAGAGAGCAGTGCTGACACTGAGTGGACTTATTGATTGGCTTGCAACCTTACACCAGACCACCATGCACCAGTCGCTTTCAGCATTGCAATCAAGGCAAGCATGAGAAAAAAAGAAAGAAAGAAAAAAACCTGCACACTGTATGGATTCAGCTCCCGTGTACTGGCTTTGACTTCTGCAACCACAGCTGACCTTCTGCTCTTAGCAGGCTGAAGCCAAATCAATGTGCAAGATACTTTATTTGTTATAACAAATAATGAGATATCAGCCAGCCAAGGCAAAAAATCTATGATGTGCTCTGGCAGCAGGAAATCTGAAATATGTTTCCAGCCAAGCAGTTACTCTGAGGACACAATTAACAGAGAATCTTTGCCTTGTTTCTTTGTCAGAGAGATTGAGAGTATCTGACTGTTTATTTGATTACTGAATGCAGTGAAGTGCGTGTATTGCAACAAGCTAAGAGGCTTGTTCACCACGAGCATTTCTCATTTTAAATCTCCGTCTTCTAACAGCAGCAGGGTTGGATAATATTTTTGTCACACATGAAGTATGCATTGTCTTGTAATTACTCAGACAGTGGTTAAAACTAAATGTGTTTACATGGTATAAGTAAGCATACTTCCCACAAAGTCAACTCACTGTCATCCTTAATATAATAAGTTCAGCACATCGACTG
Source organism: Perissodus microlepis (assembly GCF_051167445.1). Lineage (NCBI taxonomy): Eukaryota > Metazoa > Chordata > Actinopteri > Cichliformes > Cichlidae > Perissodus > Perissodus microlepis. The sequence continues at coordinate 12,366,507 of NC_140466.1, forward strand.
CAATAACTCAGGCAGGCTAAAAACAAACAAACGAAACAGACAGAAAAAACCCTGAAACATCAGCAACACTGTTTTAATGGCAGCTCGAGTTTCTCCTGATGGTATGGACATTGAAAAAGTTATTATTTTTATATTTTAAGGCAAAGAAAAATAACTTCAAACACTATTCAGACAAAATCCAGCAAATGACAATAACTGCAGTGTGTAAAGTAGAGCTGCGTCATATCATATCATACCTGCTATAGCGGTGTCATGCACTTACATTCCCAACTGCCGCCACCTGCAAGCTGTAGGCTGATAAAACACTGGGTGTTTTCTACATCGTTATTAATATCATTTTTACAATTTTTTGTGATGTAGCTTACATCGTCCTTCCCCACTATGCAAAAAAATGTACCAGCAGGTCCAATCGCCCTGCATGAACTAAGTTTTTTGTTAAATACAATGCACGGTCCGCACATGCAACAATACGTCGACTACAAAGTAAAACAAAAAGCACAAATGTCACAGAAGACCAGAGTTATTCCATGCAGGACTATGTGCAGCGTACAGATACCCTGGGCGGTGATGAACTAATAGATAGAAAGATCCAGAAAATGAAGGTACAGATGATGATGATGAAGAGTTGAACGGTAAGAGTGGAATGAAGATGAAAGGAGTGCTAGAGGAAATGAGTGAAAGTTAGATTAACAAGGGCTAGTTACACCTATGGTAGTCTACTTACATTCATTAGTGAGAGCATGCCTAAAATCTTCATATAGAAATATATAGAAACAACTCTTGAAATGGAGAAAAGTTACAGTTCAGCTACGTGTGCAGACGTAAAATCCAATTAAACTTAAGTACTTTTATTTGTTCATTTTCTTGGAAAAATTAGCCTACAGAGAAAATTAGCCTACAGAGAGATGTTGTGTGATAGTTACCTGCAATATCACAGAGTTCAGCATCGGTAGCACTGGACAGGGCTTCTTCTAACTCCGGCTCCAGAGTCACAGACTCTATGATTGGATCCACTCTTGTTTTAGGCACCCAGGCTTTCCCTGTAATATGAGGGGATATATTTTATGCAAAGTAAGTGACTGCAAGCGCTACTATTACAATGACAATTATCAGTAACTTTAATTTAGCATTTAGCTTACAAGTTACATTTGACAGACTCCAGTTTTTTCCTGGATTTTTGTCAATTTAGGGACCTCTATGGCTACAGATTTGCTTCTTAAGTAGCATTTTTTCTCAAAATTACCCAAAATTTCTATACATCTTGTGTGGTGTGACCGCATGCAGTGGAAATGCAGCTTCATAGTATATGCACTGAATTTCTCTCTAAGGTTGAATTTGTTGAACTGCTGTGTATTGAGGTTATTAAAGTTAAAAATAAAACTAAAAACTAAAGTAATAAAAACTGAAATTAGGCATGAACACATATTTTTGTGAACTAAAATGAAAAAAAAAAAAAAAACTACACCTTTGAAAAAAAATAAAACTGATGGAAAAGATTTTGTGAATTTGGAAAACTAAGCTAAAATACAATTACAGATTAAATGTTTTTTCCTTGTCATTTATTATAAACTGCCTGATGAGGATTTGATGAGTGCTTCTATTGAGGCCAAAAAGTTGAAAAGTTTGTATTTATATTGTAATATCTACACTGATTTTTCATAGTTCTTGCCTCTGGCGTTTGCTGTAAATAAAATAATAAGAAATAAAGATTGAAACTAATGAAAGCTAAACATTTTCAAACAATAAAAGCTAAACTGAAACAAGCAAACCCACTCTGGAAACAAACTGAAACTAAACTGAATTAACAAAAAGTCAAAATGAAGTAAAATTAAAAACTAGTAAGAAAATAATAATAAAAAAAAACTATGATAACTCTGCGATATATTGTTTTTATTTCTTAAAATAATGGCATAAACGACTTTTTTCCAGAAGTGGATTGTCCCCTCACAGCGAGGGGTGTCAAATCCACTAGACAGTCGGGGTGTTTCTGTGTGACGTTAGCATGTTCTCTCTGTGCCTCTGTGGGTTCTCCTTGGATACTCTGGCTTCCTCCTGCGGTCCTCCCATGTTAGGTTAATTGGACATTCTAAATCGGGTGTAGGTGTGTATGTGAACATGAATGACTGTCTGTCACTCTCTGTTATTCCTGAAACACAGCAATCATTTTCATTGCTACTACCATTAACAAAGGCTCACTCTTTTGTCATAGAAGGTCATGTATAAAAAAGACAGAACAAAAGCTAAGTAAATGTGAATTACAAAAACAATGAAGACCATCAACCTGTTAGAACCTATAACTAGTACTGAATACAGTACATACAGTAGTATGGAATTTGAATGTAACTGTCAGTCTAAGGTGAGGACATGTAAGACAAGGTCAGTCCAGTTGCCAAAATCAGTTCTGTTACACAAGCTGTGTGAAGTGAGTATGCTTTCATGTCACACCTGACAAGCGGCTGACTCTAGAAGCAAAGAGATGTCTTTACCGATAGGTTTGCTATGTCTGTATTTGTGTGGCTTGCTCCTCGAGTTTCAGCCAGACATTTTTTCTGATGCTCATATGAACACGTGGCTCTGTGAGAGGAGTTGTGAGAGCAGTTTTTGGAAAGTCACGTGTGACCTGTCTTGGTTAAATGTCATGGCACCGCTGAGGGCATGGCAAAAGCTGTGGCAAGTGGAGTGAGTCCCAAAGCAACAACACCAGCAAATCAGAACGTAACAAAAGTCAGAAAAACAGAAAGAAACTTTATAGAGTTTAAAGAGTTTGACATGGCTGAAGTTCTTCACCACCAGTCAAGTCTGTGTCTACGCTGTGGATTTCTGATAAACCAAGTTTAAGTGTTAACACCTGAGCTACAGGTTGGCTGTTTTCACTGATCAATTTGCCTTTTTAAAATCCATCCACGAGTCCAGAGATATTTGTTTAATTACAAAGTAACACCATCATTTAAATCATATTTAAGGAAGCTTTAAACAGCTTTCATTTATTAATAATAATAACAATAATATCTTAATAAAAAGATTAATCATGAAAACATTTGCCTGATTAACTTGATTTTTATTAAACACACCAGTTCCTACCTCTCTTCTCCCCGGTGTAGGGCACCAGGTCTTCTTTGTCAGGATGCTCTTTGGCCTGTTTCTCCAGATGGGCCAGGAGGTTGTCTCTTTGAAACGTCCCTGTTGGTGCTTTCTTTGTCTGGTCCTTCTGGCGCATCCCAGCAGGCAACAATGCATTCTAGACACGGATTTACATTTACAATATGTTGGTATTGCATGTTGGAAAAATAACCCATACTTTTGCTAATTTGACCAGTCTATGCTTTACACTGTGTGAAGTGTGAAGGAATTTTTAGATGCTTTTAGCCAGACTTGCTCCCTGCTTTACAATTCCGATCCAGCCTAATGTAACTCAATATTCATTCCCCGGAGAATGAATCCTTGAGTTTCCCAAAGTGCCTTTCTACTCATTCTATCATGTTAAAAAGGTTTTCGTTTTTTTTCCACAGAACTTGGTAGCAGAGACTGTATACGCTCCAAGAAAGAAGAAAGAAAGAAAGTGTACTTTATTGATCCCCGTGGGGAAATTCCTCTCTGCATTTAACCCATTCACTCAGTGAAGCAGTGGGCAGCCATTGGGCGCCCGGGGAGCGGTGTGTAGGGACGGTACCTTGCTCAGGGGTACCTCAGGGTAGCTGTTCAGGGGAATCGAACCCCCAACCTTCCGATCATGGGGCCACCACTCTACCTACTGAGCTATCCCTGCTAAGAAGCCAATCACATAGCAACAGCTTGGTCTCAATCATGCAGACATGGTCAAGACTACCTGTTGAGGTCTAAATCGAGCACCAGAACTGGAGTCAAAGATGATTTGAGCGACTTTGAATGTAACATTGTTGTTTTTGCCAGACAGGCTGGTCTGAATATTTCAGTGAGTACTCATCGACTGGGATTTTCCCACACAGTCATCTCTGATTTATAGCACAAGACCACACCTGCTGTCAGCTAAGAACAGATGAGATGATGTGAGATGATGAGATTTTTTGCTGCTGCGACATTAACGCTCCATGTCATAAAGTTCTAATCATCTCAGTGACAGTGAGCTCACTGTACGCAAATGGCCTCCACAGTCACAAGAGCTCAATTGAGCATCTTCAGGTTGCGGTGATGTGCCGACAACAAATCCGAAGCAACTGTGTGATGCTATCGTGTAAACATGGACCAAAATCCCAGAGGAATGTTTCCTGCACCATGTTGAATCCGAGCTACAAAGAATTAAAGCATTTCTGAGTGCTTTAACTAAGTCCAACCAAGTATCTCATATCTCACCTCATAAGGTGTCAAGATGTATGTAGCTTCTGAAAAGTGAAGTGACTTACACCTGCATTCTTTCTAATGGTCAACAGAGGGCAGCTTCTTTGACTGCAAAAGCAGGGCAGTGCAAAGTCTATGATTTACACTAATCAGACTTTTCAATCACATCCTTCAAGCACAACATAGCATATCTTTCTTTATATTAGGATTAAAGTCAGTAAGTAGCTTTGTTGGCACCAGATCACTTAGTTTATGTTTCCCTATGTCTCTGTCAGCAGCTATCTCATGCTAAAGTGGTCTCGAACAGGTGCTTATGTGGCTTTATTTTCTTTATCTTGTTCAAACTTCTCTTTTAGTTAAGTCTTGTAATATTTTGAAGCAAAACACAAAGCTAAGAACAAATGACTTTGGTTTTTTTTCTTCTGTAACAAGTTTTATGAGCTGCTGAGTGAACTGTATGATGTCAGGCCTAGACAGCATGACACCATATAATTCTCTCTCTCTTCTCTAGCTCAACACAGGACCAAGAAATTTCCCAGACCATTAGTGCACACCAAGTTATTTTGAACCTAAAGCAACATTCAAAACCATGCTCTTAGAAGTGCTACTTATAGCTGCATATCTTATCTGCTTCTCAGCACTTAGGGGCCTCCCTTTCTTTATAAGTCTGTTTCTCTTTTTGCTTCTCACTGTTGTTCATCTTCAGTCAGACTCTCTCCTTACATTAGGAGCTTCCAAATAATAATCTGGTTGTACAGCAATTTTAAAAAAACCCAACCGAACATACCCAACACTTTGCGCAGTCAGCACAATCTAAGATATCACCAACACAAAGCTTATATCAGCTGTAGATTACAGTGCTCAGTCCCAGTATTTTATTTTTAACAGCATGAGTCGGCCTCTGTTTCTCTCAGCAACCATCAACTAACAGTCACATGTACAATACGTGTGTCTATGTGTCTATGAGCCTGAAGCTGAGACGATATCATTTCACGATATACGACACATCAAGATCCATTTCAGATACCAGCATATTTATAACGCAAATAAAAATGACCACCTGCAACAAATGCAAACAAACATCAGCACAGATTTCAACTTTCATACGCTCTAATAAATATATCCAATAATACCTGCCAGCAAAACACCACCTCCACCTCCTCAGGAAAATATCCGTCTATTCTGTAGCTACAGGCTCTCTACAACTTTTTGAAAATGGGAAGTTGCAGTCTCAGAGCCATTTTGATGGTTTAATCTATGCCAAACTTTTCACTTTGATTGGAACTTTTTCTACATGTGATTTGTATATATCCACACAATCAAACAACTGAGTATGAAGCAAGCTTGGGTCAGTACACTTGTGAGGCAGTACTGTGTGTTGTAAAACACAAAATGTTCTTGTAATTGTTGCTGAATAATCAATAATGGCAGACATGCGTGCAAACTTTCAGTCTGTTTACTGGAACTGATGTGGGAAACCGTGCTGGGAATGTTACAGTCAGAGCAAATGGGCACTTTACTGTTGTGTAACAGGTGACCCTCATAAACAGGCACAAACAAGGTAAGGACATACACACTGCTTCTCTCTGTTTCCTCTGTTTCCTCTGTTTACGTCAGCGAGTCCCTGCAGTCACTCACTGCTGGCATGAGCCTCGCTAACAAACACACGCACATATCTACTCCACATTATACCCTTCGAGTCATCCCCTTGGCACTGAGGGGGGACTCCGGTCTCTTTATGAGGAGTTAGACATTCATCTGGCAGCTATTGCGGCAGCTGTCCACACCTCGACCCCTGATTTATTACTCGGTGGTCTGTCGGTGGACGAGAATCAAATGCAGAAATAAACATATCATAAAAAGCAGCAGCGAATAAACACGAGTGCTGATGTAGTATTATAAGTGCTTTAGCTGTACTTAATACAAAAGGAGAAATACTTTGAATAACAGGGAAGACTAAACAGTAACAAGAGGTTATTAATTTAAGGTTAGTATTTTACTTTTTCACACTTTCACTCTTCATTTTTCTATTGTTTCACCATTTTTACATGTATTACTGAATCAAACACTGCCACAGACACAAAAGACCTTCATGTTTAGTTGTAATACTTTTACACAGAGAATCTAATCTGCGCTCAGCAACTTCTAATACAGTCGCGGTCCAAAGTTTGCATACGCTCATTGTGGTAAATGCTCTAAATGATTTATTTGAACTGATATTTTTCCAGGGTGGAATGACTATACAGCATCTATCTTTAATGACTTCAAAACATAAAAATAAAGAATAAAGAATTTATTTCATTTAGGATTTTCTCTAATTCACACAAGGTCAAAAGTGTGGATTACACCCCAACTAATATTTGGTTAAACGTCCCTTAGAAAGTTGCACTTGGAATAGATGTTAAACAAATTCTTCTAAGCAAAATTGGTGGAGCTCATTTATTTTGGCTCATTTTGTGGCACGGAACCAGCTTTACAGGTTATCCCAAACATTTTCAACATGGTTAAGGCTGGAGGTTCGGGAAGGCCATTAAAGAAGCTTAATGCTGACCTGTTTTATTTGGAACACCCAATTCTGTCCATGTTTAGTCTAGTGTGAAGTGAAGTTGAAGAATTCCATCTATTTGAGCAATGTATCAGTACCACTAGCAGCAAAACAGCCCCAGAGCATGATGCAACCACCACCGTGCTTGAGAGTTGGTACAGTGTTCATAGGTTTGAAAGCCTCATCTTTACTTCTCCAAACATGCCTGTTGCCATTGTGGCCAAAGAGCTCAATCTTTGTCAAATCTGACCAAAAAACTTTTACCAAGAGGGATTTTAACTTGTCCATGTGGGACCCTCTCAGTGCATGGCGATGTAAAAACTGGCTTCCCTGTGCAGTTGGTATTCCAGTAGTTTCTGGTTTCTGGTAACCTTGAACCTGGGGTTTTTCCTGAACAACCATCCCTCATCTGAGGGTGACAGTTTGGGTTTTCTTCCAGACCTTGGCAAAGTGGTGACACATCCAGACAAGATGTGCTTACGCATAATTGTTTTGAATCATCTTGGAATGTGCACTTGTTTAGAAATGGCTCCAAGAGACCTTCCCAATCTGTGCAAATCTACTCTTTTCTATTGCTCTGAGTAGTGACCAATACTCAGAGCAATAGACAACTGCTATGAAACAAATCCTTTTTATGCTGGCAAAGAGAAAGTACCAGTTGTAGGCCTTGGCTTTGTCAATTTAAAAGAGACTATGGAACCTTCAGCACCACTTATGAAAAAATGTAAGTGAGTGTATGTATATTTTATTTTATTTTATTTTGTATATACTTTTGACCAGTGTGGATCAGAGGAAATCCAAAATAAATTGCTGCTTGTGCACCCAATTCTTGTTTTTACAAGTCATTAGAGATATATGCTGTTATAATCAGGGGTGCACATAAGTGGTCCGCAGGTGCGCATTCACTGTCAAAATAAAAGACGCGCATCAGATAAGAAGTTGCAACGCGTGTTTGCGTACATAAGATTTTCTGGGGGAGGACAGACATTTGTTTAGAACTCTTAAAGATGTCGAAGAAGCAAGCTCCTTTAAGCAATTACTTTGGTGTTCCTCCACCTCCAAAGAAATGTCAGAAGGAGTCCGAACCGCAAAAGAACCGCATATTCTCAGAAAAGTGGTTGCAGGAGGTGAGCTGGCTTCAAACAAATGATGAACGCACAGAGATTTGGTGCAGAATATGCCGTGAAAATCCCACTCTAGCGGACAAAAACAGTGCCTTTTATATGTAAGCAAACGCGCGTTGCAACTTCTTATCTGGTGCGCGTCTTTTATTTTGACAGCGAATGCGCACCTGCGGACCACTTATGTGCACCCCTGGTTATAATCAATGCACCCTGGGAAAAAATGTCTCAAAGAAATCATTAAAAGCTCAAAAGTATCACGACATTCATTCCCGTGATGAGTTTATGTAAACTCCTGACCATAAATGCCATGGCTTTGTAGACTTTTGTTTTCAGTCCTTTCCTTCAAACATATTTTAACAATTGCTACTGTACTACCACTATAAAAACTAAGATTTATGTTATTTTAAAAACAGAAATTACCAGCTAACAGCAACTCAAACGAAAGCACACTGCAGCTCCAGTGATATACAATGTGATACATTACATTGTGCTGTCTGCTGAGCATGTATGCCCCCATTAATCCCCACTGATACCAACATACTGACATAGCTTCTCCTTATGGACTTCAATGTTATAAACTTACATCAGGATCCAGTTCCTCTAATTCATCCTCTAACCGCTGCAACTCTTCTTCTGACAGTTTCTTCAGCAGCTCGTCCTCGTCTATGTCTCTGTACTTCTCCATCTCCTTCCTCAGAAGCGCCATTGTGGACAGCACACCTGGGGGGGGAAAGAAGAGTACAATATCTTGGAAAACAACAGAAATTAAATATTTACACATCAATTATGAGCAATGACGGCAATCAATTTGACAGTTATACTGTTTGAGGGAATATACGTGGCAATAAAGCATAACAGTATTTATCATTTTCTTGTATTCTCTTTGCTCTTTGTTATTCTTGGGATGTGTTCAACATGTGAGGCATATTCAAACTGTTCTCTCACCTCAGCAACGCCTCCAAATGAAAAAGGCAAACTGTAGGAGATCAGGAGCGTAGATTATATCTATGGATGGAAACAACCAAGAAGCGAGTAATTAAAATGAATGTTGGAATAACAGTGGGTTTGAAGGATCAGAGAAAAGCAACACAATGCTTTAACAGTGGAATTCAGAAGACAAACTGACCTTAATGACCCCCACCTCGGGTAAAATAACAGCAAAGGCAGCCAAGTGCCCGTAGCCCTCTTGGGAAAGCAATTACACCTGAAAGAGGCAGAAGTAAATAGTGTGAAGAGAGATTAATAGCTCGCAGAATTAGAAAACAATAGTACGTCATGAACATGGAAAGAAGTGAAACCTCATATTTCTCTGCTTGTCATCTCTTCTCTACTACTCCGATTTCTCAGAAAGCAACTGTCCGGAAATACAGAAGGCTTGAAAATACGAAATTCTTTGAGTGCAAAAGAAATGTATGAGAATTTGTCAAACATTTTCACTGGTAATGCTTTAAATTTTCTTCTTTTCATTTCTCTTATATCGTCACATAGTTTTTGAGAGCTGTTGGAGTGTTCATTTTCATGCCCTCAAAAGGTTTCCATGTGCCACACTCACATCTTTGGATTAAATATGACGCTACAGCCAGCAGGTTAGTACAACTTAGCACAGAGTGGAAAGATAAAAAGCGCTAACCTAGGCCTTCTCAAAGCTAACAATTCCCATCTACCAGCAAATATACAATTAACCATTCACCATTTCAATTTGATTCAACTAGACAAAAAGCAGTTGTCTGATTGAATTGGATTTGCTTACAAGTTTTCACCTATTTGCTTGACACTTGGTAATTTTGCACATATCCTGTTGCTGATCATCTGCTTATTTTCTCCAAGTGTTGCCCTGAAAACTTTATAAATGTTGGATAGGTCAAATATGCTGTCCGTAAACGTGTCTTGCTCTTGTTTCTTTCTCAAACAGCTATGAAGACTCATTCCAAATCTTCCTCTCGAACTCTGTCTTGGCTCTGTGACCAGATGACTGAAAATGGATGAGCTGCAGTGGAACATTTGTGGACCAGAGCACCAAACACTGGGCGCGCACACGGTCTCTAAGCCCCAAGTTCCTTAAAGCTCTAGTTCAGACTCTGACAAGTGTTGAGCTGCTACCGATGGATGCCCACATAACAACATTAACTATAACTTCACTGAGCTTGTATCAGGCGATGGGAATGATCTCAAATTAGGCAGAAAATATTGAGCTGGAGTTCAAAGTGCAGAAAATGGTGTTTTTGAGGAGCACAAATGTGAAAGAAAGCCTATCTTTTTGATCTTAGGGATGTCACCAAGTGTGCTTTGGCTTTAATCCTAAAAAGCGGGGTCAAGCGTGTTGTTCTTTTGTTCTGCTTTCTCTTTTCACTCCATGTCAAGACAAGTTTCCAAAACCAGAGATGAAGAACTGGGCTGCACTCCAAATAGCACTGCAAGCCCACTGGAAGACTGCAACCTGTTCTGATGATATCGAACAGACACTTGCCTGTATTTAGAACATTTCTATAAGCCTCTGCTTCATTACAGGACATTCACTGGGCAGAAAGAGCAAAACAACTAAAAATGACCTGAACCAGAATGTACCCTCTGCAGTCATAAACATCTAACTTGCCTCTTGCCCTTGAAAGCAGGCCTATCCAATCCTTAAGCCTCTAAGAATAGCCCACTGATACGGGATAATTAATCAAGTCAGATATGTGTAAAACCTTGGGAGGGCAACTGGTCTTGCATGAGCACAGCCTTTCACTAACTGAGAGCAGAAGATAAAAAGAAGATTTCAGAACTAAAGTCTTTTTAAAACTGCGTGTATAAAAGTTAGCTACTCCTGGGTGAAGGCAAGATTTTTTTCAGTCATGAAGTACGCAGAGATTTCTGCAATATTCACAAATCCTCTCAGAGTGAAGAAAACTGAAATATTCATCACAGAAATGAGCTCATGCAGCAATATTAAAGTAACTTGATTTTTCTTTTTGCAACTCCTCGTTAACTGCTTTCAAACAGCATACAAATGGCACGTGAAGCCTTTGTTGCCATCTTCTACTGGCTGCTGAAATGACCTCCACAACATCTTTGTGCATAACTACTTCACAGATTCACATTCAAATATAAGCATAACTCTACATATCTAAAAAGTAAATTAAAAGTGATTTTAATTGATTAAATTACCCCTAACATATCTTAGCTGCTCAGTTTGTTCTAGGTCTGATGCTGAAATGGAATAAAACTACAATAATCACACTTAACTCTGCTCATATTTGGGAAAGTTGAAGAATTAAACCCTAGTTTTGTGCCACACAATCTAAAGGAAAGATAGCAGTTGTAAAAATTGCACAGATATCTGAAATGTCCCAGCAGACAACAGCTGAGAGACAACTGTTCTCCTTTACTCAGCCACATGTCACAATGCATGTGGCAGAAAATAAGCTCTGTGGAAAGGATGGCGTGTTTTATTACTGCCACTCCAAAGAAAAGCCAGTTTGGTTCGTAGATTTAGACCTGGCATTGAAGTTGTGCATACAACCAAAACCATTAAACGCCACACGTTAAATAATCCTTCATTTTGCTGAGGACATTGAACACATCTGTGGCCACTTTTTTTTTTTGCTTTGGGGCCAGCACAGAGTCATATATCATGATCTGTATACCAGACCAAGTAGCTCACTTGCTGCCTTGGACCTGGGGTCAGGCCATTTGTTCATTCTGCGGAGGTCAAAGTGTCATAATGTTTTTGTTAAGTGTAATATCACCAATGAGTGCTGTTATAATCCAGCTGATAATATAATACATGGCTAAACCAGGAGGTAAACACAGACTTCTGAAGCACCATTAAGAGCTGTGCTCATAAAATAAAAATGACTGACAAATAGAAGTTCCACAGCTTAGTTATTTCTAGAGTGGATGTGTGGAGGTCACAGAAAACCAGCAACTTTTGTATACTTCTGAACTCCTGTTTCTGCAAAGTTGTAATAACTTTAATAATTAAATTAAAAGATGTAGTTATGATTGGTCCAAATAGTCACAATAATAAAAAAAAAACAACAACAACAACAACAAACACCCAATCTGCATCTTTCAGTTTAATATTTAACCTACAGCAGCCAAATGATGAAAAACAGAAACGGGGAACTTATATTTGGTGTTCATTTTTCCTAGAAAACCACTTTCCCACTTTAAGTAAATGTTAAACTGTAATCCGGTTCACGGTTTTAACACGGAGAAGTGACCTTAACTTATTTGACTGCTTTGCTGCCCGCAGTATAATATATGCATTAATTTCCCTACCTCCTCCAGCGCTATTTATAGCCGGCTGGTCCCGCTGGGTGACAGCAACGAATACTTTGACCAGATATGGTTTCCTTCACAGCCGCCTGGAGTCGCAGCAGTGCGAAGTACGGTCCGCTGCAAGCGCGCAACTCCGGGAATCCGCCAAATTTCCCCTAAATCAAACCGTCCATGACCCGCGGACAATCTTGAATCCAGAAGATTTCAGTGCTCACAAAGTTTCCTCCCCCGGCTCTGGTCGACTCTCTGTGGAGCTGTTGGGACTGAATCTCATCTCCAGCAAAGGGCAAACCAAACTTCTGGGGAAGAGATCCTCCTCCTCCTCTCCTCGCTCACGGCTGCTGTGTCACTCCTGTGATGTCACGAAGATGCGCTGCCTCCATTATCGGACAATGGTTCACTATGTAGCGTAGCTTACGATAACGTTTATGGTTTACATTCGAGCTGCAAGAGTCTGGGTAGGATATCGGTTAGTTTGGTGACTGTTAACCGCTTAAGTGCTGGACTCTGGATCCCTATTATTTTACTGTGCAATAAGTTATTGTATTCTTACAAGTACAGAGAGCAAACCCGTACCAATCCGTTTATATTGGTTCTGCAATAAGCACCAAATTTAATTTAGGTTGGCTGAAGCGCAGACATTTGACTGTTGTAGAATAATAAGTGGAGTAACAGATGTTTGTGCAGACACGTTACAGTATGTTTCTAACACTGAAAACTTAAGTCCACTCAAATCCATTAAAATTGTGAAATTATAATTCAGTCTGATTCAGTTTGTACAGATAGCCAAATAAAACCGTTTAAAATACTCATTTTAATGTGGGTGAAGCTACAGTTCATAATAAGTGGGGGGGGGGAGAATCTGCAGTTACAGAATATTTTGACTACAAATCAACTGTTTTAATAGGACCAAGTTTTTTGTTTTCTACTTTCGTGATTAAGTTAACAACAACAACAACAATGCTAAATATTATGTAGCAAAACTCAAAGCTGTTTAATAAAGCACCTGATAAACAAGCAGCACTCTCCCAAGGCAGCTCACTCTGAGCATTATTTACTTTAAAGGTAATATTACTGTATTTCATGTATATTAATTTTATGTGTTTTTCTTTTTAAAGCTACTTGAAGACATTTGTAATGCAGTTAGTCAGGTCAGGGTAGCATGACAGATGTTTACTTGATTACACAGACATTATGTAGGACTAAGATAGGTAATGGATAACAGGTATCGATTTTAAATAACTGGACATGAATAATCTGAGCTCCTTTAATATTATACATACATATTTCAAACTTACTAGACAGCTTTTTTGCTTGACAAAAGTGCCTTTAAAGGTTAGAAGAAAGGTAGAAATGTGAAATGTAAAAGTGAAATCAGGGGTTAAATGTGCAAACACTAACTTTACAACATTAAAACTAATTTGTCCATTATACAAAATGATACTGGAAGGCAGAGGTTAAACTTGAAATCTTTATACGGTGCATGCTTTCTATATTTTGAAAATACACATCACACTTGCAAGAATCTGCTGACAAGAAATTGCTCATCCTCCCCCCAATATTTGCCCAACAAACCATTAAACTGACATTGATGATATAAGGAAAAATTTATTGGATTTATGACCCTACCTAGAAAATTGTAATCAGAATTAAACTTTTTGAGCCAGAAGGTATGGACGCACATGCAAACCTCCTACAAAAAAAAAAAAAAAAAAAAAAAAAAAAAAAGACAACCCCCCCCCCCCCCAAAAAAAACAACAATTTTTTCAGAAGTATACATTTCAAATATATATTATATAAATAAACAGCTGGATTCACTGCAATATCAAACTCTGCAAAGTCAGCTCAGCTTAAAGAAAAAGCAAAACATGCAATAAAGAACACATATGACTTAACTAGAACCAAAAGAAAAATGCAGGAAATTTTTATTAACTTCAAGACTGTGACCCTACCAAATCTCAAAAGTCTTCGTACAGAATAATGAACACTGAAACAGAACAGAGGACATTTATCCCCATGCTTGTGTTTCCATTCTAGAAGTTCAAGACAGCTCGACATCAATCGCAGTGATAACTGTGTGGATCCAAAGGTCCTGATTATCCACTGTGGTGTCCACTAGGTAAACTGTCAACCTGCGCTCCCAAGGCTCACCTTTGACCTCCGACACATCTTGCACACTGTCCACCACTGCGACCAGTGCACGATTCTCTACATGATTTCTGAATAACATCGAGGAATCCTCTGACCATTGGTGCTGTGTTACACCTGTGTGATCAGGAAAAGGAAACAACTAGTATGTGTACACCACAGATTTCATATAAAACATGGACATGTCTACTACAACACCCCCCCCACGGTCTTTTGCATTTTGGCTTCCACTATATTGATTGGTAGTAGTGACTATGTTTGGATGGATGGATGGATGGATGATCTCCGTCACACCTCTCTGATCCTACAACTAACAAAACCTCCAAATAGAACTCTCAGTCAGCTGGTAAGTTGCTTCTGATTTTCCTTGAAGCAGGCTAAAATAGGCCTTTGCAATTGCGGCGCCCAAACTTTGGAACGGTCTGCCTCTTCATACTAAGATCTCTCCAACACTCGACATCTTTAAAACCTGTCTGAAAACACATCTTTACTCACTAGCTTTTAATTTTGACTGAGTTTTTGTTTTGTTCTTTGTGTTTGTTCTACTTTTTACCTTTTTAAAATGTGCTTATAAATAAATTGATTGATTGGATACTAAGTTGGGCTGTCAAGTTAAGTCACATGCAACAAGATTTGCTTGTTGAACACTTCTTTGCAAGTGGCAAGCAGTCCCATGAAGGACATTCCAGGTTTCAGATGGTAGCTAACCCTCAAACAGAATTTTGCTATTCCAATAGTAGACATTATAATTGTACCTAGGGCTGTGGGATATGACCAAAACCTCATATCCCGATATAAGACATTTATCGCCCCGACAACGAGATATATCACAAAAATGTTACATTTTCTGTAAATTCTGTGAATCTCGGGCAACTCTACTTGCGTGAAGTTTTTTCAGCTGGGTGTCGTGTACCTGGAGTTGAGTGTGTTACATAAGTTGAAACTGCCACAATTTTCTTTGTATTTATTACACTGCGTGCTAGCGAGACAGAAGCTAAGCTCGCTGCAACATGGCAACTGCCTCAACGCTACCCGAAATTGAACCTCCCCCACCCTCATTCAGATCTGGCGTTTGGAACTATTTTGGTTTTCATGTGACGTATGACCCTGAAGGTAAGCGCGTCATGGACAACAGTAAAACAGTATGTCGGATGTGCCACGCAAAGCTCAATTACATTGGTGGGAACTAGTGCGTTAGCGCAGTTAGCTCGTTAACGTGTTGACGCCGTCCAGCCCCACACACGGGGCGATCCGCGGTAGCTCGTTAATGGAGATTTGCGCCATTATGGCGTTAAAGTCATTTTAACGAGATTAACGCTGACAGCACTAGTGGGAACACAATGAATATGACTGCACATTTACGCCGACATCATCCTAGTGCAAAGACAAGTATAAGCAGACAAAAACAACAAGCACGCATGCTACAAACTTTACCCGAGTCATTTAGACAGCCGTTAGCACATGATTCTCCTTATGGGGACCTGATATGTTTAATATGCTGCTGAGAATATACCCCAGAAGAAGCGTATAGTATAGCTTTTATTTTGGAAAGAGCCATTTCTCTGTAATAAACTCTCTTTTCCAAAGATGAGTGATTTCTCGATCAGATAGATTTATTTTATTTTTTAATTATTTTTTGTTTCAGCAACATTACATTTAAAAACTGTACTTTTGAGTTAAAATATACATTTATAATTTTAATGAATGACAAATTAAAAAGGCATGAACATTTTTTTGTATCGAAAAAATATCGAACCGTGACACCAAAGTATCGAACCGAACCGTGAATTTTGCGTAT
The DNA here is from genome assembly GCF_051167445.1 of Perissodus microlepis. Classification (NCBI taxonomy): domain Eukaryota; kingdom Metazoa; phylum Chordata; class Actinopteri; order Cichliformes; family Cichlidae; genus Perissodus; species Perissodus microlepis. Next base: position 12,382,699 of record NC_140466.1, read on the forward strand.
CGTTGCACCCCTACTATCTATCTATATCTCTATCTATATGTAAAAAACCAGTGAAGCTATATGAAGACAATAACTCACCTGCCAGTTGTGCAGTCATAGCCTGGAAGGGCAGCTGTCTGAACTCCTCTATTAAGGGCCTGATGAGCGTACTGTGGACCAGCTCATGCTTACCGTAGTCCAGCTGGTAGACAGACACCAAGCCATTGGAAAGACTCCCCTTCACCTTCACACGGTGCCAACTACATACAGGTAAGCATCGGTTAAGCCATTGACCCTGACACAATAGCAACTTATTGATTTTAAACTGTGAACCTTGGCATCACACAGCAAAGCAGTTGAAGGTTTTCCTCCTAATATAAACTTATAAAAGAAGAATTCTTTAAGAATATCTTTTATAATTTTGGAGTCTCAAAAATATGCTACAAAGACAATGTGTTAGGGAAGGAGAGAGAATAAATGAAGTAGTTGATTTATTTCGGAAAAACTGACAGACCTTTAGCAGCCATGTGTTGACTTACTTTTTGTCTATTTTGGCAGCATAGATGTGTCCTTTCTGGATGGTGGTGGTTGGGTTGGTCTTCCCTGTCTGGTTGTAATAAAGCATCATCTCCCCCATCAACACCACCAGCTTATGCAGGTCATGCCAAGCCTGCAGCACAAAGTAACCAGGGTGGCATGCCACTGGTACGAACACATCTATATTCTGACCAGGCTGAAAGAAGAGGACAAGGAAAATGACTTCTTGGTACTCCAGCTTTTTTTGGGTCTGGAATAACCCCAAACCCATATTCTTTACAAATTTAATTTGACCATAATCTGTAAACCGATGTGAGAAATTGCTTATACACACGCATTACATACTTTGGACAAATTTGAACAGCAAGATTATGTTGAACTTTTAACTGGAAAATTCTATTCATTTTCAATGCTTCAATGTTAGAGTTTTATTGTTGGACTGGAGTAACTGCATGTTTCACCATGCAAAACAATTGTTTTATTTTAAACTAAGCCTTGATGAGCTTCAGTTTATTCTCTCTGAAACAAACCACTTTGGCTTCACCATGCTCCCCTCTAAACCAACTTTTTTCAGATTGGCTTCCCCTGGCAACAAAAGCATTTAAAGGAGTGGTAGGGAGGAGTTTTGTGCTTAAAGCCAGGGCTGTGTGCTTGAGACTATTCAAGCACACAGACTATTCTTGCAGCCATCTTTTACTCCCAATAGAAGGTTAACTCATCTTCACGCACCAAGGGGAGATCCAGCGGAGGTGGCAGCTGAAGTAGTTGCGTCTGAGTTTTGGTGGTAGCATCCCCGCCCCCTGCTACGTGACGTAGCTGGGGTGAAGCCTTCACAGCGGGATTCGAGACTGAGCTGCTGAGAGATGACCTCTCCATCACAGGAGTGAGACCTACAAGTTTAAACAGCACCCCATTCAAAATATTATATTAGAGATTATGAGCTTAAATAAAAAAAATAAAAAAATAAAAGTTTCAGGTCAAATGTTGACTGCTGGTAGGAAGTATTTCAGACCCAGAATGTTTATGATGTGCACCATTACCTGTATTCATGTTGCAACTGGTGATTGTGTTGTTGTTCTGTATTGTGAGCTTCTTCCACAACTCTGACTGGGCCAAGTGATGGTTGATGCTCTCGTCCAAATGCTGACCGTCAACGCCAATGAAAAGATACATATAGACAAGCGTGTCCTTTGTGTCCTGGTTTAGTTTCAAGATCTGAAAATGAAAAGAATGGTTAAAAGAATGCATGGACAAAATGTACAAATTGAGAGCTTAAATTTATCGTGACTGCTTTACACAGTTGCACTTTGGAGTTAACTGATATTTAACTGCACGTCTACTAATGAATCAAAATACGACAACCAGAAGTCTAACACACTGTTAGAACCTACAAGACCTATGATTTGCCCTGTGATGTACAGCACTAATACAGTGCCAGCAGATCCTTTATTTTGTGCATTTTGAGTGAAAGAGCCAACACAAATCATATTTGGTCCAAAACATTCTCATTATCCATCAGAAGTTCATGGTTTGTGGATCGTTAGACCAGTGCTAGTAGATGCTGTCCATAGCTCTTCCACTAGCAATGCTGGTTATGGTATGTCTCAACAGTCAAATCTTTCCCGTTTAGAGATACTTCATTCCATTTACCTGAAAATTTGTCAAAAATCACTCTTCTTTCACACTGGCCATTATTCCAGAATGCAATTACAAGTTACTGTGCTTCAAAGTGAAGATTTTATTATCAGCAGCATTTACCAAGTCTATTTTTTGATGTATATATTACCTTCATTTTACAGGCTTCAGAGCCCATAACAGCCTCCTTCACCCACAGAATGGCCTCTTGGCTCCAGTCACCCTCAGGAACAGGAAGGTCAGCTAGGCGACATTTAATAGCCTGGAGAAGACACAATTACAAACCTTTACATGTGTTACAAAACTCGTGAAGCCTGTCTGACCACTGATCTCTCCATCACCTAGAACAAACACAAGTAACTAACCTGTGGTGGGATGATAATGAAGTCTTTCAAAAGAAGAGGGGGGATCTCCCGAAGATCAGTGAGTTCTAGTGTTGCTGGGACACCAAAGTCAATGACGGAAATCTCCATCACTCTGTTACCGTACATGTTGGTGATCTAAAAATAAAAGCAACAGAAGATGATGAAGAAGAAAAACTTCCTGGTCATGATTTTTGATATTCTCAAAATATTTCTTTAAATTATTTTTAAGTCTTCAAACAAATACATTGTCAATATTTGATTCCTACCTCAACTCTGGCCCATTTTTCTTTGTAGCGAGCTAGACAGAACTTGCCAATGAAGGGCCTAGACACCAGGAACTCAGATGTGATCTAGTGGGGGGGGGGGGGAATAAAATAAAATAATCACAGTAACAGTGTTAGAAAGCTTCGCCCATTCCACAGGTGAAACGGCAATTGCAAGGAACTCACATCTGAGAGAAGTACAAATAATGAATAAAACCCAGTAAATGACAGACCAGTGTCTGAAGTCTTTGGTGGGGATCAAATGCACTGTCAACGAGATAAAAGACAGGCACAAAAAAAGAAGAAGAAAGGAAGCCATTCATGCTCAAAGGTCATCCTTAAGGAAAAACCTCCAACAAGAACATTTTTTTAAAAAAACTAGATGTTTTTTGCATTCATTGTTCTTTGTATTTAAAGTAAATGCATGCTTCTGAAAAGCAATTTAAACAGCCAATGTGAGGTACAACAACTGCACAAAAACCTCATTGTCCCTGAGGCCCAGTATGGGGAATGTATTTTTCCCCTCCTTATCTTTATCACTACACTCTCTCAGCTGTTTATTTCTCACAAAAACACAATCCTGCACACATAGTATGTGGAAATACCCTTATTCCACTGTTTTCCACTCTTCCATGAATGTATGTACTATAAAGTATTATATACCTGGGAAATGAAGTAGGCCTCTGTTTCTTGTAGTAACTTGCTCAGTCTTGCAGTTCCACGGGAAGGGAGCTGGCAGTACAAGGTGCCATCTTGACACACATTTGTGACAGACACATCCTGATAGGTAACATTTACCTACAGGCAACAGTATCATATTAGACAATGCTGGAAGAATTCATCAAAAACTTGTGTGATGCAGCAATGATGATAATGGTTAGGGTCTCACACACAAAACAGTCTTTGCATTTTCATATTATTTCTGGCCATTTGAGGAGCTAAAATGAGTGCATTATGCTTCAATAAATGAAACCCAGATTCATTTATTGAAGCATAATGAACTAACAATAAAATAACAAGCAGCAAGCTCTGCCTGAGGGCTAACAATTCACTTTGCTCCAAGCTGAATATAAAACTGCAGTTTCCAAACCACCCACACACACGCAAACACACACCCCTACTGTAACATAAGACACAATAAAGTATGGGTAACACAGCACCACTTAGTGGTTATGTTGAGTTTATAAGAAAAATATGAAAAGGGGAGGAAAATAATTACAAATCTAAGTCTTCCCCACTAGAACTAATTGTCTGACCACATAAAAAAAATGAGGTATATCCTCAATAATATGTAAACCTACAGACAGAGGGTTATTCATGGTCTTGTCCTGTAGAACCTTCAGGCAGGCGGAGTTGATGTTGAGGTCGTCATCCTGTGAAGTATCATAAAGTACTGCTGTAGGTACTTCACTCTCTTGGCATGGCTCTAATGTTTCCATCAGCAGGATCTTTCCAACTGCCACATTATCCAAAAGTGAGAGCACCAATGGATGGGAACTGAATCCTTCTAGGCCTGACAGGAGGATAGTAAAGAAACAGAAAAAGATGAAGACAATGGCAAGAGCATCAGGGTAACAGTGACTCCTAAAAACATTTCCTTTTTCATCTAGAGATTGAGTTTGTTCTGTATAAAACAGTTAAACAGAATTTCCTAATGTTCTACATACCTGCAAGCTGAACATTAGTGGCTTGAAAGGGCAGGGAAAGAAAGTCCCTGTGTAGTTCCAGCAGATTTTTCATGTTAGTCTCTACAGAGAAGCCATAGTCCATGTAGTAAACCTGACAGACACACAGAGAGGTTCTTTGGTTTCACATGTCTACGTATATATACACACACACACACACACACACACACACACACACACACACACACACAGAAGTTAAATATTATAAGACTTTTGGAGATCTTTTAATACACATTGTATTGTGATGGAGCTTAAACATCAGTCTCACACATGTTGAGACTGAACTTACAATAAAAAAAAAAACCCAACAACAACAAAAAAACAAAAACAAAACATACAGAGTATTAATTTTCAAAAGTAAGAATGCACTCTTTGCAAGTGTACATAAAGTTGGTTTAGTTTAACATTAGAACCACAAAGGGGGTCATTTTAACCCCTTGGCATTTAAAAAAATCCTTTTACCTCTGTTAAAATAAAACCCCATCATCTCATATTCCTACACAGGGCTTATTCATGTGCTGAATTTTAAACAAATATTTTGACATGAAAGATGCTATAACATGAGCCAGAGCTAGACAATGTTATAGATAAATAAATGTATACGTTATAGTATTTAGATTAGAGCTGGGCGATAGAACGATAACGATATGTATTGCGAAATAACTTTTTCTCGATAGAAAAATTAAACTATTGCGATAAGCCTCATCTCTCTTGGCCTCTTAAAAAAAAAAAAAAAAAAAAAAAAAAAGAACAGCCAATCCAAATTAAGTAGCGCAGAGCCGAACCAATCACAGCTGCAGCATCACGTGACTTGTTACGTGCAGCACAAGTGCCAAGGTGCACATGTTTATTTGTTTGGGAAGCAGCCAGCCGGGCTGCCCAGGTAATGAAGGAAATGAGTTTGCCGACTAGAGAAAAATCAACCGAGAGCGTGAGCGAAGGTTACCGAAGAAAAAACCGATGATGGTTCCAATGCCGGAGAGCTTGTCGAACGGAAGAGCCATAGAAGTTCCGTAGTGTGAAGGTATTTCGGCTATTTCAAGTCAGACAAAAAACAGAGTAGCGCGCACTGTAAATTGTGCCGAAAGCAAGTCTGGAAATACAATAAAGCGGTGCATGCTCAATCTCTGACTGAAAGCGCTAATTCGTCATTTGTCAGACTAAAGTAACTGTTAAAACTGTTTGAAAAGCTAAGCTATACAACAAGGAGAGATTGAGAATTTACTTTTAGTTCTCAGTTTATTTGATATTGACAAAAGTTAGTCAATTTTGTCTGTTCTTCTGTAAAACGAACTAAGATTTATTTTTAGAATTAATATTTTGTTTCTAAGTGGAATTGACAATTTAATAGCCTGTTTTGTTTGTTCTATTTTGAAACTTAAACGCTTTAGCGGCTGCGTTTTGTGTAGTTTGCAATATTTGCCTTTATTTATCTGAAACTGAAGTCTCATGTTCCTTAAGTACATCTACCCTGTTGAACTTATTATGGGAAATAAATATTTAAATTAAAACAAGCTGCTGATTATTTCACATTTTAAACGTGAGCAACGGCACATTTAAATCCTACAAATATAGTTATTTGGCTTATATCGTGATATATAGCGTTATCGCCAGAAATGAAAAAAACATATCGTGATATGAAAAAATCTTATATTGCCCAGCTCTAATTTAGATTAAAAAAATATATAATTAACTGCCAAGGTGAGCATGGGATTCTGAACTAAAGCAGAGTGGGTAAGAGGTGGGAGTGTGCGACCAAACATGTGGAGAACTGGCCATTTTACTGACTGTACAGAGCAGCGAGGAAACCATAGCTGAACCCAAGTGAGAGTGCACAGTATGGAGAACTAATCCGAGGGAAATACATTTTTTTGTTGCAGGAGAGGTCAAAATGACACTTCCTGGCAGAGACAGAACCATAAATTCAAATTTCTTTGTATTGTGAGAAACTGGAGAAACCCATGCAAATACAAATATTCCAGTGTGTCAAGGTTTCACTTTCAAAGCAAGCTATGTTGCCTATCTTAATTTGCGTAAGCATGCCACTTTCGTAAGCCACTTGTCCTTAAACTTGCATTTTTTTTTATTTACATAGACTAACAGCCACACTATCAAGCTCATCTTCTTCAACTAATTCTTAAGAAAGGGAAAGAGTAGTATCATTAGATTTTAATCCACCAATGTGTGGGATCATCTAGATTGAGAATGAAACAAAAAGAAGAGCTTTGAATGACCTTCAATATGCCTGGAGAACTCTTCCTGAGCACCACTTCCAAGAAATTCCAAGAAACAGAGTTCAGTCTGTGTTAAAGAGTAACATGTGGGCATACCAATATGGACTTTCAAGTCTGTTCCAACTTTATATGCTTTACTTATATTCATGTTTCATAAATCACTGCCACCATCTCTGATTTCCCCAGCAAAATATAGAGAAATGAGACATGGATCAAGACTTTTGGACAGTTAAATGCTCTTACACTTATAAAAACTGCCTGATTGTTTAGCCAAATTAAAAAGCTTGGCTCTATCAATATAATTTACTGAGACGCATAAAGGGGATTAAAAAACAACAACAACAACAAAAACAGTGACATTGTGTGTCAGAAACTCTCAGGGTGACTAAAATTGTAGTGGGTGCAACTAAATATTTTAAATATAAACATTTAGGACTTTAAGGACTCATAAACACACTAGCACAGAACTATGGTTAAAAATAAATAAATAAATAAATTCAAGAAATTTACCTTGACCTTGTTGGGGCCTGTGACCTCTAAGGCCTGTCCTCTGGCCATCTCAGCTCCATCCTCACCTCTGACGGCTACAAGCTGACCAACTATGGGATTAGACACAGGATGCTGAATGGAGTTTTGGCTGTAAAAGGTTTGCATGGCATCCTCCATGGCTTCCTGGGCGTTGGAGTAGTTCTCACCTACATACCTGAAGAAAGAAAGATTTTTATCACTTCACTCTTCAATTTGTCATAACTTACTGTGAGGGGAAAACATTTTTGTATTTTCAAATTAAATCCAAATAATGAAGGTTGCAAGACATGATTTTAGTCATAATAAATCACAAACAAACACAAAAAAAAAGACTGAATTGATATTATGTAGTAATAATTATTATTAATAATAATAATAATAATAATAATAATAATAATTATTATTATTATTATTATTATTATTATTATTATTATTAATAATAATAATAATAATAATAATAATAATAATAATAATAATAATTATTATTATTATTATTATTATTAATATTATTAATATTATTAATAATATTATTATTATTATTATTATTAATAATAATAATAATAATAATAATAATAATAATAATAATAATAATAGATTGCATTTATATAGTGCTTTTCGAGACCCTCAAAGCACTTTACAATTCCACTATTCATTCACTCTCAAATTCACACACTGGTGGAGGCAAGCTACAGTTGTAGCCACAGCTGCCCTGGGGCAGACTGACAGAGGCGAGGCTGCCATATCGCGCCATCAGCCCCTCTGGCCATCACCAGTAGGCGGTAGGTGAAGTGTCTTGCCCAAGGACACAACGACCAAGACAGACAGAGCTGGGGATCGAACCAGCAACCTTCCGGTTACAAGATGAACTTCCCAACCCCCTGAACCACGGTATGTTTATAACAAAATTATTTTTCAAAGGTTTTAGATTTTTCTCTTCCACTTTGTTGACTGAGTTTAAATTATTTTTTAGATTTAATAATGCATTAAGAAGTACAAAAATGTCTGCATTAATAAAGTCTGTCTCACCTTACAGTAACGGCATTGGTGGTCTTGACTTCAGTAACCAGCACTGATGGGTATTGCACTGAGGGAAGAACTAAAGAGGGAGGAACCACAGGACTCAGGACCTTCAGACCAGAAGGAAGAGGATGCCTTATACCCTGCTGGTTTTCTCGACTGTCTGTGGGTTTTATGTCTGCTCTGCTTGATTTGTAGAGGATGGCCTGATCACAGGAAAGAACGAAAACATAACCATTGTTAGAATCATTGTTGTTTTAGCTGCAAACAATAACCATTTTCACCCCTACAGTTTCTGTGATACCCATCAGAACACCTACTGCTGTTTACTCAACTTATACGTCACCTACACTGCATCAATCTCTTACCTTCTTCTTGTCATGTGGCAAGGGGTACTCCACATTGCATATATCAAGCAAAAGAGACAAGTTGTCCAGTACATGCTCAGGGAATGGCACCTTGTAGGTCTCCATAAAAAGTTTGGGCATAGCATGGGCCCATAGACCCTGGCTGTATTTGGAAAGGAGCTCCTTTATTTTCTGACGAACATCAGCTGAGACAACAGCACACGGTTTTGATGGAGGACATGGTGTAGAATCAGAAGTGGGATTGAATGTGACTTGTGTACAAGGGCTTTCAGGTGTTGAGGGACATGAAGAAAAATGTGTGCTGGTAGTGCTTAAATTGTTGGGCGATGCTTGTGGAGTGCTGGTGGTGCTCTTTAAAGGAACAGGAGATTTCTTGGTAGGCAGAGGAGGGTAGAGCAGCCGGTCGGCTCGGTTGGTGGAAAGTTCCTCTACCTTTGGAAGAAGATAAATGAGACACACAAAAAAGTGAAAATCTTAAATAAAGCTGTTAAGTATACAATCAAAGACAGCAACACACCTCCAACTTATCCCATCTCTAACACCCTTCTCTGTCATTCTAACCCTCTCCATGACCTCCTTCACTAAATCCAGGAATCTTACATGTACTCCTGCCTGGCAGCTCCATTAAAATTCTTTGTCTAATAAATCCACTATACCTCATTTGCACAATTCCAAACCATCTCAACCTTGCCTCAAACTTTGTCTCCTCAAACTTTGACTCATTTTTAATCTTGTTTATACTGGTCATTCCCAGTGAAATTCTGAGCATCTTAAACTCTGCTACCTCCCTCTCATTTTATACGTGTGTATTCTGTCTTGCATCCAACTTTCTTCTTCACTCCAGTGCATACCTCCATCTTTCCAGACTCTCCTTCACCTGCTCGCTACTTTTACTACAGATTGGTGCTCACAGATGACATCCAGGGAAACTCCTACTTGACCTCATCTGTCAACCTGCCCATCACCACTGCAAACAAGAAGGGGCTCGGAGCTGATCCCTGATGTAATCCCATCCCCATCTTGAACCCATCTGTCACTCCCATTACACACCTCACCACCATTTCAGTGTCCGCATACATATCCTATACCACCTCACATGCTTCTACTTGCCACTCCTGACTTCCTCGTGCAGTACAATAGTTAGCTGGCACCTTATCATATGCTTTCTCTACATCCACAGAGACACAGGGCCTGTCTCAATATGCGTACTTGCGTTCTCGTGATACGTCATCAGTCGGAGACCAAGTACTGTTCCAATTCAAAGTACGCATCAAGCAGAGAACGTGAAAAAGTCCCGGATGTGTTCCTGCTCCGCCTGTTTTATCGAGCATGCATCGGTGGTGACTTGTGTGGACTTGGTACAGCTAAATATCCCAGAATGCATTTCGTCCAAAACTCAAACGCAGCAATGGCGGACGAGCGGGGCTAAAAACTTAAATATTACTCTCTCTGGGTCACAAAATAAACTTAAGTTATTTTCAAGCGAGAATGTAGCTGTGTAAGCTTCAAATATCTGCTCGATTTATCAAGATATCATATCTTTCCAAACGCGCTCCGACGTTTTTGGAGACGTCTGTGACCCGCCAGCTCTATAGCAGATAGCGAGGTCGAGGATCACTAGAGCCGGCGAGAGCAGCGGACTCCCGGCACATCATTTTCAAGCCCCCGCGGTCTTTTCGCTACTCAGTTTAAACAAACCCCAAACCCCAGCAGCTGCCTATTGTATTGAGTGTCCACTAAAATATAAATAAAAGCGTTCTAACATCTCACCTGCTTGTTTTTATTAAAACATACATGTACACTATTTTTATTTTATTTCGCTACTGAGGTTAAACATGACATAAGTCACTTAGATCACTTCTAAAATTTAATGTTTGGTTTATTTCAGTGTTTTATTTGTTCCTGAGTAAATCGGTTTGGCTGTGATTAAAGTTAAGCTTCATAACATATTACTCACAGTTAAATTAAGAGGGGACGGCAGTAAAAAGTCCGGACCTGTGACATCATCAAGTACGCTGGTGTTCCAATTGTACAAATCGCGAGTCCGTGCTCATGTTCTCGGCAAGTCCGTACTCCCATGCGGTCTCGGCAAGTCCGGTCTCCCCGAGAACGCGAGTGCGTACTCGCGTACTTAGAATTGAGAAAAGGCCACAGTGAAGCTCCTTCTAGTGCACTCTTCTGGCATGAAGCCATACTGCTGCTCATTGACTGCAACCTCTCTTAAGCTAGCTTCAACAAATCTGAGGCATAGCATTACTTTTTCCTTTGCTATAGGTCTGAAAACTAGTACTGGTAACGATTTCAACTGAAAATACTATCACTTCCTAAGAGTTTGTTAAAAAAAGAAAAAAAAGAAAACTTGACTAAAAGTATTTTTTTGTTTAAAAGGCATCACGATACGTCCACAACCACCCTTACTAACCCTTTTTTGGCATTTTTAACTACAAGTTTTCAAAATAATTGATTCTGAGACTGCAGAACTGGTTGAAATTGAAAACTGTCACTGGGTTTACAACCTAACATAAAACAAGACATTAAAAAGAACAAAAAAAAATCCTCAAAATACTCAACTTACCGTACACACGTGTGTCCACTTTACCATGTCCCTGAGCACCTGAGGATGGAGGTTCCGACTGAACGTATCACAATAGAGTTCTGAGAGTTTTGACATCCACAGTCCACTGTAGTACTTCTCCAGGAGCTGACTTATTTGACTCTGCACCAGCTCCACGTCATACTCACTATCCTGCATGGAGGGATTTGAACGATCATGTGTTGCATTGCCACCTATGGGTTAAAACTTTCTACTATACCATATTATCAAAACTATGCAAAAGTTATTTTCTTAAACAGAAAGCATCTGATGTGACTTCAGTGATCAAATAGTTTAACTGAAATAGTATAAATATGGATTCTAAGTGTATTTATTTACTCAGAAGTATTAAGGTTGTCCTGACCATCTAAAGAGCACTTTATATTCTAATATTGACAAAATTAACAGCAACAGACCGTACCTGGGATTGGCTGGGCATAGATACTCGCTGTAGGTTCACTTCTGAAAAATGTTTGAAAAGATAGAAATTAAGTAAATACACTTTGATACAAGCCAGTCTCAAAAGCAGAGCACTGCTGTTTGTTGTTAATCTTTATACATATGCTGTATTAACTTCTTAAATCAATCATTAGCACTAGAGCAAAACTTTGTTTCATTTCAGATCCTATGATTATTGTGACCATACATTGTTCTGAGCACTATAGCTGATAAAAAGTCAAACAGTTATATATTGTGATGCTGCACAGCCAAATTCACTTTACTAACAAGCTTGGTACTTTTCTTTAGTAATACATTACCAAGCCTATCTTGAAAAGATCTAAAAATATGCCCAAAGAGCAGTTTAAAAGCAGATATATGCAAAAGCACTATATTTGTGTAACTCTTGTTATACTTGGATTCAACTTAGAAAGTTGTGCTATCAGAAGAAAAAAAAGAAAAATCTCAAATACCTTTGGAGTTCATCAAGTTCTTCTCTTTCCTGTTAGCAACATAGATATCTTAAAGCACAATGTGATTTCATAACAATAAGCTGTCACTCAACAGTGATATTGTTTTTCATTCAATAGTAAGCTAAATAACTTGGCTTGGTGTCTCACTCAAATGTTTCTCAATTATTCTTTTCTTGGTTTTGTCACATTTTCAAAGCCATCAAATCTGACTTTAATGCTGATATAAGATTACTTGGGCCATGTTTTAGTTTAAACTAATATTATAACTGGAGTAAGGACACAGAATTTTGCATTCATGTAGCTATGATTCTTAAAGGCTATACATACTAAAGTTACACAGTACATTTTTTTGAGGAGAGCTTAAGCTTAATTTGCCCACAAGTGTATCTTCACCTGTTAAGTGTAACACATGCTGGTTTTAAAGCTGGATGAGGAGCTGGTTGTCGGTGTTCAACTGGTGTGATGGAGCTGAAACCTTGGTCCAACTTCCTAGCATTTGAGAAGATTATGACAGAGTGTGACAAAGAATTTCTGCAAAGCTGAAATTATTGTCTAACTATTGCTTATAATTCCTTGAATAAATAAATAAAGCAGATATTGTTTACCTGTAGTCCCCTGAGGCACTGAAACCTCTATAGCCACCATAGGGCCAAGAACGGTTTTTTGGTGAATAACATTTACTATGAGCTGAAGGTTGGCGGAGTGAAGTCCTTGGCCTCACTAAAACCAAGGAAAGAAAAACAAACCATATAAATAATGACCAATGTTTCCCCACAGATACAGTGTATGAAAACCTGCCCAATCATTATGACATTAATCCTTTTTTTTTTTTCTCTGTCTAAGACGAGACCATGATTAATTAGTTGTTCCAACTAAGAAACACCTCCTACCATTGAGCATGTAGGAGTTGGGAGGCTTGAATCTCATCTTGCAGTTCACAATCTGGGAGCGACCAGATTTCTTCGAGGTTTTCTGCCTGGCAACCAATTGAGCAATGTTGGCAGTCTCCTCATGCACTGCAGCTAAGCACTGTAACTAAGGTAAAGATTAATAAAAATGTGTTTAATAAAAATTTCTAGCAGTTATACGTCTCCCAGTTCTTTGATGTTTGATGAGGCAGTAGTGTAGAGGGAAAACATTTTTTAAACAATACACTCACCTGACCCATGCTGTACTCAAGTTTCACAACGGAGGGAATGCTTCTGAGGTAGTCCTCCAGCTTTGAGAAGCCCAGCTTCTCCAGTGGGATGTTCTCTCCACACAGTGACCGGTACTCTGACTGAAGGTTGTCAATTGACACGCCGTCTTTGCTGGACTGGAGGACAGCCCGCAATATCCTCTTGACGAACTCAGCATCTGCCATCTTGGCAAACTGAGACTTGCACAGAACTGAGAAAAACAGAAAGCAAAACATGTTCTTTAAAAAAAAAAAAAAAAAAAAATACATAACATTGTAACATTCTTATTTTCAAAGAGCTCTGATATATTTTACAGTTTGGACACTTTAAAAATCTACAAATCTTTGGTCCCTAAGTTAACATACCAACACGTTTGGGGCACACTCATTATGTCCGAAATCTTTTTTTTTTCTCTCCACTCAGGTTCATGAATTTAGCCTGTAAAGGGAGTCACAGGAGTGACCAAAGATTAGGTAGGAGTTTCAGGTGTCGAAAACCTCACCAATAAGTTTGGTGTGTGAGATTTTGGTATACCACGTTTGTATCATTGATGCAAAGAGCAAAATCTCAGTGCGTCATTACTGGACTCCTTTTTAATCCTCATGGAGAAAAATGGCGCAAAACACGGGAGTTGGCTAACGGCTAACTGTTAGTACAAAGTAGCTCGTTCGGAGGTCGGAAATAGTCCTTCATTTCGGCCCACAGTTGACATAAACCATAAACCAGCGAAAAAACATCTATATTGCGCAATTAACATCAACTTAAATTTGGTAATTTTATCGACAGGGAGACGGTTAAAAGTTAATAGTACCTGCACCTGTTTTGAGTCGATAACCAAACGCCTGGAAACTCTTCTCTCGCGAACTCAAAATCTCGCGCACGCCCACAACTCCCAGTAGTTAATTATCCTGAATAGCGCAATTTTGAACCGCCTCATATACGTTTAAACATTACGTCGCTTTTTTTTTTATTTGTCTCGTAAACATTTAACTAGCTAACACATATTTTCTTACATCACACAAAAAAGGTTTAATCAATTTTTTTGAAAAGCTGCTTTTAAGTGTTGTGGAAAATTTAAACTTTTATCGCAGAAAAAGACTATTTCACTATTCTCAAAGCAAATGTTTGTTGTAAATTTATTATTAGTATGCTGTTTTGCATCATTCATACAATATACCAGTAATTTTGCATCTGGTATACATTATCCTTGATTAATTGTTCAAAGTATTAATCCAAATAACATCAACTCTAGGATTTCTGGTATCATTTTATTAATTTGTATTTTGATTTTATTTTCAGCTGACAACCTACACTGGCCTTTCTATATATGTACTACTATAAAAAAAATATATGAATGCTCACTATTAAACACAACCAGACATTTAAGGAAAAGTAATGTTTATTAGCAGTTAGATTTTATGCTGCCAAGACAAAATAAAAATAACAAGCACAATAGCTGTGTAGTGTAGGTCAAGTAACTGTATGGCCAGCTCATAGAGGTTGTGACAATATACAAAGGTTTGTTTATCCCTGCATTTATACATTTATATTTTTTTTAATTTGCCTTCACAGCAGATGCTTTCATTCTGAGTCAGGGAAAGAGATGGCATGAACTCATGTTTGAATTCTTATGCCAAGTCTGAGTAAAAACTATGTATTTGTAAAAAAAAACAATACACACATAAAACCCACAGACCCTAGGCCACAGAACTCCATTAAAAAGAAGTACATTCACTAACTAGCAAATTAGTGAAGTTGTTTTAAACTTATTTATGGCACTCTCAGCTGGTGACATAACAGGTAGTGAGATTATCTAGGTTAGTCAGATGGCAGTGCTGAAAAACTTCCTTCTGCTTTATAACAAGTCTCCATTAAAGGTCTTCATCATTCATTGGATTCCAGCTTATATTTTTTTAAAGAACCGGAATCAAATGTGTTATTAACAGTCTTCTTCTGGTGGCAATTTGATCTCTGGTGGCAGCTCTGACAATGCCTGTTGCCTCTGTGTTTGAGATGCCAAAATCCAAGCCTGCAGCACTGTGTCTGCTGGGGGAGATGATGAGGAGAGGTGGTGCTTTCTTAGCATGATCAGGGGAGGGTTCCTTAGTAATGTGTAAAGCAAAGCCCAACGCCTCCTGGCCCGACTGTTCACAGGGGGTTCTGAACAAACGGAAAGTGATAATAAAACAGAAGTTTGAGAAAGATTAGATGACAGAAAGGTCAAAGCAGTATAAAGGTGTCTATAAATGGAAGAGACACACAGACACACCACTGACCTGACACATTATTGTCGAATGTGGAGTAAGCAGATGAATTGTGTCTCTGCAGCGTACTTGACACCAGCATCTGACAGAAAGATACCATGACTGGGTTGTTGTGATAATGATCAGCAAAGATCATCCCAATCCATGTAGTGTAGCCTGGATAAAAGGGGAAATACAATTATCAATATTCAGAGATACAAATTCACACACCATCAGACAGGGTATTGCAGTAACATAAGAACAAATGAGCACAAAGCTGTCATTTTACATGTTTTTTACATGTTTTTTGTGAAATAACATCTTTTTTTTGTTGTTGTTGTTTTTTTACTAGCTTTAATCAATATTTGACTGATACCAATATTTGCCTTGAGACAAAGTAACTTGTAATTCTCATTGAAATGCTGCCATCTCGTGGATGCATCTGAATGTGGAAGGCAAACGGTCTTCTGGACATCAAATAATATGAATGATAAAATTATTTTTCATTATTACCGCAGTATATTAAAATACCAAAGAGTTTAGGTTTGGCTGTGATCTTTTTTTCTTATCTATATGTTTTTAGTTGAATCTAAGCTTACCAGCATCCATGTTCTCATACCCCCTCTGCATAATAGTTCGGTCTATGCGAGACACCAACCATGTTCCCACCACAATGCTTAAAAGAAGCCTCAGTATGCAGGTGGTCATCCCCATAACCACGTTGTAGAAAAAGAAGAAGTAGTTGAAGCAGTGAAATGCCTTCCTAAAAAGGGGGAAATTGTGATTTCAAGTTAATGTGCTTTGAGTTAAATCCTTTTGTCTTATTACTATTTGAAAAATAATTGTTAAGTGATGTTAGTATTGGAAATCAATATATATCTATTAACTATTAAATATTAACTATAATTCTTTATGACTCTGGTGGTCATCTGGTTGCTTGTGAATATGCAAATCTCCTTGAAAAAGTGTCAATAATGCTTTCATACTACTTTAAATATTTTGTATCTGCTATCTAATGAGCCACTTACTGAGTATGTGAGATTTACGAGAGATTTTTGGATTTTTAAAACGTGGGTTAGTGAAATTACATCAGCCTTTTGGTATTTTTCTACCACGACTAATTGCTGCCAAATGAAAGATCTGAGTGTTGGTGTGACTCAAGAACACACTTTATATGAGATACACCTACCTGTTGTTGAGGGCTAGAGGTTTCTCTTTGTCTGTGGCATCTATTTTGTTCTGAAGGAAGAAGATCTGAACCAAAATTATTTGAAGAATCACCAGGCTAATTACAATGCAGATGGTCAGACTAAAAGAGACACAGAAAAACATTAAAGGTCAGCCAGAGTGCACATTAATTTATATATGTAATCATAGCAACACAGTTATAGAAAGAAAAACAGCCTTACAATATAGTTCCAAGTGTGGAGAGCATGCTAAGCACTTTCCCATTCATTATAGGAAGAACCACCACGTAAGCAATCAGCAAAGCAAACAGGAAGTGGACAAAATGGACAATCAGGTAGCCTAAAAAAAGCAGAAATAATTAACAACTGTAAAAATATTTTCCTTATAATAGCTGCCTGTATAATAAGTCAGACAGCTTTTCTGTGATTAATTTCATCTATTGGCATAGATTACATCTACATAGATTTGCATTTTGATGAAAGCTACTGTATGAAAATGATTCTTAAGATTTGGTTCTCAAGTCCTAATACAGGATGTCCTATTTAGATCAGGCCAGTTGTCCTTGTTTTGAAAGTTTACGGTAAGAAAAGCTTACCCCACAGTGTGAAAGCAATTTGCCAGCCCGAGTATCTTGCAATGGAAGCCTGGTAAAATTCATGGCACAAACGTTTTTGTGTACTTTGTTAAGAATGCAATAATTTAAAATCACTTCAGCTCTACAGTATGCGTGTTTGCATCCAAGTGTTTTGCTTACCACACTTGTAGCAGATCTAGGCTTATGAAACTTCTCAGGAAGAAAGACTTTCTGTCCTTTCCAGAGCCTCCTTAAGTGTTTCCTAAAGCAACAGTAAGCTCATTAAATTACAGACATATTCAGATCTGTTTGTCTGCTTTCTGGTAGTAGAAATGGTAGTCTTGCTGTAAACTAAATATAGCTAACAGTCATTATACCCGTTTCTTAAATTTCTTACCTGTAACATGCCAAAACATGGAAGGTGTAGGCAACAGAGTTAAGACTGGCAAAGATGGTGGTGGCTAGCCAGGATTCTTAAATAAACAAACAAACATAAATGCAAACATGCATAACTTTATATTACTGTATATTACTTTGTATTCTTATAAATGGCGATGACCATTGTGTTCCTAATATTTAACAAAAATATTATTCAATTTTCTAATAGAGGTTTATTTGGTAATTCCTACTGGCAATATTAACTCTCGAAACAGCAGGAAATAAAATGCGTCTGATATCCACTTTACACATAATATGTGATATTAATCACAGGGTTCATAAATGCTCCCCCTTTAAAAGTCTGAAGGAACAACTTACTCCTGGCCACGACGATAAATTCTTCCAGCTGTGGTACCACGTATCCCAGGGATTCTGTCTCGTTACATGCAGTAACCACATCTTTCAGTGTATTTTTCCAAGTTTCAATTTTGTCAAAAGTAGAACTACTGACACTGTAGTCTGCTAGTGTCATCTAAAGGAATGGAAAAGACAAATGAATATAGGAGTCCCCGCAGAAGAAGCATAAATCATTTAAATAACACCAAACAAAGGGAATCAATTAGACGATTCAAGAAAATCATAAAATATACTTTTCCGTACCGTATATAGGCCTATTAGGGATATTACAACAGTGCCAATGATTCTGCTGGGAAACTTGAAGTAGGGGTCCCACTCATAAACCCTCCTTTGGAACCAGGTAAGTGGCATACTGCAACACAAAGATGGATGAAAAGTTTCAATTTGTCCTGTTCTTAGGTTCAATAGCAGCTGCAGCATTTTTTTTAACAGCACTGAAAATTCTCTACAGAACTGTGACACGTGTGATTTTCAATTAGCTGGATTGTTAACTCTCACATTTTTGATACTAAAACCTTTTGAAATGGCTTGAACACACCAGACTGGACTTTAAATCAGTCTGAAGCTCGGTTTCTATAAAATGCAATCATTAAAACTTAACATCCAATGTTGATTCACATTTTATATTAGAATGAAACTAGGATACCCTGAAGATTTGTAAAAATACATACAAATTCAGGAAATCTCAAATATCTTTCCCTGCTTGGCTTCTCATGTCTTTGTCTAGTCTAGCTCTAACTCTAACCCTCTGAGAGTCTCTCAGTCTTGTTCTCTAAAACTTAAAGAATTAGGAATTTGATCAACTGGTCCCTTAACAAAATTGACACCCCATTGAGAAGCTTGGGCTTGGGCAATTGTCCTGCAGAAGTTTGCTGATGGATACTTGATGGTCGGTTGCATTGTGTGCGTGGTGACACTCTCGATGGAGGAGATTGAACGACATCTACCTATTCGGAACCATGATAACAGAGTTCTGGCTGATCAGACCTGGTTTATCAAAGAACAAAGGAAGAGGTTACAGCTGTTCAAAACCCCACAAGGCTGGCCGACATGACTGATGATGGGCAAGCCATGAGTACTCAGACTGTGTTTATTGAACACAATATGGATAAGATCTTGGAGAAGCTCACAGCTCTTCAGTGGGAATTGATAGACTTGGTGACCAGTAACGCACTAACCCAAACAACCATCTTCTTCACTCATGCGGCTCCAGAACAACAAATTCTTCTCCCTGATAACGGGAGCGTGTTTGGACTCTGGTCAAAACATCCTTCAAGGCCACCTGCATTGACTGAAGGACTGTTGACTTTCGGTGTATGGACACTTTCTCTTAGTTAAACACGGGACACACAGACACACATGCACGCATACGCATGTACACTGACACATACATACAACAATGTTCTCTATTTTGTTCTCAAACTGATCTCACTTTAGGAGCTCAGTATCAGTATGGGTGGAGTTCCTTTTTCTCCTCCATTGTTCTACCTCTCTGACCTGTCTTCCCCATGTGATGTCTGTGTAATGTCTGTACGGGAGGAAGGGTAAGATGGCGCTGGTTGCCGGCAGCCTTAAACCAATTTCATTCGTGTACATGAGTGGGTGTATTTACCTATGTCCGGGTGTCTTTCGCAGCAGTCTCTTAACATGCTGAACCTGGTGTTGCTCAGTTAGCTCTGCAGAGTCCTGGCAACAGATTCAGACATTCATACTCAGACAAAATTCACTATATTCATAAAAAATTGTAACTTGAAAAAAAAAAACGTTATTAAGATAGCAACTGACATCGACTTCAACCAAGGCAGCTACTATCTGGGTAGTATTCATTTTATTATCTTTGTATTTTTAATGTATGAATTTTGTTTTCTTTGTTCTTTTTTTAAAATGTAAGGAAGTTTGTACTGCAGGCTATTGTTGTTTGCCCTGCTGAAGCCCATTTCAATAGAGAATACCTGACATAATTTTTATTGTAATTATTTTTAGTAAAATGTGTATGTGTGTTGAAAATACAAACTACACTGGTAAGAATAATAGTTTGTGTAATGAGGTAATGAGACTTTTTGTCCATTTTTAACCAATAAATCATTAAGTTCAACTTGAAGACCTTGGTGAATGTAAGTCAAATTTTAATGTAATGTTAACACATCCCCACTCTACACCCTTACAAAGTTTTATCAGAATATAAAAAATATTTGAGCTATTGTGTTTACAGGCAGAATGGGGCACATGCACACAAATTTGCTACCAACAACATAATATTCTTGATGGCAGTAATGACGTTATGTTGTACACGTATTTAGTAGGAATCATCACAATCCATGTATTGGTATTTCTGACCTCTTGTTCCATGTGCAGGCGTATTCGAATAGCTTTGACCAGGATGTAAATAAATCGCCCGAAGAGGAAGATAAGGGAGAGCATACGGGGCCACTGGGAAATCACCTTCTGGTATTTACCCAGTATCTTTAAAACCATAAACACAGACAATCATAAATGTGTTCTTCAAAGCTTAATGCACTAGGCAACTTCATAGCTAAATGTTCAGCAGAGTTGAATGTTTTTAATTAACATGGGTCGAATATTGTGAAAGCTTGATGGACGGTACATTGCTGGGTTTCCTACCTTACCACTGGGACAAGTGACTGTTTCCCAGGCTGTAATTCCTATCCTACAACATAAAAACACAAATGTGTAATACGGTTGTTAATAAAAATTAAATCACCCACACATCAACCAGTTAATCCATCTATTTAATCTCCAACTTTTTTATTATATTTTGTGTTTTTAGTTCTTTTTTTAAATTAACCATTAGTTTATTTTTGTTTTAGTTTTTGAGAAGCTTTAAATGATGTTGTAAAACATGCATACATAGACTATGTCTGAATATTTACCAAAATAGAGAGTAGAGTATTCCCAGCACTGCCCCTGTCATTCTGAATGGTGTGGACAGACAGGCAAAGAAAGGGAAATAAACCAAGCCAACTTCTAAAGCTCCAATCAGGTACACAAAAGCTGAGGATAACAGTCAGAACAGTGTATCTGTCAACACAATTCTTGGAAACTCTACAGTAAAAAAGTAAGAGGAAAACAATGTACCTCTGGCCCAGGATGGAACAGTGAACGGGACGTAGTTTTCAGAGAACAGGAGCAAGACGCTGCTTGATACGGCCCCAAAGGCAAAGCCATAAGACCAACGATTACTGAGGCTGCCTACAGTATCCAAAGGGCTGAGGCACAATGATTAATAGAAAAACAACCATAAGTACAGAAAAAGCCATAGTGATGCTGTAGTCATACATTACAGACACAAGTAAATGATTCTTAAAGGATGTCAGTGAAACTTAGTAGGGGATATCCCAAAAAGTTGATTCTGGTCATCTGGACGTAGCGTTTTCAGTAGGACAACGGTTTCGTCACCCATCCAAGTGACTTCTTCGGTCTCAGCTGAATGCAGGTTTCCCCAACGTTATAAACAGTGGTTTTGCATAAAGACTGAAACTAGCACTACTGACAAACAACGGGCTGACGAGTAATTGTTCCCATTGTTCATCAATGGTGCTGGTTTCAGTCATGAGAGGGAGAACGTTCTCCCACTGAAAACAAAGAACAAAATCAACTTTCTGAGAATTCCTTACCTAGATGATTGCGTAATTAATTAATTCTTACACTAATACATTAGTTTAAAACTAAAAACTTATGACTGATATTTACGTCTCGTTTTATTGTATAATAAAAGATAAGACACTGACTTGAGGACCCATCTGTTGTTACTACTCCTGTTGACTTACACAACTATAGCAAAACGTCGATCTAGGAATGGCAGTCTGTCGTCAATGGCCAGCCTCTGGGCTCGTTTCTGGAGGAATGACAGCACCCCTGCAATCAACACCTGGATGAAAAGATATCACATCATAAATACTATAATAAATAATAATGTCACGTTCGCATCAACTGTGTGAACAAGGAAATAGGGTGAGCATATGGATCTCTTATAAAGGCTTTATTTGATTCTTATATATTGCTGCACCAGTCAGTGCTGCTCACTTATTGTGGCAGCAGTTTTTTTGTATGTTGCTATGCTGTTACCCTGCATTCCCAGTAGCACTGCGCTAGTGCTACTCGTAATCATTGGTTACACAATACTATGCAAAAGTATAGAGTCACCCCAGACTTTCTTTTATTTTTTTAATGTTGTCTTCAGTAAAAGTGACTAAAGTTACCATTCAAAGTTAGAGTGCTAAGTTTTCTGTTGTGAGCACACACAACACTTATTCATTTCTTGAGTTAGGTGACAGTTTTTGGCTTGTATTTCTGGCCACTGTTGGGTGGAATAGTAAATATAATTTTTTTTTTTGATAACGTAGTAATTTAACACATTACTATTTGAAACAAATGTTTTTCAATTCTCTACAAAAAAAGTTAGTAATAAAAAAAACACCCCACCATGGATAATAGACATCTTTTGAATAAAATAGGCCTGGCTGAAATTAAGTTGGGACACTACATACTACTTGAGTTGTTCAAATACAAAACAAATTTCAATTATTAAGGGAGTTTCTGAAACTCTGCATTATTAATATGGTCTTAATATAGGCAGTGTTGTAGTTGACCATGTCTAAGATGCAGTTTTAATGAATGAATAGCTTACTGCTGGTATGAGTGAAAGATGCAAGATTAGGTCCACAGACACTCTTTGGTGACAATCCTCATCCGGGGAGACCCTGGAGAAACAACGGTACTATGAACACAATGTAACATAATGCACTGTAACACATGACAAATTAAGGAACACCTAGTTTGTTCCCTTTTGTTCTGCTGAGTACAAATTAATTTCATAGACTAAAAAGACACCAACAGGACAGAGCCTATTTAAACTAAAGTGCTGATCTGAGTGGAATAAGCCTTGCAAAACCTTACCAAAGCTTTACTTACTAAATCAGATAGAGATAAAAGAGCATTTAATAAAAAGGGTTCATAGTGCACTGATAAAGTCAGTTCAAGTTCTGTCCCTGTGTCTTTGTTTCAAACTCCTAGAATCAGTTTGTAAGCTCGAACTGCGACAACAATATACAGTTGACTATAGCAAAGTAAAGATCTGTAATGTAACACGTTTAACATTTAGTGTTTAAAGTTTGTACTCACTCATGTTCCAGCAAGTTTCTAATCATCTTTCGATAAGTTGGTTCATTACTGTCCAGAAAGCTTTGTTTCTGCTGTGCTGTAAAGATAAAGCAGGCTGTGGAGTGATCCCACTTCTCCTTTTCCTGGTTTTAGTCATGTGACTAATATGAAGTTGACCTTTGACCTCAGGACTCAACACTTTTATAACTCTGCTGTTTTACTGTCCTCTGTGTTTTTTCTTTTTTCGTTTGCTCTCGCTCTTTGTCTGTCCAGTCCTTCCTCTTTCTGCCACACATATACACTATCGACCACTGTGTTACTCAGTGAAAGGAGTGTAAACAGTTAGCTCACCCAGTTAGATAACCAAGTGTTCATTCACCTTGTGTCTTCACTTTACAAAGGAATGTTACACTGATTCCTGTCTCTAAATAACAAATCTCTTCTTTCTTTCTTCTATTCAGCATGGTCTTCACTGAAACATTTGTTCAATCTTTCGTCTGTTTCGCTCTCCTTATTATTGTCTGCTTTGGTGAAATGTGAATTTGGTGGATAACAAAAGAAAATACCCCAAGCACACTGTTGAATGATATTTATTGATTGCGGTAAGTATTTAAAACAGTTGGAATCATTTCACTTGATTCTGATTGGGCCCTTGACAGTGACATCACCAGGTGTGGCAGTCAGCAACTCTGCTCTTTGACAATCATAATGTCCATCTTCGTTGATCTGATAAGAAAATAATAACGACATGACTGAGATGATTTCTGTCAGATGACTTTTCGTTTAACATATGATAAAGAGTGAAAATGAGGTCATGTTAACCACAGGTCACATTTCATCTGTGAACAGAGATAAAATGTGTCAGGAGTTAACGGGTCATGAACAAACAGAAAGAGGGAGAAACAGAGACAGAGATCTTTTTTTAAAAGAATGACATCATCCTAAAATAGCATTACTTTCCTGTAGCTAAACTTGTCTGTCATTTGAGGAAGATTCAAGCCTATATAAGCCAAGATAAATGTTTTATTTTAATCATTATCTGATAAAAAAAAACAACCCTCACATTACCGCAGCATTGACTTTATTTATTTTACTCAGACTCACAATATTTCCTATGTAAGGATTTTATCTTATCTTAATCCTATCTTCTATAGTTTTGTCAGTATTTTTGGCAATATTGAATAAGAGCATTGCTGCTAAATGACCTGTTCAAATGTAGAACTTTATAATTTCCCATGATATAACTATTACTTTCCTAAAAAATCACTAACATCTACATGCTTATTACTCGTAAAAATGAATCAAGACTGAACTGGAAAGCTTCATTATTTGAATCATGAAGCAATTATTTGTCTAATTTTTTATTTTTTACAAACAGAGGGATGTGCAAGTATTATATCCTCCTTAATGCAGGCTTGGGTGATGTTGAAGTAATGTGTGAATACTGGGAGTGTAGAGCAGCTGTGTGTACTCACTGTCTCTGGGCACACAGCTGACACTCATTTGCATAAGTGTTTCCATCGCTGCCACATACAGGAGAGAGGTTCAAAGGACACGCCACAATCTCTGCCGTGTCAGGACAAGTAGGCTGGCAGAAAGGTAAACATTTGTCATTTATATTCTATAATAGATACAATAATACTAACAACATTTTGGCAACAAAGCTGTAGCTTCAGTTAAAACAAATCCAATCCCTGAAAGTACTCAAATATAAAGTTTCTATTTAAAAATATGTCACCTTTCTCATGAGTCCAGACCTCTCTTCTGCACCTTAAAAAAACAAAGAAAACTTAAAAATATATATATTAAAAATAGTTCATATAATAGTCAAGAAATAAAAAAGGCCAAAGAAATCATTTGGCCTTCAAATAGGTAACTACACTGATTCAAACTGTGCACTAGAATGAGAAACTACTACTATTGTATTGTTAATATGTAAAATGTTCACTAAGTGTAAGAGTGCATAGAATTTAGTTTAACTAAAGTAAAACTGACACACCTGACATAACAGCCCCATATTGCAAAATGCGTATGCATATGTAACTAAGTAACTAACTAACTTAATTATACTTTACAGATATTTTGTCTGTGACATTTGACTGTTGTTTTTGGTGATCAGTGTTGAAGCATAAACCCTTCAACTCAGTGTTGTAAAACAATAAAACTTCATTATGTCAGTGTGCTTCTACAACTGCAGCTGCTCCCCGAACGAACAAACCCCGATCTAACACAAATATAATTTCATTTAAAAGTACCCCACATACAGAAGAATGATTGTTAGTTTAGAATAGAGGGCTTTTCTTTGTTACCTGCAGTCACACAGATGAGCAGAAGTCCCAGAAAAACAACTCTCCCGGTCATGATGTTGGTGGATGAATAACTCGGAGTGACAGGAACCCGTGAGTATGCTTCTCTTTTTAAAGGCAAATAAAATGTGTGTGTGGTGGGTGTGTATACGTGTGTGGGAACACAGCAGATGAAAATGGACACACAGACGCATGAAATCTCTAGAAACTTAGTCACCAGCACACATTAACCCACACACCCAAACATAAACTGATCTTTTGTTCATCCAGTAGCTACAAACTTCCATGTGACAAGCCCACCCTTTTTTTCTTTTTTTAATCTAGCACACAGGTACTGTGAAAGCAAAGTCAAAGTAATCACATCGTGAGCCTTTTTTTTTTTTTTGAAAATGTATGAATTTATTAATGTAAAGAATAACTATACACAATGGGTAACAACCACAAACGGCCATAATACTTAAAAATGTAAACAAATAATAATATTGAGCATGAGAAGAGAAAAATCCCTACCTTAGTACTGTCTCGCTCTCTCGTTAACTTGCTACTATCTCTGCTTTTGACTATTTCACTCATTTTTCTCGATCACATGTAAGCCTTTGTTCTCTATTTCAAGTTTCAAACAAATCCTTTTATGCAGTGGATTAACTTTGTTTTGTCTGTATTCCAGTGCAGAGGTTTATTTTTACATGTCTCTTCTGCCATGATTTCCACTTTAAAATAGTTGAAATAAAAGACTATACTAAACCTATAAAGTGCTCAAATTTAAAACAGGGGTTTGGTGGGATGGGGATCAGACCCTTGGTGTTGGTAACAGAGTCAGCCCCAGAGCAGTTATCCCCGAGATATTGGAACCCCCTTCCAAGATTCCGCATGAAACAGAGCACCTGTTATCACCTTAAAGCCTGGATTGGACTTCTGAACTATAAAGCATTACAAGCAAAAATATTATTTGACATGGTCCTCGATTTTAGCCTGGCTCACTGACTAGCTCTTATAAACAAAATATCTCAACAGCTTGTCCTATATTAGAGCTACTGACAGCACAGATACCTTCAGTGTGGCAGTTTATGGACGTGGACAGAGTAGAATTTGGCAACATGACCAGAGGATAGAAAGAACTTGCAGTCTAAATAAGACTGAATGAGAGCACAAGTTTGTTTCACGCTGTTGACAATGAGAATAGGAGGATTTTGACTGAGCTGATGGATAAAAGCACAACACAAACTTTAAAAAACATTTGCCTCCTCCAGATTATGCTGGTTGGTTAAGGATACATATTCATCTTCATTTGGCACAGATACTGTTTGTTCACTCCACTGGTAACATCTTTTTTTTTCGACTTGACGTCACAAAATTGCTACTGTACATAATATCCACATCGGCACTGGCTCAGGTCTGAAAAGCTTCCGTGGTACCCTCGCACTGATGTTTATAAAAGCACATCCTGGTCACACTCAGATCTGGCGGCATGCTTTGGTACACAGAAAAAAGGCCGGACAGTCCAGGTGTGTGGCCCATTGGAAAGCATGCACTATATATTTCCATTTGACTTTCAAAAATTCTTCAGTAATCCTTAGCCCTCCTTTGTCCGAACAGGACAGAGTGAGTAACAACAAGCCAGCATAGCAGACTGTACATCTTGTGCATATAACAAAGAACCACAAGATTTTTTTTTTGTTGTTGTTGTTTTTTCACGATGAAGGACACACTTTAAAACAAAACAGTCAAGTTTCTCTATACACACAAAGAAATTGGGCTTTTTTGTGCTTTGATGCATGTTGGTATCTGTCTTATACATTCCTTGGCAGCCTACATACATTGTTGTTTTAATGGAGTGCTCAAATTTCTGTCTCCACCAGTTTAGGCACTATGCTGGACAATGTCAAGGACACCAAGTACGACAAATAAAAACAAAACAACTTGGTTAGCAGTTCTTAATTGTTATTCGAAGAAAAGTAACTCTGTCAAGGTTATGTTTGCCTGGAGGAATTAAATTACCTTTAAAAATGTAATTAGTAAAAATTACTATGCTGATGATTGCACATTTGTGACTGAAAGTGGATTGTAAAAGCTTTTTTTTAACCATCATTTGATATAGAAAAAAATCCCCCAAACTGCGCTTGGTAATGAAAAGAAATCTAGAAAGGTTTGACCCTGAATAAAAAAGCAGTCAGTCTGTTTTTAACCAGGTTAAAAAGGTTGAACAGGTTTAACAGCTGGCAGTGACTGATCCAAATTTGTTTTTGTTTTTTTTATATCATCCTGATTTCTCCATACAGGCAAATATATAAACACCCTCACTGACCACAGCTAACTACTTTAGGAAATGGGTTTAAAACTGAGAGATCTTCTGCCGTCCCCTGGGTCTTGCCCATTGAGTGGGTAGCTAGGCTACACATGCTTTCCAGTCTAATACAGCATTAAAATTCTGCTGTCAGTTCAAGTGTTCTGAGTCTTTCCTTTCTTTCTGTCAATCTAGTGAAGGAGAAGCACCTGTCTCCTACCCTCACAGAAATATCTCGTCATCTTAAACATAATTATATATATATTTCTTGCATTGATTTGCATTGAGCTTTCATTGTTTCAGTGTCTGTCACAATACCTGCAGTCTCTGCCTTTTCAAGAGGCTGTGCATTGAAATGCAGGTCCACTGAGAAATGATGACAATTGAAAAAGACTAAAAAGTAGAAAAAAAAAATGAACGCAGTCTGTCTCCCCAGAGTTTAGTGGTCCATCTTTTCTCGGTCGTGGGGAGGGTGGGCGAAGCATTGCAACTCCCACAGATGGTATGTTGTGGAATCAGACACAGCTCTCCCTGGTCTTGTTGTCTGTGAGAAAAGAGTTCAGCTGGGAAATGTCCACTACAACAGCGTCCCGCTTGCTCAGATGGACATCTTTCAAGTGGTCCTCATCACTTTGGTCCTTGGCAAAATTTACAAACACCTGGAAAAGGAGGGCGAAGAAGAGGAAAAACAAATGAGCATGCTTAAATTGAAGTTGGATGTTCATAATGATTGTTTGTAAGTTTGCTTACTTGGTCTAAAGTGGTCTGAGAAACAGAGTAGTCCTCTATGCTGAGAGCCTCTTTGTTCTTTGAGAGCAGGGAGAAGATTCGGGCGAGAGAGGTGAGGGATGAGGGAAGCTGGTACTGGAGCATGTTGCGGTGCTTCTCCTTCAACGTGCTCCCTGGTAGCTCCCTTTCTATGAAGTCCATTACTGGCCTAAGGTCTGGGTCTGGTCCCGCCACCCGTAGGATGATTGTGTAGCCATCTCCAAATCTAACAAGTATATTAAATATATATACATTCAGTTTTTTTCCCTGCTATGGGGCTGAAGACCAGTCTTTCCTTCATATGAATCATTACTGCAGCTGACAGAAATACAGAATCAGGATTGCTGCCATATATAGTCATAAACATAAAATAATACCATTAATCTTGCTAAAAGTGTAAAACGACTTTTTGTGAGCTACAATGTTGTGAGAGGTGATTTTTTGTGGTCTCACCTGTTTTTGAGGTGCTGCACGCTGCCCAGACAGCGGAACCTGCCGTTGACCATGATGGCCATCCTGGTGCAAAGAGCTTCACACTCCTCCATACTATTACAAGACACATAAGAAAAATATTCATAAGGGGGGAATTAGAAAAAAAAAAAAGAAAGAAAAAGAAAGAATGCCCAGGTAAACAAACACATGGACCGGAAGGGCCTGTCGAACCTGTGAGAGGTCAGGACTACAGATCGCCCCTCTTTGATGATGCTCAGGATGGCGTTCCAGAGAGCACGACGTGCCTTGGGGTCCATGCCTGTAGTTGGTTCATCCTGCGAACATGTAAGAGCAGGTACTCAGCTGCTGCTACACAATCATATTTACGAGACAGTTCACTGACTTTAGGAGCTTTAACATTCAGCAATGCTTTATTATTATTATTATTATTATTATTATTATTAGTTTCACTGACCAGAAACACAACAGGTGGTCCTCCTATTAGAGCAATAGCAGTAGAAAGTTTCCTCATATTTCCTCCACTGTAGCTGCCAGCTGCCTTGTCCACATACTTCATCAAACCCAGTTTACGGATGCCCCAGTCTGCCACCTAGTGGAGGGTTAGAGTTTTGCGTGTGTTAAACTGACTTCTGGCTGAAACATGACATCATGGCTGAAAGTGTTATCATTATCAGGTAAAGTGTCTAGTTGAAATACAAAATAGGAAAAAAACCCAAACAAACAACAACACTGCACAAGTAGAATTATAGGTGTAGTTTACGTGTAAAAGGCAAATATGTATCACGTGTGTATGCTTGTTGCTGACCTCACAGACTTCCTTCTCGGGCACTCCTCTCAGGATAGCATAAAACTCGAGATGCTCTCTGCCAGTCAGTAGGTCATTGATAGCATCAAACTGAGGACAGTAGCCCATGTTCTGATGGACTTCATCTATCTCTGTGGTTACACTGCAGTTAGAGAAAATAGATTAAAGTGGGTTTTTTAAGTGATATGAAGAAAGAAAAAGAAACCTGAAATGTAACACCTTTTCATGAATTAAGTAGTGTTGTAATCTACATAGTGTCGTATGATATGACGTCTTTTCTTGTCTCTCACCTCTTGCCAGCCAGGTAGGCCTCGCCACTTGTTACCACAGAATCTCCTGTCAGCATTTTGAAGGTGCTGGTTTTTCCTGCTCCATTCACCCCCAGCAAACCAAAACACTGCAGGAAAGAGGAAGAATATATTCTACTTAATATTTCACATTCAAAATGCCATCTGCTAATCCTTAACTGAAAAAGAAATTACTCATCCTCATATGTATGAAAGCTAAAAGACAGCAATACCTCTCCAGGAGGGATGCCAACACACAGCCGGTCCACTGCTGGCTTCTGTTTACGCTTGTAAATCTTGGTGAGCTGTCTGAGCTCCAGGATGTCTGACTGTCCTCCACCGCTGAGGATGCGCTGTCGCTCTCTTGCCACATCCTCATCTTCCTCTCCGATGGGCTTCAGATGACTAGTGGATGACCTGAAAGTTAGGGAGGAAAGGAGTCAGGTCTGAGTGTTGTGATATGGAGAACAAAGTTTAATGCATTTAAAACAGAATAATCACATGTATGTAATAAGTTTCCCCCACCTGGCCTTGAAGCAGAAGTGATACTGAATGAGGACGGTTATACAGAAGAAGACAACACCCTCAATGGCCATTGCAAACAAGTTCTTTCCAACCATGTCCCAGGCCAGAGGAGAGCGGAACCGGTTTTCACCTACAACAGGACATACATTTTAGGAACAAACACTTATTTTTCGTACCTTGTCAAAAACTAATAAGAACACATTTATTGCTGTAGTTAACAACTGCCTGCTGTATTTACCGAATCTCTCCAGAGCATCAGCCATTGCTTGATTCTTCACCATGTCAATAAGTCCTCTTCCCAAGCAGAAGTGAGGGAAGATGAGGAACACATTCTTCAGGATATCATTAATGCCACCGATTTCCTGAAGGAGGAATGAAGGCAGCATTTAGCCAAGAAAGGTTGAAAATTCAATGTCAGTCATTCAAAAACCTGCAACTCTAGATATTTTTGAGTAATTCCTTATAAATTTACAAGTCTCCTGCTACTAATAACTGCTTACATTGCTTCCAAACAGCTCGAGAACAAATGTGGACACGCTGCCGTTGATTCCTATCAGTATGTTGACGCTAGTAAGAACCACGTAGGCTGTGCTGGGTATTTTAAAAAAAAATGAAGCTGGGTACATCAGAGGGGTGATTGACCATCTGAAAAAAGACACAAACAGAATTTTATATGAAAACAGGTTAAAGATAAACAAAAACGGAAAGAGACAAAGAAATTGTGTTTGTGCCTAATTTACCCATATAGTAGCAGCAGCAGAGCCAGCACAGGCAGATTGGTGGAGGAGACGTAGGCGTCTTGTTGGAAACACACAAAGATGATGATCACCAGTGTGGCGGGAACGATGTAGTTACACTGCAAATGGGATAAAAAAAAATTAATTTCAATAAGCTAGATGTTCTATCACGACTGTGGTTTTCAAGTCTTTTTCAAGTCTTGAGCCAAATGAACCTTAAGTTTAGAAAAACTAAAATGACTTACCATATCCCAGACAAAGTTGGCCAGCCAGTAGAGGAAGGGTTGCACTCCACTAATGAACTGCATGTGTTTAGCCTTGTTCACTCTCTCTTGGATGAGAAAGACCACAAAACTGGCAGGCACAAAGGACATGGCGAAGATGACGCAAATGGACACGAGCACGTCCACCGATGTTGTCATCCTGGAAAAGAAATAACAAAAGACACAACGGGAGTAAGGAGAGGCCAAAGAGATAGTTAAACCTTTGAATTCCGCACTGTAGTCACTGTAATACTCACAACGCGACTTGTGAGAGCTGCTCCTTGGTGAGGTTGAGTGGATGATTGTAGGCAGTGATGCCAAACTTTGTGGGGTCTTTTCCACCTGGCAGACTCACCCGTAGAATGGCGTTGTTCATCACATTGAGGAAGGAACCAATGCTGTGCCAGCCTTTGTTGTTAAACCAAATCTGCATTAAGAGAGGCAATTGTGAGAGTTTCACTTGATGTAACATTAGAGACTAATAAAAGGAGCTTAGACATAAAACAGCAGCTTGGAGATCAGCTAAGTGTTACAAGTCTATAAGAGTAAAGAATGATTTTTTTTAATACCATAAAAGTCAACAGCACTCATTTATTTTACCCCCTCTTGAGCACTTATTATCTTTCCACAGTCAAAGTAGCACTTAAAAAAACCCACTTAGGTTCTAATGTTATAGTGCATTTGCTGTTATTTTGGACACCAAATAGTGCCAGACACCATTTGCATTTAAAATGTGAAAGTACAAGTACAAGAAAAATACACATTACTTGGTACTCTGTAAGAAAGAAAACATAGGGCAATAAATCTCACCAATGTGGAGGGGAATCTATGTAATGTTCATTATCTATGACATACTCAACATAAATAGCATGTAGGTTGAGTATTACACATTTTGTGTGCAAGATGCAGGTTTAACAATGGCATTGTTGAAGGAATTGATCAAGGAGGCTTAACTGTAATGTCCAGAGCCACGTGCTGTTGTATAACTGCTGTCTCGTGTGTGCGTGTGTGCATGTGTGCGTGTGTGTGCTAACCTTGACGTTATTCTTGGTGTCCAATCCTTGGATGAAACTGGAAAGACTGTGAAAGAAACGATCTGCTGCAGCTCCCTGGAGAATGGGCGAGGCAGCAGACAGAAGAAGTGAGCCAAGTCTTTTTTAGCACATGTGTAAACTGACACTGCTCAGACTTGTAATAAGATACCATGTTTATCATCAGTACAGCTGTAATTATAACAGCACAGACAGACCCCCTGTAAGAGTCTTATCCCGACAAAATCAAAGCAGGCCATTATGGAACGGTTTATGGATTATGTAGTACATAATGTAATAAAATCTCTTACTCTTTCAAGATGGAAACGTCTCCTCAGCTGAGCAATTGCCCGATCAGTTTCATCTGTATGGGCCAGAAATTGCGAACTCCTTGCACCTAATGAGAATCCGCCATATCTGCAATAGATTACAGCCATTTTAATACTTTGAAAGGACACAGCGGAGAAGCACTCACTCAGTATTATTGATTTGTGAAGGAACTAAAGATGCATCATGTCTGTTACTGTACCTGAACTCGTTGACCCAGATCTTGTTCTTCAGGCTGTAAGAAAGGAAAAGAAATTACTCAGTGCTTGATAGTTGCTTGAATGAGAACAATTTGCATTTAAAAATAAAATCAAGGTAAATAATAATAACATGTCAGAGGAGGGTTACCTCTTGCCAATGATCTGAGCGTAGGTCTTAACCAGATAGTCTGAAACGTTTCTGCCTGTCAAATTCTGCAGAGTGTCTGTCTCACTGAGCTTCATCTGGATACAAAAACAGACAAATCAGTTATTTTGTGTTCATTATTCATCTAGTTGGTTGCTCACACTTATTATATGACTTTTGTTTTAACTGGTTTTAGATTATATTTGCCATCTCAATTTCAATTATTTATTTATACAGAGCCAAATCACAACAACAGTCGCCTCAAGGTAATTTATGTTGTAAAGTAAAGACTCTAGAATAATACAAAGAAAACAGAGAAAATATAATCATATGACCCCCTATGAGCAAGTGCTTTGGTAACAATGAGAAGGAAAGAGCTCTAACCTGTGGTGGTGGAAGCCCCCCAGCTCCAGATGGACACTCGGGCAGCATCCTCTTGCGCCCTTCGCAGCTGCACTCACACAATGGAGACGGATTCTGCATGGTCCAATTTCCTTTGTCAAACATGTCCTTCACACTTTGAGAGACTTGAGGGACCGACCACTCATCTTGAACTGCAGTGCAGGGAATGTCCCTTGGGCATAAAGGGGGCGCTCATATTAAAATCTCCAATTTGTCCATATGCATTGAGCATTCTTCCTGAAATTCTGACTGATTCTTACACAATCTATAATATAGATCTAAATATTTTTCCTAAATGTAAGTTAACTCACGGTATTGGCTGTCCTTCCATGCAGCGTGTTCCAAAGCCAGGTTCTGCTGTCAGAGCTCCAAGCAGATTGTTGGTATGAGGGTCTTCAGGCATGTCATTACTGCAAAGGCACAAACAAAACGCATGTAGGAGAAATACATGTTAAAAGAACATCGTCACAAAATTCTAGTTAGCATTTACAGCTTTGGTAAGAACACTTAAGGATAGGCAGCGCTATGTAACGTTTTACATCTTTAATGGGCTGAGGAAAATGGGCTATTTTGCAAAACAATGGATTAAAGTTCTTTGCAGACAGATTTTATCTTACCTGATGAAGGTAAACTGTTCTCCATACATGCCAGGATCCAGAGCCAGGGTGGGGTACTTTCCAAATGGAGGAACGATCAGGCTGAAGACCAAGGCAATACACACAAACACTGCCGGAAGCACAATCTGAAAGATAACAGCACTGATGTTAAAAGAGAAAAATACAGCTATTATTTTATAGAATCAGAATCAGCATCAGAAAGACTTTATTTATCCCCAAGGGGCAATTAAGTTAGTAGTTAGGAAGAGCCTCATGATTGAGCGAGGCATAAACATTCATATAATGGCTAGCACTGTGTGCAGAGCCCATATATGTGGGTTTAATGCCAGTATACCTGGGCAAAGAAGCCCTTCCTAGAGCGTCGAGCATAGAGGAATCGTTTCCACAGTAGTGCTACAAACTGCTGTCTCTTCAGACTCCAGCCTTTCACTTGGTATGACCCTTTGCCATCTGTTCCACTAAGCCAGTCGGTCTCACGGGATTCTGGACACAGACAACATGATACCCATCAGCAAAACTGCAGTGTGACAACATGGAAACATAACTTGTGACACATGGATTGTAATAACTTAATGTCTGCAAATTTGTAATTTTGTTTATATGTATATATCTGGTAAAATGAAACTTTAGGTACAAGCATAGGCTGAAAGATTTGATGAATGATAGCAAAAAAGATCTTTGCTATCACTGCACTTCATGCTGGGTAATCCATTTCTACCTGGGTCACCTTCAGAGTCATTGAAATCAAAGTCATCCTCAGTGAAGGGCTTCAGGCAGCTCTGGTGATCTCCGAACGCATGACGACGACGGGTTCTGGTGGGCACGACTCCATCTGCAGCCACATGAGAATCAGTGAGTTAAGCTAAACTATTTAAATTCCATTGTTTTGTCTTCTCTATGTTACCTGATGCTTCTTATTTAAGACTCAATGTACACCGCATTTAATTTCTAATTATTTCATCTAATGTTTACCAACAAATGGTGTTATAATGTAGATTGCATAGGAGACGTTAGGTGTGGAAATGTTGGAATAAATATCCCAGATTTACCTGAGAGCTCAACTGAATCCACTCCACTGTCCTCAGCCACTTTCAAGAAAATCTGAAGAGTTAGAGGGAAATAAATTAAAATACTGGCTAAGGTGAAAACAGACTGCAAAAAATAATGCAAATGACATATAAATATGTAAAAAAGTTAACTCCAACCAAATGAAAATGTAGTATCTTACTTCTTCTAGGGTGGTATCAGATATTCCATAACTTGAGATTCCCAAGTCAGTCAGTCGGTCATCAAGCTCATGAAAGAGCTCCACAAAGGCGCCATCTTTTGCAGCCTGGTAGGGCAAGACATAGGCGAGTTCATGGCCGAGATCCTCCACCAGGCGAGCCTCAGGGACATGCTTGAAAATCACATTGGAAATGAGGGAGACATCTGTGGGGAAGAAAAAGCAGAGAGAGTGAGAAGTTAGTAAACGGACAGAGGTCATTTTAGATTACAGCTTTCCTTTTTGGAGCTCAAACTGATAATGTGGGCTTAATTTTATAAGAAAGACAGCCACTTTGTTATTGATTCTTACCAATAGTAGTGGTTTCACTTTCTGGTTCACTGCCAAGACCAGCATCTGAACTGCTTTCTGATACACTGTCCTCCTGTTTAAAAGACAAGACAATGTTAAGAGGGAAGAAAAAGACTAAATCAGTTGTCCTTCTTTAGCAATCAGCATGTATATTTTCTATTTTACTATAGTAGAGTATATTTCTGTATTAATGATACAGAAAGTTTTTTTTTCTTCTTTTGAAAAAGTTTAATATTGCTTTTTACATTTCTTGTACCTTTTCTGTTTTCTTGCTATAGGAGACTGTGCTGGCAGAATTCCTGCATGACTGTAGTGTCAAGTCATAGTCTCTCTTGACCAGGGTCAGGTAGTAGCCTGTCCCCAAGTGGGTCTTCAGGAAAAGAGAGGAGCCTACGCAACACAGCTTCCCGTGTGAAATGATGGCAATGCGGTCACCCAGGATGTCAGCCTCGTCCATGTGATGAGTGGACAGGATGATAGTGCGGCCTAAGAATAGAAAAAACTGAATTTGTCATTTCATTCTTGGGGGTGGATTTCTTGACTCAAATTCTATGTAAAACTACAAAAATAACAAGCTAAGACAATATCAGTTCTAGTTACCTTGTCTGTATTTGAGCAAGAGATCCCAGATGCCCCTGCGTGCGTAGGGATCAACACCAGCTGTGGGTTCATCCAGAATCACAACCTTTGAACCACCAACAAAAGCCAAGGCCACTGACAGCTTCCTCTGCATCCCACCTAAAAAGACATCAAGAAATAAAAGTCAGAGACAGACTTTCTGTAGAAGCGTTAAACAGGAAATCCCTTTGCACAACCTGCCCACTGAAATAAATCAAATTTAAACTGACCGGACAGGGTGCTTGTGCGAGACTTTCGTTTGTGAGGCAGTCCAACATCATTCACAATTTGTTCCATTTCCGCCTTCACCTTCTCCTCTGAAAGACCCTTCAGGCGGGCGTAGAACCAGATGTGTTCCTCGACTGTCAACCTGCATTACAGCAAACAACAGTTCACTTAACAGCCAAAGCACAAAAGACTGTAAGTTTCCACAAAAGTCTGTCCCCAGTAACGCATACGTACATGCTGAAAAGTACGTTGTGTTGAGGGCATACACCCAGATTCTGCCGGATTGTGCTGAGTTCAGAACGAATGTCTTTGCCGAGAATGTAGGCTGTGCCAGAGGTGGGTGGAAACAGCCCTGTCAGGATTGACCTTGATCAGAAACAAGAAGGAAACACAAAAATACAGTCAGCACTTCAGCTGAGCAAACTTTTAAATCCTTTATCAATTGTCAAACTCTCAGCTCAGCAAAACTTGGGAGTACTGTAGACAACATGTGCACTATCTTACATAGTTGTGGTTTTGCCAGCTCCATTGTGTCCGAGGAAGGAGGTGATCTGTCCCTCATAGAATCTCAGGGACAGGCCGTCCACGGCCAGTTTGTTTCCATGGCTGTAGATCTTCACGAGATTCTCAATGTAAACACCTGGCTCTATGTGGCTTGGCTCTTCCTCAATGCAGACAGCTGCAAATCAGACACAAAAAAACAGCATAATTTATCCTGGTTTGCCATCCAAACTTTAAGTAGTTTAAAGTGAAGATGTGTTGTATATCTAAAAATTATGATAATAATGATTATGATATGTACCATCAGCGTTACCCTTCTTTGACAGAGGGGTGGAGATGTTCTTGTTCTCTTTTTCTCCACACCAATATGTCCTAGTGAAGGGAAAATACCAGGGCCTAGGGATCCCATACTGACCTGTAACAGAATGTATTGTTTGTCAAATAATTCATATTGCTCATGTGCAATTTGTCCGCTAAAGGGAAAAATACCCAAACTGCAAAGTTTTTGCACAACTCACCAGGGAACACAGCTTCAATGTACCAGGTCATTATTCCGTACAACACAGCGTCAAACAGCATGAGGCAGATGGAGGTGGTCAGGTTGTAGCTGTCTTCCTCTAGAGGGCTGGCAAGTAGGTTTGACCACTGTATTCCCACTCCTTGCTCCTCAAAGAGGGCAAAGTACTCACATCCAAAACCGAAAGCCACAGGAGAAAGGAGACTCTGTGAAAATGAAAGAGCATTCAAATTTTAGGACAGAAAATTATGCCTGCATACAGCAAGCTTGTTTTTAATCACTATATTCAAACATAGAAGTAATATTTTAAGACAAAGGCACGAGGAAAGAGTACAAAATGCAAAAGAATCATGTTTGTATTCATAAGTGTGTAATTAAATCTATTCAACACACCACAATAATTTTTGCTCCAAAGCCCACGTAGTCCTGCCAGGCAACACAAAGCACGTAGGGCAGGTAGAGAGTGAAGTATATAATGCCACCGCAGGCGGCTGCCAAGTTGGCACGAGAAAACAGCGTGCTGATGAGAAAGCACTGCATGATGGTAACTACGCCAAACGATCCCAGGAAGAGAAACACAACGCCGGAGTCACTGTAAGGCAGCAGGTTACCCATCTGAGAAGGACGTCAGACAAAAGAGACAGGGAGAGAAAAGAATGATGTCAGTTGTTTTCCACCTTTTAATTAAATTTGGAGACATCATGGAAAAAGAGTGACTTAATTGTGCTGAGTATGAACATCTGCAATGATCAGTGCGAGTATGTTCACTTGTTTTCTATAATTTGCTGACATTCCTTCATGGTGACATATTGGGCATACGTGTGTGTGCCTGTGGCTGCACCAACCTTCAATAACATCACCAACAACCCAGCGCTGATCAGCAGGGGGATTAAACTGCTGATGAACCAGCTGAGCCAAAGGGTGCCGTTGTTCAGTCCCATGATTCTCATGGTCTCTTTGAGGCGTGCCTCTTTCTCGTATACCACTCCCTTGATGATGATAGCTACTGAGTACATCCATGCCAAAGTCATGAAGAGAGGCATTGACCGACTCATCACACGCAGGAATCTGAAAAAGCGCATTGAATGTTACACACATATCCTCTGTAGAACTGAAACACATTCTTTTTTTAACCACAGCATTCACTTACATATCATCAACGTAGCAGGGGTAGGGCATCTGCTGAATGTAGATTCCTGTCTTCTGCTTGGTGCCGGTGACAGCTCTGATAATTCCTTGTTCGATTACATCCTGCAGGTAGGAAAACCCACCCCAGACATACCGCAGGTCCTCAAAGGGGTCTGCCCTGGGACCAGGGTCCCAATATCTGCAAAACAAGATGAAAATCAAGAGGGTCAAAGGAAAAGGGAAAATAAATAAAAAACGTCTGGTCAACACGGCCACTTACCCGTCTTTAATCTTGTTTGTTCTCTCCACATTATCGATGTCCATACGGATTTTGTAATTGACATTGGGTGGCAGGTCAGTGCTGTTGTTGTGGGCAATGTCAGGGAACACGATTCCAGCCCAAAACCTCTGGTTATCAAGAAGACCCATGGACTTGTTGACCAACCGCTCCTCATTAGCCACTGGCTCCAGCTTGTCCAGGTTCACACACTGAAGGATTTTGATAAAGAATGGTTTTAATTAGAGTTTAGCTAGAAAAAAGGCACTTTTGCAATAACTTTTATCTGAAAATTGTTCATACTGAAGACGCCATCAGCCTGCAGACATCCAGTTCAAGTGTTAAATCCTTAACAGCTCCAAAACAAACTACTCAGCTCTTACAAATGCTAAAAAAGTTTCAGCTCAAGTAGTCACACAGTTTCTCAGAATTACATTTATTTAAACTGGAAAACAGCAATGAACTTTACACCCTATTGCACAAACTCAGGTGCTTTTGTAACCACACCAGGATTGTTTAGCTGATTTGTTGAGAGCTCCTACAGATTAGCTTCAGACTTTTTTAGTTGACAGAAGCAGACTTGTACCAGATCCTCCCACAGCAAGTCTCTACTATGCCAACAGAAAGCTAGAAAGCATAATGAAATGTGGGTGGACGATAACAATTAAAATACATCATATGCTACATATGTATGTCATTTTTGACTGTGTACGGTTGTCCTCGACACAGTTCACAGTGCAAGAAGCTTCACACATCATATGATCTTAAAGGGTGAAACGGTCAGTAGGTCAGTGAGTTGTTTGTGATTTTGCTGAACATGTAATTGACCCTAAGTGAGGCTTTTTAAGTGATTTGTATTGCATTTGTGCATTTAATAACATTATCCGCAGTGGCTAGAGACAACAGGTCAGACAAAACCAGGTCAGATTCACATTGAGATTCACACTAAAATGATCAATTACAGTAATAAAATTATCTATCTATGGGAAGTAAATAGCTGTGAGGATCTGAAAGCAGTTCAAATGCACTGAACAGTGGAAGATGATGGCAGATTTGTACTGTGATGCCAAAAAATGTGAAATTAGCTGTTATTTTTCTGCATGCATGAAGACCTATTCTACAGACACAACTTCAGACTCACGTTATTATGGCTTTAATCCCAAAATCTCAAAAAACATGGCAGCACATGACAGTTTGGTGTGCACTTTTTGCTAATACATGCTTTTATTAACACTAACCTCCATGAAACGAGAAATGGTCTGTATGGCGTGGTTGGTTTCATTGAAGACATCTCTCCAGGTGTAGACCGATCCTGCGTGTTTTTTGTTAACTGAGGTCTTAGAGAGGAATGCTGCTATATCTGACACGCGCAACTCAGTCCCACTAAGCTGGGTGTTAAGGAACATAGCGCTGGCATTATTCTGGAGCAGGGTCTGCAAAAAGAAAAAATAACATTTAATAACAAATAAAATCAAAGTAACAATGCTGATTTTGATAAAAAATATTTAAGATGCTGGAAAAGCTGAAAGTTCTTTTTTTTCCATTTAAATGGTCTTTTAACCTTCTTCTTTTCGTGATGCAAAATGCCAAACTGTGAAAAAATCCTGCATGCATTCTTGCTTGTTTGGGCAGTTTATCCCTGACAGCAACTTATCATTAAACTCAAAATGCGGCTCATTATCAGTAAGTAACATCAAAGTATTTTTACAACCCTTCACCACCAGGTGGTGCTTTATGTAATTCCCACATGAAAATGCTGAACAGATTTCTCAGGCACAGCCATGTTATAAACTACATGTCTTCTTATTGTGATGTGTTTTTGAGAACATAATAACAAGTAAACTGACTCCAATAGGATGAATCCAGAACGATGCTCACTAATCTCGGCAGAACAAGTAGTCAACCAAGCACATGTGTGGTTGGTCCGGCTCTTTTCTTATTTGAACAGAACAAGTGTGGCCTAAATGAGATCAGTTCTTATTTTTGGTTTATGAGCTTTTTTTTCCTCAGCTGCCAAATTCTCATTTCGATACCTTCAAATAAATTCATCAAAAAAAATCCCAGAACATAAACACTCTTTGCTATTGAGGTCACATCAGATATATAATTATACATAATTACATTTCAGTAAAGGCGATCCTTTCATGTAAACAGGAAGCACACAAAGCAGACAGCTCTGATGTGTGCCAAAGGAAAATGCCCCTGCATGCACTCACCCTGACCAAGTCCATTTCCTCGCTATTCTCCATGAAGTTCCAAATCTTGGGCTTCATCTCCTCCCACATCCCTCCAAGGTCCCTCAGCACACCCAGCTCCTGGAAGGTCTTATTAACCTGAAAGACCCACCAAAGATAATTTCATTTAATGGTTCATACACACGTCTAATGGGGATTTTATATGTTAAGCGATAACTATACCTCGTGGATGATCCTCTGTGTTGCTGGAGTGTCTGGTGTATAAAGGATCTTCCCCATGAGAAGGGGCTTCAGAGCTCGCCAGATCATTCTGGAAATGGGACTGGACTCCAGGTTCTTCATCAAATTGTTACAATAAGGAGCTGAAAAATAAAAATAGAGACATTTAAATGGTGAACCTTGTATTAGTAACAACAAAATATTTGACTAACAAACTGTACTATTGTGAAACTAAATTGATAGGTGAGCTCTGGACACTTACTGGAGGAGTTATCGTAAGTGGAGATGGGTTCACTGTCATTATCGTTGCCGTGGTTTCCAAAAAGGGCCTTGTAGTTGTTGTCTTCATACCAGTTGAGAGACTTGATTTTGAGGCCCCCTCCCTCAGGATGTCCACAGACGATACGTGACACGGCCTGGTACATCTGATTTGGAGACCCTGTAGCATTTGCGGTAAGATACAGGATCTCCTTTCGCATATCCTTCCAACTCTTCATGCTGGAAAGCTGTAGTAGAGAGAGGCAGATAGAAATGTCAACATATTGATGATTGCTAGGTGGCAGTAGGTCAAATTAGAGATCTACTTCTCATGTCCTCAAAAAATCGGTTGACAATCTTTGGTTTGTCTACACAAATAGAGATAATGCTCCTGAAAAGACCTATTTTAGACACAAAATATCATCTTAAAATATTAGAACAATTTTTATTTTTCAGGCAGGAGGCATTTTTTTTTACCATATTGCCTTTTTACAGTAAAGTAACTGCATATATTTAAGACTGTCACTTTTATTTTTTTTAATCATGCAGATCCACATCCTGAATCCTGAATGACAACATGAGTGTGTTTAATGCACCACTGATCACTTTAAGTGTCATCCCATATGTGTTCAAAGTTGCTCTGCACACATTTCTTCTTCAGGTATTCTCAAATGTCCTGAATGAGTAAACAGATAACGAGCAAATTGAAAATAATATGCCCACATCCTTATTTGAAAAGGGATCGTTTGTGACAACAGTAATATAAAATGTTTGAGTGCCTGTGTGTGACGCTGGAGGTGTGAAGATATTGAAGGTTATCATCTCCTCTATGGTTGGTATTCTGGACGTGGAAGTCAAGTGCTGCACTGAGGGGTGGAGACACTTAGCACTTAGCTGTCTGCCTGCCTCAGATAAATTTAACTGGTGTTCCTGGTCTATCGTTATGCCTGCGTATGTGTGTGCATGAGGAGAGGTCAGATAAAATGTAACACGTGCTACTGCTGAGCGTCTTACATAAAAAGCAGCTGTGATGATGATATTTATCATATTGTACATCTCACATGTGTACGTTTTGTAACAAATAACACAGAACTTGCATTGCATTTCAACAGCAGTTATCTCTGCTAGTTTTCTGCTGCTTATGCATGTGTTTTTAATGTGCCCACAGATAAAGGGAAATTGACTTTTGAGTTAGATAAACTTTGTGACATTCACTCATCATTCAGTTAAACATTTGTTTGGCATTGGCACAAAATGTAACAAATCTAAAATGACCCAGATTATTTTCTTTTGCATATCCTTCCAGTTTTAATCTCCAGAAAAACTGGAATTATTGTGATGTCAACATACGTTTGCATTGTTACATCAAACTGAAGGAAGCAGGGAGTTCATTCTGGTTCACACTGAGGTTACTACAGGTCATCAGACAAGTCCACACTAGTTCACTGTTAGGTTTCCAAACTGGTCATCAGCTACCTACACACGCAATTATGTCACCGACTCGTGACAGAGAAGGATGTCTTTTGTTAAAGTAAAAAAGAAAGAAAACAGACGATAACTTCAGCAATTCCAGCGTCACACACGCACAAAAAAAATCAAGCATTTCAAGTCCACTCAAAGGGGGACTTTTGTGAAAGGAAGGGGGGCACTAGGGCATACGGTAAGTTTGAGCTTTGTGCTTTA
The DNA here is from genome assembly GCF_051167445.1 of Perissodus microlepis. Lineage (NCBI taxonomy): Eukaryota > Metazoa > Chordata > Actinopteri > Cichliformes > Cichlidae > Perissodus > Perissodus microlepis. The sequence continues at coordinate 12,426,263 of NC_140466.1, forward strand.
AGCATGGAGGATGAAGAAATCAGACCCTTTCTTGAAAGGGTGAGATATGAGATAAAAATGTGAAAGAAAGAAAGCAAGAAAGAAACTGAAGACAAACAAACAAACAAACAAACAAGACAGTGTGTGAGAGGCTGCAGCAGGAGGTAGAAATGAGCACAGAAAGCAGAGGAAGGTACGAGAACAAAGAAAGGTTACTATCGGGCGTTCTCGTAACTGGCAAACATCCGCAGGCTCCACAAGTACAGCCCTATTATTCTGACAACTGTTACTGAGTACATGCTCATTGACACAGAAACACACATGCACACACACAAACGCATATAAACACATTCAAGCCAGACAAGTAGAAACGCACACGCCTTTCTGAAATGCCACGCATTCCTGCTTTAGACTGAAAACCACAATTTTCTCTGTCATCTTTGTCACTTAATATCAGCTGTTTCATGTCATTTTTATTCATTTATTTATTCGCTATTTGCCAGGCAAACAAATATTCAACGTAGTTTTCAAACAAAGAGAAACTGAGCCGTAATTTAAAGACCTGTTGCGTCCTACATTTGCACTCGCTGAGCTCGTTTTGTATGCGGTCGCTTTGCAGCTGATCCTGCAGCTACATCAAATGGTCACATGCTTTCCTGCTCTGTCATGTACAAAGAACTGTGGGTGATGATTTCTGTCAGTATGTGTCTGTCTGTAGTGCTGACTGGGTGCATATCAGAGTCTTTTAGGAAGTTTTGTTTTGTGGCTGTCAAAGTACATTAAAAAAATATCAGGCTGTGCATATGTGTATGTGTGTGTTTGTATTTAACACTGCATGTAGCCACCAGGCAAAATTTATATATAGGTCTGCATGAGTGCGTACTTGCCTTGTGCTGAAAACGCTTTTGTGTGACTAAATTAATGTGTCATTTCCCTAGTGGGTTACTGCCCATGTTATCTTGGGTGACTAGGTGACTAATACACACATCCATGCAGGAAAATACACACACGCACATCCACACAGACATGGAGGCAGCAGAGAAAGATCATCCTAGAGTAACCCCACAGCTGAGTCTACACGAGGTTACTAAAGTTCAAGTTTCCGCTCAAGCACACAGCTATTTAGATGAGAACAGACCCTCGGAGGGCAATCCTAAAATAATTGCGAACATCAAGTCACAAGTATAAAATACATTTACATAACTTCCAAAGAGATCCAAATTCTCAGACAAAACAATAGAATGGGAGTTGCAGGTGCACACAGTTGTTCTTTCTAATAACGTAAACCTATTAGAAAAACACATAACAATACACTGATCATTTATAAAGCAGGAAAGAGTAAATAAGCTAAGAATGTTGCTGTATGCACTGTAAACTGGGATTCTTTGTGAAAAATTCTAATGAACACTATACAAGTCAAAAAAGTTAAGTTATAAGCTTTTCTCTTGTTCATCTGGTCATGTCAGAGATTCAGCTGACTTTAAAAACTCTGAAAAGAGTTTTAAATCAATTTTTCACAAATAGTCTGCATTTGCCAGGCTTGCCAGAGAAGACAATTCATGACCCCCTTTTCAATAATTGCCACCAATCATAATGAAGGTTTTAGTATAAATTCTAAGGGGGGATTCCAGATTATTAGTGCACAAATGCCTGCCTCCTCAGCAAAACCAAAATAATCTACTTACAAACTGAGAAAAGGGTTCAGATAAAGTACTTAAGTAATTAGTTTAACAATACATTAAAAATTTAAACTCATCATGGCTAGCAGAGAAATAAAAGGCAGCGATGATTGGCCGATTCAGACAACGACCATTATGTAAGTCTGACATGGACCATTTCTTTTTGCATAATTTTCCATGTAGTTATGAGATGCTGGTTGATAAGAATAGTTACATCTCATTGCTCCATAATGCAAGGCTCGCTCATACTACTTATCCAGTGTTTAATGAAAAGCCACGAGGTAGCTAAAACCCTGCCCACCTTGCCCAGTTATGTGAATATTTATGTTTTCAATGCAATTCAATTCATACCGCATGCATTTTGCACGCTGTGTGTACTTTAAAAAGGAGACATTTTTGAAAAAAAACCCCAAACAAACATTTGATAGGTTTGTAGCATAAACCTATTCGCTGGAACGTTCAAGACAATTTAACTACACAGCAAGGCAAGACACGAGTAGGAGAAGTTCTCGTGCACGAGAGAGAACTGGACAAACGCCGTTCCTTCGCTTGACCCCAGTTGCTCTCGTCCGCTCCCCCGTAACACTGCTCTTTTATTGAGGTTACATGAATATACATAGGTTCATTAACATATGACGTCTACATACACACAAAGAGTACCTTGCCTGTGCGTTGTGTAAATATGTGTGTGTGTGCGTGGGGTCAGAGTGTGACCCCATAAACGACTTCCCTAAACCTGCTGGTCTGGAAGTCCAGCAGTTCATCTAAACAAAAGGCACTTAGAGTAAAACAGATATAGATGTGTTTGCTATACCATGTATCAGCAAGAAAAGATACAACCTTGCTCATGATCCCAAGAGTGATCTATGCCAGAACACTCTGGAGAGGAGTGAACGCACCCCCCTCTTCATGCTACACAGAGTTGTTACAGACCTCCTAGGATGAGACATTCTTTCAATCTACAAATGATTATATACATCTAAGCATATATGAGTAGATATTTCTAAGCACAAATGACAATCAACAACATAAACCTGACACATTAAAAACATTAACATCTGTACTTTTTTTCATGAGGTTTGTCACAGGGCTGGTAACGTGGAAAAGGGCTTTTTCCTTGCTCCTGAAGAAAAATTCTGAAAATGCATTAAGCTCTTTATGGCATTCAATAGTGATAAGCCTTGGCTTGAAACACAGGCTGTGAATGATTTTTGGTTGGGAACAAGAGGGTACATGATTGCATGTCTCCATTCTGGCAGCTGCATACCTCATCTATCAGCCAGCTAAGCAACGTCATATAATCTGCTTCTAACAAAGTAACAGACTGAAAAGAATTATAGTCTTTTTTTGGTCATTATGCCACTGCATGATAGCAATTCATTCCCAATTTCAGCAACCTAAAACATAACCAAGTCTCCAGTGACGTGTAAAAGTTTCTAAGCAGCTGTGGCCAAAATGAATATAAGCATGGTAAATCACAGAGGAAGTTGTGCAAGAATGATTTCAGTTGAAATTCTTTTTTTAAAAAACGTTTTTCATGAGATTATGCTTATCAATCATTTACACAGAACAGAGAGTGGAATAATGCAACATCAGCTGCTGAGAAGAGGAGAAGACAGAAGTACATTGGTGTTCTTGCAGCTGCTTAGGAGGAACATACACCAACACATACACACACTTGCATTCACGACTGGATCTTTATGTTTTGCCAACTCACCAAGCAGGGGCCTGAGAGAAAGAAGGTTGTGTTGTTGCTTCTCTCGTTTCTAACTACACTCCAGCAACGCTAAGATACATTAGCTCAGACATGGATGTGAGCGTGCATGCACGTGATTCTATACGGCTTGTCTGCAATGATGTGAGACAAGTGAAGACAGTGCACCTGGTTGCCTGCTGAGCAAAGCTTTTACAGGAATATTTCACAGCCTGTTTACTTTTATCTAAGCTTCAACAAGATGCATTACTGCAGTTTTTTATGCTTTAGACTATAATTTATTTTCTGCTGTTTGTACAAAAACTTGATCTGTGGTGCAAAATCGCTTAAAAACAGAGGGACCCTAGTAAATCAGAGCACACTGTGTCAGTAGAGGAGATCTGATTTTATATGAGGTGTTATAAAAGACTCATATAAGAACAACCTTTTCGAATCAAACTGCACAGTGTGCTTTCTATTACTTATTACTACCTCGACCCTAACTTTCCCAGCTCAAACTGGCACTAGGTATGCCCTGTATGTGCAATATGGGAAATATCTTTAGTGAGATTTGGTTCTTGGTAAGCATTGATTTTATAGGGGACTGAACTTTGGACACAAATACCTCAGTAACCTTGTTTGTTCGTGTTATGTTAACATGGGGAGGGGGGGGGGGGGGGGGGGGGGGGGTGCGTTATCTGTATATATCGGCGGTGTGTTTACCTCAACGGCCAGTGCTCCCAGGCTTTCCAGAAGATTGTCAGTTGCAGCTGAGACTTCCTGAATGTCTTTTGGATCAGACCTCACATCCCTCTGTGAGATACAAAGAGGACAGTTACTGTGCTGTAGAGATTTTTAAGGTAGCCTGCACAAATAAAAATAGATTGGCTATTTTCTAATTGCTTTTGTTCTTGCATAATACACTACTAATGACCACAGGAAAAGATTTATCACACAGGCAGAGAAAGGTGAGAAAGCTGTGGGGTAAAGAGGAGGAATAACATTTGGGTCAAAGGTGAATGAAGAGGGACCCAAGAAAGAACAACAGGTCAATGTTAGTTTGACCTAGGTTTCCATTTGTCAGACTGCTGTGAGTATACAAGTGCGTGAGAGTGTTCTCATATATCACACTTAGTTGTCAGCTGCTGGAATGTCTGAAATTCGATAAAGCACAGGTGCTTCTGAAGACAGAATGGCTTTCTAAGAAGAGAGAAAGACAATTTAACTTTCTAGTAAGTTCTTTCTCTCTAAGTTGCTCGCTCGTCTGCCTGACTTTCTCTTGCCTTAACAATTTCTCCACTGTCCCTCTGTTTTACACACACACGCATGCACATACGCATGCACAAATGGGGAGAAACTGACTTATGCAAGTTCCAGGCTTCATATTATGCAATTCAAAATTTTTCCTGTTGGAAAAATTTCCCAGTCTTGCATCATTGTTTTAAAGACTCAATTAAAAAGACATACACATGATTTTTTTGGCTTGATAAAATCACGCTTCTCTGAGCCAGAAATGTTCCTTATTTACACGCGAGTGAGCAAGACAACACCAGCAATGGTTATTAACTTTACTGACAATGATGACATTCAGAGATATTCTCCATTTCTCTCCTCCTGTGTTTGTTTCTTGTTTGAACATTCTGTGCTGCATAATGTTGGCTGACCTCTTCCCATCCTTCCAATCATGACTCACATTTCTATCATGGGTTTGGAGGGAATGGGCAGGCTTTTTGGAAACATGCAGGGAGAAGGGAGGTTAAGCTGAAAAGAAAAAAAAACCCAAAGCAAACAAAAAATAGACATGGGAGCACAAAATATAAGAGATTGTGGTGATAACTATAATTCCTTTTGACCACTGACTGGTCAAAAGGTGTTTTTATAAAGAACATTTGTGATTCTCCTTGCAAAAGAAGGCTAGGGACTTCTAAAAAAAAGTACTTTGTTTGACTGAAAAACACTTTGGGGATATCTGAATAAATACATGAGCACTAGTAATAGTTTTACTATAACCATGAAGCGTCACAGTTCCGTGACAATAATGCATATTTTCCATTTTAAACAGGAAGGGCATGTCTTCCTAGTTCTGGGCAGGTACACGAGATACCACATCCTGGTCAAATATGTAAACACAGATGGCAGATTTATAGTGCTGTACTCTGACACACTATTGAGTTACAAGTTTGTTGCTTTTTTTCATCTGTTTTTTTATGTTTCATTTTATGCCAGAAATACTAAAATAAGACGTTATATAGGTATTATTAGCAATATTACATTTGATGTCAAAATTAAGATCCATTCTAAACTTATCATTTCATGGATTTTAACTTACCCGGACAGGTTTTAGGAAGTCCAAGTTAGACAGGAAGTGGCTCTGGGCCTTGTTCAGCCAATCACTGGAACTCTTACAGATGATCTCTTGAGTCATGCGGGACACGTTGCGGTCAGCAATGTGGACAAACTCCTCCAGTGGTGTGGTGTTGCAGAGATCTCTGAGATGGAAGCCGAAACCTTTTGTGAGGACCTAAAAAGAGAGGAGGGAAAAAAAGACAAAACAGGATTGAGATAATATAGAGAATAATGAAAAAGAATGCATAGGTGAGATAATGTAATAGGGGTGGGGGAAAAAATCGATACTGTGTAGTATCGTGATATTTTGTTTGCTAATAATGTATCGATACAGGGACAGCAGAAATCGATATTTTGTTACAAAAAAAGTTTTTGTGGACTGGAACATGCTCTGACTTCAGAACATGTTGATCAGCTCCTTTTTCTGAGCAAGAATCCTGACATTCCTTCACTGTCCAAATGTGTTTAACTTTTTTTTTGGCAGCAATAAACATGACAGTTTACTAATTTTAATTTAAGACATGTTTTATTTTAATTAAGTTTAAAACCATTTTATTTAATGTAAAATTATATTTTGTTTTAATTTACTTTCAAATTCTTCAGTTGCTGAAGGGGCTGCATAGTTTTCATAAATTGCATAGTTCAGAATAGCTATAATTGTACCAGATGGTTGCATTCAGTTAAGTTGGACTAGACTGTAATGCAAACCGTTCAGTTTGTCAACAATAAAACTGACAGAAATGAGAGAAAGACTGAGTGTGAGACTTTGTTATTAGATAAAATGAATATTGATAAAGTTTACCTTTATGTACAGAATCTGAATATCGCAAAATATTTTTAAAAATTGCAATAATATCGTATCGTGCATTAAGTATTGTGATAATATCGTATCGTGGGATGTATGGTGATTCCCACCTCTATAATGTAACAGAAGAATTTTAATGTCTGTGTGTGTTTTATATATTGAGTTAAGCTACGATGGATTTACAAGTAAAACTGCATCAAAATTTGGTGAATAACAAAGTTTCCTAGGTGACTGTTACTGGCTCTTATATGACTACTATCCAAATAACACACACAAACTGCTAAATTCCTGAAAGCTGACCATGTAAGCAAAACAATGATGTTCCCAGAAAAAATATTATTGAGCAATTATGAGGTAATAAACGTTCTGAATGGCGATGCTGGGTAAGCCAAGAACAAACTGGACAAACGTTAAAAGTACTCCAGTACTCCAAGCAAAACTCAATTCCAAGAAATTCATTTAGCCTTAAAAAATGATCCCTCTTTTTCTCTTTTAAAAACTCACAAAGATAGAAAGAAATTTTATTAAGCAGCTGCAGCCACAATTAAGGCCCCTTTTCCTCAAGACTGTAGAAATGTGTGTATTTGCGTCAGTGTCCTGTTTTGTAAATGTCCTTGAACATTTTTTGTTATGCCATCATGTCGATTAGACTTCACAATCTGCACAGACACAACTTCCAGTCTTTTCACTGGGAAAACATCAGTGCTTACAGCAGACAGGTCGAGGGACTGGGAATCAACAAAGGACACAGCAATATATGGCAACACATACTTCCTTGAATTTTCTCTCCTCTCCTTCAATAATGCTCTTTATGAAATTTCTGACCAAAAGGACATCGCCCTATCTGATCAATAGCTGTCCGGGAGAGAGGAATAAGGTGAACAGATGATAAAACATGATCCCAGAGTGGGAATTTGTCTCTGAGCTTTGGTCTCTGCACGTGAGGAGAAATGTGGGGAAGGGAGGAGTGAAGAGGAGCGGCCATGTGACTTCAGCCCTCCAACTGCTAAGCAAGGATGATGTGATGTGCTGAGGTGGGAGCTGTTGTTGAGGGTAGGCAGATCAGTCAATGTATGTTCTATGGAGTTTGTTTGCATAGAAGAAGTGTTCTGTGTGTTGACCTGCGCATGAGCATGTTCTGAATTATGGAAAATTAAACACAAGACGAGAGGAATCGTTTAAAAGTGAGGGAGGTAACAACAGAAAAGGGAGTTTTGAATGTAAAAATAATGGAAAACAATTAAATTATTGACTTAAAAAAAGAAAAAAAAAACAATATATATAAGCATACATGACCTCATTTAAATTGTCTCCATTACACTGGGTTTAGAGAAAAAACAAACTGAACAAAAAGACTAATGATAAGGGGACAACCTCTTCACCCATCTGCCCCTCACCCACTCTGATTTTTCTCTCGGGTATTAAGGGCTTAGCTGTGCCACAGCAGAATACAGAGGCCCAATAGACGCTATGAAGCCAAGGTCATTGGATTTATTCACAAACACTGTGGCCAGGGGTGGTTATGATTATCTCATAAAAAAGAAAAAAAAAACAGTGATACAAGTATTGGTAGTGGTTCTCAGGTTGTAAGAGAAGCTGCACGAAAACATTTAACCCATTGGTGAATGTTACTGAAGAAAGATTTTAAAATAAATAATAATGATTCTAGACAACTGTCTTCATTTACCTTCTCAAGATTGACATCAGCCTCCACTATATGCTTCAGGGCGTGACGAGGAAGTGACGCATTGTGATGCAGGAAGTGAGAAAGGGTTTCATCATCACGCAAAAAGTCTTTCAGCTTGAAACCTAAAGGAAAAAAATCCAGATACACTGATTAAAAACAATAATAATAATACCACTTTCTAGTGGTTGATTCTGACATAAAGACAAATAGTAGATATCCCAGGAGAAGAGGTTTAAACAAACTGCTTTCAAAAAGTTATAAGCTATATCTAAGCACATATCTGCAAAGAGACTGTTTTTATATTGTCAAAATTCAGTCTCACATTTATAAAATTTAAAGGCCTTAATTAAAGATTCAGTGATTCAATGATAAATGACCTCCACACACAGATAATCCTTTTTTTTTTGGCTAATTCCAAAAAAAGATAAAGGAAATGAACAATGATGGCTTTACCCAGAAACACAATGTCTCATCTGCACTCGTTGTACTTTGCTGCATTCCAGTGAAGTCAAACCATTTCAGAAACTGGCTTAAGTAAGCTGTGTGGTTAAACACATGCACGCACACACAATGACTTCTCTCTATTCCTCAGCTCCGGGTTTGGAACTCAGCCGGGGTTACTACAGGGCATTCAACTTTGGACTAAATATTGTGTCTTCTTCTCCTCTATAAGGATTTAGCTCCCCAGATTTTCCCATCTCTCCTTTCACACAGCGTTCTGCCCTCTAACTAACATTTTAGACCATTTGAAAGCCATCTATTTACTAGCCGTGAATGAAACTACTAACTAGAATAATCATGTAGCAAGAACAGGAACTCCTTCAGCTCGCAAGAATAGATTGTTGGTGGAAAGACATACTTTTATATCAACTTTTTTCCTTTAAAAAAAAGGTTTACGCATTCTTTTACCACCCTGCCTGATTACTAGCCGTCTATTCTGTTTTTATCTGCTCTCATCTAGTCTGTTCTCAACTATAAATCAGGAATGCTTGTTTAAAAAACATCTTCCTACAACCCCTCTCATCTTCCATTCCTTTCCCATCATCTTAAGTAAATCTTTTTCTGCTCTCTGGTTTTTATAACAAGCACAGATGCAAACGCACACAAATTCATGCAGACAGGAAACACTTGTCTCGACTGAACTGAACATCCCCCGAGAGGAAATGAAAGGGAACAGTGTGTTTCTGTGTGTTTGAGGGCACATGTGTGGTGTCACTTTTTTTAGTGCCTGCATATCTACGCGCCATAGTGTGTGAATTGTTTGTAAGGGTGAAAGTTTTAACATCTACATCCTTTTAAAGTCCTAAATACCCTTACCAGTCCTTATGGACCTGTGCATGTACAACTAATTGTGTGCCTTTGTGTGTCTTTGTCTATGTGTGACCTCAAGTCCCAGCTGGTAACAGCTAGGGAGTATTAATAAGGTCTAATCAGCGCCCCAGTAGGAAGTCAAAGCTCCCATGGTGCACCGCATCCAAAGACCCTTCGGGACACACCAGTGTGGATGGTGCAACCTTGTTGAAATGGAAAATCTAGCAGTACTTTGTGCAGTCAGCAACTTATCACTTATCAGGAACAGGAACAGTTTTTGAAGTATTTGTTTATGTGTGTTTTTCCTGCGTTGGTGCCAGCCTGATATGAGGGCGAGTGCCATATTAACATTTGCAAGTCTGTACATGTTCCTGGAATTACCTATCAATCTTGTTTGTAATTAAACAGTACTGACATCACACACCTTAGCGACCGTGGCATCACTGGTCAAACTAGTTCAAAATCAAGCTGTCATTTCTGTGATACCAAATCTGTCACAAAAACTCATCTAACAGACTTAAGGTGAAATTAACCTCAAGGGGGAAAAAAACTGCTGGACTGTCTACGAGTATGTTGGCATGTGAGCCTATTTGTGTTGTAGATCACTCTCCATTCACTGATTATTGATGTTACATAATAAGAACTATAATCACTGTTCTGAAAGTTTTTGAGTGTCTTTGCAAACTGTTGTTAAAGTCTCTACTTCAAAAGCTCGGGCTAAAAAAACAAAACAACACTCAAATAAAGTCTTTTAAAGCAGTCAGGCAGATTGAAGACGGCGGAAGATTCACTATGCAATTCCAATTAAGCATTACTTCTGTGAAGATTAGCAATATGGTTAAGAATCAAAATCAAAATATATTTACCGCTCATCTACTCTTATGATATTAAACACATTTCAAAAACATATTGCATATATAGCAATGGCAATATGCAGCATATTGGATATTGCAAATTACTGCTGAATTGTTTACTTTGATGTATTTGTCCATGTCATCTCACACCACAGAGATGACATGGACTATTAGATCTGTTAGATCTGATTAATGAAAATAACATACAGTGTCATCCATTTGTCTTGTTATCTAAAGTCAAAAAGCTTATCCGTGTCCACAACACTTCACAATCCACCTTTATCAGTTAAAGTCTTATTGAAATGACCTCCCTACAAGTGCTGAATTATTAACCAACATGTGAGAGGCTCCACTCTCAGCTCTTTGATCTAGGCTGTTATTCTTAAAGCATCACTCTGAAGCAGCACCAGCTCGGTTTGCCCTCTTTGGCATCACACAGCGCTGTCTCTGCTCTATATCAGCTCATTTCCTTTTGTGGATTAAAAGAGATACTGAGTGGAATATGGGATTGACGACTATCAGACCGCTGCGCTTTCACAAAGCAATTATGATGAAGTGCACAGATACAGAGAAACTGTGTTAAAAAGAAACCCCATGGCTCCCTGTTCACTCCATTTAAAATAAAATGTAATAACGCACAGATAGATAAGATATATCACTGGTTTTTAAGGCATTCCAAAGAAATTCTGACAGAAAAAAGGAATACGATATCACACGCCACACAAGGCATGGAAACTGAGAAATCTTTACAATTGAAAACTGCCAGTCCATATTTTCTTTGTGGGAGCTGATTTGTTCGCAAACCATGCTTTGCTTTGTAGGAATCATTGCATAATGAATTGTATCTCCAGGCTAACAAAACAGCAAAGTCAGCTAAGGTACCCAAAATAACAAGAAACTGATTGCCGTGTTTTATTGCATAATTTATAATTGCTTTAGCTTCTCAGTATACCAGAAAATAAATGTACTCATTATTGCGTGAGTATAAAAGCAATGAAACACTAATGAGTCAAACAAAAGAGCAGCCAGATTAATTAGACTTCCTCGTTTCACATCACCAATTAAGGGAGGTTAGTAGTTACATCACTGCTGTTTAATGTTGTTATACACTGTCCTGAAATGCCTTCCTTGTGATCCTCCTTTTTATCCTTTAATAATGTTTTTTTCATAACATCATTATATGTTTCCCCCCTAAATGTGCAAACTTTATCGGTAACAGACAGGAAGAAACAATACTCCAATCCAGACAAAGTAGAAAATCCTTATTATGATTATGCTGTGATTGTCAGGGCAGTTTAGACTTTGCTACCACCAGCGACACATAAAAGTGGAGAAGTGCAACACCCACTAGCTGCTCAGAAAACAGGCCCATGACATCTGGTGGACTGCGATAAGGGGCCTCTGAGTACTCAGGGTACCATTAGTTGCACGAGCTGGTACACTGCAAACTTGATCTTAAGTCACTTTATCTACGTTTAGCATATTTTTGTCAGTGTATTGATCTGCAACGACTGAAGTCTATCTCACTGCAGATCACAAGACATTACAGCTCTTACTTGTACCTGGAAATATATTCTTGGGTCTTTTTCAGAGCAAAAAGGGAGGAGGAGTGGGTTAAAGGGTGATCAATGATCAGTCACCTGATCCTCAAACATTTACTAACACAAAAAATACCAAATAATCAAAGGCACAAACTTACGAGCAGTGTTTTTCTGAAGATTCCTGAGGGCTCTTAGCAGTCCCTTGTAGCCTTCATAGCTCTTATCATTCTGAGTGTACAACAGGATCTTCTTGGCATCAGTGAACAGACGGGAGATTCTGGTGTTTAGAGAAGGATGAGAATTGGATGAAACAAAAAAATGTGTTGTTTGAATTCTGTGAATCAGTGCATAAATTGTTAAATATTAATACATTCGACAGCCAAAGTACTCACATAGAATCATTAAAATTTCCCACCACCCCGGGACTCTCTCCAGGCGTGGGATTACGGAAGCAGGGGTTGTTGGCATTACAGATGATACCTTGTACCCAGGGCAGAGTACCTGCTGAAGGCATGGCCTTGTTTGGGAAGTGACCTACAAATTCAGATATAATTTGATGTAATAATATCAGCTTTTGTTAAATGAAGTCATAAAACAGATGACAGACACTGCAGAAGAAAACCTGATAGCATTAAACTACCAACTGGGAACATATACATCATTGCAACATCAGTATTAAAGAGTGCTGATTTTATCTTTAACATAATTTGAACTCTCATGAGCTAACATTACCGATATAACCACAATTGACAGAGGCGAACCAGTTATTATAATACAAAAGATAAGAAGAGAAAGCAAACCATTGTCAGAAAGTTGACACAGCTATGATTAACTTTCTGTCATGAGGTTATTGGGTTAATTGCGATGCAGCTGAATTGAAAATTTGAGGAAATTCTGTTGGAGGTGACAACTTTCCTTTTCAAAAGTGGAAAAAAAAAATCTTTACGAATACTACCAGGATTATTTTGTGCTTTCAATCAATGAGTTGCAATCTTATTGACTTAAATGGGGCCAAAGTTGTGAAACCAGCTGTATTGACAGCCAGTAATGTAATTCCCCGAGTCTTATCACATGTTCACTCAGTGCAAGTAAATGTTGGCAAGTCCAACAGATTCTTCTATGAATAAAACAAAAATTCCCTGGATGAGTAAAGTAGTAATCTAACACATTTGGCATAGTTTTCCAGAATTTTTTTTTTTATAAAATGCAGAACAACTGTTAGAAAGTTCAGACCGATGATACCCAGTTCACTTAAAAGTAGGAAAAACTTGCAGAAATTTTTAAGATGATGCTTTTAACAACACTTACATTCATGTTGTTCATAGGGCGGATAATATATTCGGACTGATATCAGGATGAAAAAGATGAACAGGGGCCAGATGATCTCAATCAGCAACTGGATCTAAGACACAATGGATGATGACAAAGCTTAATCAATGAAAAGAAAGCAGGCTTTACAATCTTCATGTGAAAAAATAAGTTAATCATCCCAAAACAATGGGTAATCTATTTTTTACCTTGCTTTTGTGTGTTTGTGTATTTACAGTTCATCTAAGGGTATTTCTACTGCTTTAAGACAGAAAAATATCAAGTGCGTGAGGAAAGGGGCTATCAGCTGTTGCTCTTCAAACATTAATCCCAGCATGACTCTAAAGTAAAGTATATGGGTTAATAAGAGGAGACGGAGTGAGACAGAGAGATCTGCTGGATTTAAGGACTGTGGGTTTGTCCATCTGCTCCATATGGCTTCCTCGCTTCATCTGCTTTTGACACAGGCTTTAACAGCATGCTAGACATACAATGTAGGGATAAAGAACAAAGCCAACGTCTCAGAAAATGTACTGTATCCCATTGTTGCAAATAATTGGACCGAAAGTCACGCAGCTAAGCCGTCACTTTGAGCAGCATTTTCGACTTGATGGACAAATGGCTTAATTGTACACAGAGAAGCCTTTATATTATATATTTATAATGGAATACTATTCAACACTTGGGAACTGAATTTCATTTACATAACTTTGAGTGTGTAGGCATCAACCAACACAAGAGTAACTGGATAATGGATCTGACACATAATTGTGTCATCAAGCTGTCTTCAACTGATTCACAGTAAACAGCAGCACTTTTCTTTCCAAGTGGCTCAAAGGACAATTACACTGTTGCCATTGCATTGGGCTATGCAATGCAATAACCCGTATAAACAAGCTTCTGCAATGCTTTTATGACTAGGCATGTGGCATTGGAAGATCACATTCAAAGATCACATTTAAAGTAAACCAACTAAAAAGTGAGACAAAGCATTGCTGGGAAATCATAAACGATGTATCTGTCTTTTTTGTGAGGAACGATACCATGGGCAATAGTAGGAAATTATAGCAACGATAAAACCAAACTGAAAGAAGAAAAATAAAAGGTACACAATCTCCTTGTGGGTACTGAATAAAAGGTATTTAACCCCCCAAAAAATTGGTTTAGTGAAACACTGATAAATAGGAAAACATTTTAAGAGTCACGACAAACAGATAAAACAAATACCCAAATACAGGATTAATCAGTCAATTGAGCTACGCTGCTACTTACAGTCTGTCTCCGTCGGTAGGTGAAGTTCTTCCAAAGCAGTAAACCCAGCTGAGTGGAGACTGCCATGTTGCCGTCTTCCCAACCTCACTGAGCACGCTCCTGCTCCTCACTGTGAATCCACACAGACAAGAAAGAGGATCAAACACTGTATACAGGACTCATCAATAACAATCTGCTCTGCGTGAAAAGTCCACTAATTAAACAAAGTCAGCTAACTGACTAACTAAACCTCTATTCCCTGTGGATAAAGACACGGATGACAAAAAATATACTCCACTGACGCACAAAAAAAAAAAAAACAGAACAGAAAGTTGTTACATGTTACATTAGCAAAACCATGATTACCAAGATCACGCATTTGTACCGAATATGGCTGTAAACTCAGCCTCATCATGTGACAGTAGGCCATGAACATGGAAACAAGAAAACAAAAAATAATAATGATGGCAAAAACATTCACCTATTTAACAAACTGTTTCAATCTGAAACTCAGAGCCAAGCCGAAAGTATCGCTACAGTTGACAAATGAAGCCAACTCTACTGACTGAGGAAGGGTGCTAAACCCTGCAAACTCAGGTCCACTTCATGTAGCCCCGTCTGTACCAAAGTTAAGTGACGCTTCTTTTGGGAGAATGACTGGGTGGGTGGGTGGGGGGGGAAATTCGTCATGTGGTACGAGTTGTTAGCTACCACCCCCCTACCCCTTCTTTTCTTTAATCACAAAATAAAATTCATCCTGTTAACGCTCAGTATCGCACACAATACTGCGTCTCATTTAAAAGTTAAAGTTATCACCGTAAACCCATTTATTCCTATTGTTTAAAACAAAATAATCCACTGATTAATCGGAGTTTCTTTCAAATGCTTGTGAAAATCTGCGTGGGTGGAAACTTTTCCCTGCCTATTTGTTTGCTCTATCTGCAGCTCGAAAAGTCCTTGGATATTTGCTCAGATGTGTTTTATGCAACGCGATCTAATGAGACTACCTATACAGTCACTTATAGTTTTATTTCAGTTTCTGTTTTTTAATACCAGGAACAACTGATGATAGAAAATTAATCAATGTGAATAATTAAAACAAAGAAAGCCTTGGAAATCTGAAACACGGCATTATCAAGAATTAGTCAGTACATTTGTTCTCCTGGTGATCAAAAGTTAACATAAAAACTCTTTAATAAAGAACTTAAGAGTCACTGCTGCTCAAGGCTGATACAACTATTAATTAAGGTCACTGAAATCTATTTTACTTGATGTTAACTGCAGTTAGAGAGGAAGACGTTGTAGCAATTTCAACCATATCTACTTTCTTCTATATATAAAATGACATATCAAAAATAGTATAAGGGCTCATTCCTGACATCTCAACATTTCACTGAGCTCAAAAACTATTAACAGTAATGCACTTTATGTATTTTCAGATTTGATGGTTTTATTGGTGATGAAGTTGGATTATTTTTGGTGGAAGAATTAATGCTGTGCTGTTTATTACGCAGAAGTCCTTTATACAGAGAAAAGCTGGCTGGATTTCACAAAGAGCAGGATGACAAAATAACAATGTCAAGGACAGGGTGATGTTGAAACATGATCTTAACTGATCTGCCTGTGGGCTGAAAAACCTTGTCCTTATTAAGCCATTCATACACTTCTCTATGGTTTTACACCGCATTTTTGCTATTTCAAGCAAATAACAATCTAACCACATTCTCGGGTGTTTTGCAGAATGAAGCGAATTTATAAGTAATCAGTAAATCCACTTAAATGCATTAAATGTCGCAATAAAAACTAACATGAACTTTGGGAACAGCAAACAATACTCTAACCCCTGTCCTTATTCAGCTGTACTCCTACATCTGTTTTCTCCATGAGTCACTTAATTTAATAACAGAACTGGGGGGCATATATAACAGTTTCAGAGAAACAATGTGAGATACCTGGAACTGACTGTTGAGAGCCTCTTCACTGAAAAAACAAACCTAAAAGCAAAACATCAGCTGTCTGATTTTTCGTTATTATTTTTATCGCTGTTGACCATTTCTGATGACCATTCACTGAGGATGTGGGGGAGAATTCTGAAAACCCCGAAGACAAAAAAACATCATCAGCACGATCTTGTGTTTTATCACAGCTGATGGTGAATGCGGAGAACACCATGTTTATTACCATATCAGAGACAGCAATGGTGCTGTAGCAGATGGTGAACTATGCATACAATGCATTCTTTCTATGCATTTCGTCATTTAACACACACAGTGAATAGATGTCACTATTCTTTTCTACTAAATACATGGGATTTAAAAAGAAAAACATATGTTTTGTCTTTTTACTGGCAAAATTTATTGTTCTGTAACTGCCCCCCCCCACCTTCCCCTCAACTGAACCCCGCGTTTGCGTCCTTATTGCCAATTACAAACCTTTGCATTCATTTACCTTTAATTCTATCTATATTTTCTCCAATAATACAACCAGCTCAACATGACATCCCGATAAATCATTATCCGGGATTTGTATGATTCTGAGACACGACGTGGTGGAAATGCGTCGCATACAGAGAGACACGAGCGGTTCTGCTTAGTGATGAGAAGCCCGTACAGTGCAGAGCCAATGCGCCTCTAGTGGTAGACACACAAAAATTTTATTTTTAATACTTGTTTACCATCAATCCTCGCTCACGTGTTATATCACTCTCACACATGATTTTCCCCCCTTGACTTCATTGTCTTGCTTTGTGTAAAACACCTGACAAATCACTCAGAGTTTTTAAAGAGAGCGTTTTCGATATTAAGAAAAAAAGAAATATAAAATCGTCGATGCTTTACTGGAAAGACGCGTTTATGCTTCCCTAAATCACGAATGAAAAAAACAACCTACAGTAATGCATATCGTCATCACTGCGTACATAGCTACACATAAAAAAACCTACATTCTCGTCACCACTGCGCACATACACATAGATTTAAAAGAAAAATACTTTTTTTTCACTGACAACAAAAAACTAAAATAAAGGAAGAAATTACAAGCAGCATATAGTTAATAGTCATAGTTGAAATTGGCCACCTTTTGCACTACAACCAAATGTCAACGATATAGCAGACTTCAAATCATCGTCTGACAGAGAGTTTTGTGCTTCTGTTTCATTGTGTTACTGAGCTGAGGTTACTGGCGGTCATCAGCTTTGCGACGCTGACCCACAGCAGCAGTATCAAGTAAGCCAAAGTGAAGGCAGAAGTAGGGTGAGCAAACCTTCAGCATTAAGAGGCAACAAATGGGACGACAAAATATCGATGTAACAAAGACCACCTATACATACGACTGTCACCATGCAAAGGGCTCTGTCGTGGATTTGCGTTAATTGAGGAAGAATGTAGATATTTTTTGTTTGTTTGTTTCTACGTTTTTAGTTTTTCTTTAAGGGTTTGCAAATGAGGACATTGCAACAAACTGCCTTTTATTTTTGGTATACCTCACCGGAAGTCCTGTACTTGACTATAGCTACCTTGACATCGCTTTTTTTAACACCACATAAGACACTTGCGCCACAAAAGAGCAAAAAATAAGGAAAGAAAAAATGCATTCACTTGTACTTAAAAAAAAACCCAACAGTACTGACTTAAACTTAAAGTGTCTATTGAGGCACATTAACGTCACTGGTTAACTCTGCGACTTATAATTAGCCAATAATTAAACAATATAAATTTTCATCAAAGAAGAAAACTACATTTTCACTCACGCCGACTGAGAATATTAAGATGACAACATCTTCATAAATAGTAATATGAATTTTTTTCTTTAAAAGAGATATTCTCACACTCTTTGTTAAACAAAGAAACGCACAGTTTCTCACAAAAGTCAAAACTGCGCTTCCAAATCACCGACCTGTATCCTGCACGGTGTTTATATCCACTCCTTCTCATAAACTGAAATCCTTCGTTCAAAGGGTGAATAAAATGTTCTCCTCAGTTGTTACGGTGCACCGTTGCTCTCTCTCTCACTGGCTGACAAAATGTTTTTTTCTTGTCCGCCAGGGTTTTATACCGCAGCTCGATGCGGAGCAGAGAAGAGCAGCAGCAGAGGTAACTAACGGTCACCGTTTGTTGCTGCTCCCATATAAGGAAAGCACGTGCGGAGGCAAAACATGTCTTAAAGGGCCAGCGACACTCACGCGCCTCTGTGCACTGTGCCGCTTTTCAATAAGTGGATGATTCATGGAAAAATTAAATTAGCAACAACACTTCTTTTAGACTTAATCAGATTACTGACCATTGTTCTATGTCCATTTAATAATAATAATAATAATAATGCGTTATTATCTCTTTCTCTTGATAATTTAAGTAAAATTATGCACAGTGGATTGAGTTCAAGAAATTTAAAATGAGATTAGGTATACAACATAATCGTAAAAATGTAGAACACAATATATGCATGTATTAGATTCTGTAAAGATAACATTTCCATATCCATATGTTGTGTGGGTAAAGGGCATGGATATATTGATAATTTAGAGAATGAATATTTAAAAGGCCTATACAAACACAGAACAGTTTCTATTTCAAAAGGTCCTGTAGATATACAAGGGAGTTGCAAAAATACTGGATTTTCAGTCAACAAACTGTACACTTGTATTCTTCCTGAAAAGCAATACTATAGGTGAGTATTAATGTGGCTCTATCTGTATATGTGTATTCTGCCTCCTGGCCAATGTGTGCACAGATAGGCTCTGGCCCTTTGTGACCCTGAAAAGGATAAGCGGCTTAGAAAGCGCATGGATGTTAGCTTGTCATTGCTTCATTTCTAATTGCTGCTTTCATCCTTCAAACCTAAACTCAGATCACGGCAGGCTAAGACCACTCCAGGTCACGTGGAGTGATGCGGTAATGCACAATAAACAGTAGATGCTGTACAGCAACTATGTGCTGTAGTGATTTGGATAAGAAATGAGATTATCCTCTTTCAGAGCTGCAGCAGTGCTATCACAGTCAGCTGGGATAACATTGCTGGGGTAAGTAAATAGATCCACTTCAAAGGGATGCAATCCAGCAGAATCCCCTTCGAGATGAGTTTGAGTTTTGATGTCTTTCACCGAACTCTGAAACTAGGAAGCTTTTATTTGTAATTCTTTGCTTTGTATTGCACTGTGGTCAGATATGTTTAATGTGGCCTGTTCATAACTTACTGACTGAACAATGTTAATATTTAATAACTTGTGTAACTTGACTAATCTCAAAAGTTTAATTATAGCTGCCACAAGTTGCTGCTGGTCATTCATATGCGTCTATCTGGCCATCACTTTCACTTTGATCAATGACTGTGCCCAAGTTTACAAAAAACAACAACTTTCACATCATCACTTTTTAAATGTTCCTTTTCTTTGAATGTAAAGAGAAGCAAAAACAGAAATTCTTGTAGATTCTGTTTAATCTCAACAGAATCTGTAAAAATCTGTTAACTCAGGCTCTTTAATGAAATGCTAATAACCAATGCCTTCAAGAATCAAGAAAAATTGTTACAATCTATTCTAATGAGAGAACACTATCTCTATTACTTTGCCTGCTCACTAGCCCCAAAACCTTTGTCAACTTGCTAAGTGTGGTTAAATATGGATAACTGGATAGCTCTGCTGTCCAACAAACTTCCATTCAGCAACAACTCTAAAACCTTTGCATGCCCACAACATCAGTGACAATTGGCAACAACTTCTGCTGTAAGAAAAAAAAAACATCTTTTGACAAATTAAACACCACTACTGTCAATTTTTTGCAAGATAAAAGTTTGGACTTCTCTCTCTCTCTCTCTCTCTCTCTCTCTCTCTCTATCTCTCTCGCTGGTCTGTATCAAAGGGATAAAGACCAGCAATCCCCTCCAACACTGATTCTATTTGTTTACTGGTAAGCCTTTGTTGATGTTTGAGAAAAGCTGCAAGATGGGTGCATGATGTATTACACAGATTCTCTGATGTACAAAGAACATGACAGTCATCTGGCAATGACATGCCCTTTGATATACTGCAATGGATTCTGACTAAATGAACTGCAGAATCTGTCCAGAGTCTTATCGTCCTTTGTGATCTTGCAAACTTCAAATTACTCAGCTTTAGAAAATAAAAGAAACATTATAAACCTCTATTTAACTAACTATATAACTATAACTGTTCTCTAAACATGGGGTGAAATTAAAGCACCATCTCCTGTCTGTCACAGTAATTAGTTACAGAATCTCCAGAATTTTGTGAATCAGTGAAGATGGATCACAGTTATCTAGGTCATGCAGAAACAGTAATTAATTGACTGAGTTATACAATAACCTGTTTAGCTGTTTATTTTATCTGAAGACTTTGGACTAACTAGGGAAAATTTAAACTGCTTCTGGGCTACAGAACTCACCCAGTGGGCATTACAGAGATCTAAATGAAAGCTCTCAGAGTACTTAAAGACAAAATGAACGCTTGTCTGACAAAGCCAAGTGGATCCTAAGATGCATGTCTCCTTCTCAGTTTACTGTAACAACTCTGGACAGTTCATTGTTTCATTAGAGTCTGTGTTTACGTTTTGTTAACTCAGTCAGTGCTGAACTGAAGGCAGCGTACACAAACACTAAGGTAATTAGTCTTTCAGTTAGATACATATAATGGTTATTAGCTTTTGACTGAGCTGCACACTTTAAGTTCTCTGGACAAATCGTTGTTTCTTTTCTCTTTGGAACAAAGGGATCTGAAATAAAATGTAAGATGTGTAATCTCTTTATTGAAAACAGCTTATTTTATCCATAAAGAGACACATTGTGACACAGTTCTGTTGTGTAAAAAAATGTAAAAAATATAGCAAAACCTTGCTCAAGTTTCCATAGTTTTTAAAAACATGTGTCTGCATTAAAAACGAGAGTCCAACCACAGCAAGTGTTTTTCTCAAAACTGATATTTCCAATAATTGTCCATTTTCTTTGGCTATCCAAAGTAATCTTGAGTGAAACCAACAATAATCTTCTATCTTTATTTATTCCATTGGAACAAAACAAATCATACACCACAATGTTTGAGACACCCAAATCACCTTCCTACAAAGAGACAATTATACCAGTGGTTCCACAATGAAGACTGATATGGTGCCAAACCTTAGATCTATTAACCTCCACACTGATCTCATTCTTAATAATGCTTCAAATGTACCGACTCCAGCAGTTACAAATGTCTCACATGCACTGAGTCAGCTGGTTTCCTCAGTAATATGAGCCTCATTATAAACTAAATGGTAAGCGGACTGGTTCTTATATAGTGCTTTTCCAATTTACCTGAGCATTCAAAGTTCTTCATACTTCATAAGCTACATGAAGTTTCTGTAAACTCATTCTCCTATGATTCATTCACAGATGAGCCATATAGAGCAATATTCTCTAGACAGATCTTCACTCTGTCTGTACATGCATTAAATTTATGTAAGAGGATGTTTGTTCGTGTATACATCATCCGACATTGCTTTTAAATATCATCATTGTTGGTCATTTGATCTGCAGAAAGACGTCTAAGATATTTAACTTTATTACAGAGAGTAAGATTATTATCTGATTATTTAAACTTGAAAATCTTTGATATTCGTCCTCCTTGGTTCTACAAATCATTGTGCAGTGTTCTGGCATTGTGTCTGTTTTCCACACCATAAGCAGAACATGTGTGAAGAATTAGAGACTACTAGGACTAAATACCATAAGATCATCTGCATACATAATATTACCAACTATGCACTTAGTGTTATAGGCTCTGAATGCCTTTGATAATTCATAAACATGCAGATTAAAAACTATTGGGGACAAAATTGCTCCTTGTTGAACTCTGTAGCCCACCGAGGGGCCAAAATGATAACCCCCACCCCCCATTTTTCTTGCAAGGTTTGTTTTCCATATCAATAAACCAGAATTCTCACACATAAAGACTAATGAATTTCTAATGTTCAAAAACAGTTTAATAAATGCACTGTCAAGAAAAGTAAGAGTTAATGATACAGCATTTGTAGAGGAATGTGTCTTGAAATTACAATAGTATACATTGGTGAGCTGGCAACCCAATAATGTATATATATCACCAGTACAAAGGTAACTAACTAACTATTTTTTTTTTACCAATAAAGAACATTTGAATGATCCAAGCCAACGGTCATACCTTCATGTGGTCACAAGTCTGAATTAGAAGAGATTCCAAAAGCACATTAATTTCCTAAGAGCTTGTAGTATTGTGATCAAGTAAGCGAACTCACACTGTGCCAGCCATGGCAAACTATTGTTCTCCAGTCAGTGGTAATAAAGACACCAACCCTTTACATATAATTGCAATAAATGAAGTGAAGAACACTTCACAGGAATGACAGATATTCTGATCAGTTTTCATGAAACTAACTTTACATCACACAGTTTCTCAATCCTCCTACCTCACTCTAATGAAAACAGGCATCTCCAACTATCCCTCTGGACTGAGCAGAGCCGAAAATGTTGTACTCGTGTGCACTGTTTAGATTTTGCTGTGTGATTTTTGAGTCAGTTTTATTCCTCTTATTCTTGCTGTCTTAAGATACTCTGAAACCAGACACTGTGACTTCTTATTTTTCCTAAATGTCATTGTCATAGCATTTTTGTACTTCCCACTGAAAATGTGAAAAAGTGATGGAAGGGAAATATGCCAGAAAATACTTTTTCTTATTGTGACTCATTGTGACTAAGAAATCAAGCCAATGTTAGCAGCCTTGTTTGTGCTAAGGCGCAATTTGCACAGATACAGTGATGGAAACTCTGAGATAATAATAAGGGTCCACAGTTATGGTGCACATCTAGTCAGTCTCTTTAGAAAATGCATTGAAAATGATTAATTTAATTAACTGGTTAAATCCTTGAAACCATTGGGAAAGACCATAGTTATTATTACACGGGACTAAAGCCTTCTTTGAAAACAAAACATATCAGTGTCACTGGTGTAGTTTGCTGTCATATAAAGCTTGTTATCTGAGACACTTACTTGTGTCTAAAATGTGAAAAACACAAAGAGAAGCACATGGACTTAACAGGGGAACAAGGCTCCCATGTCAAGGTTGACCTGAGTGATGAGGTGAAGAAGCCATAATCTCTTCAATAAGGACTTCTCAAGAATTTCTTGCAGGCAGTTTTTATTCTGGGTTTCTGAATGTGGGTTTCCATTAAAATACAGCTTGTTGATTCTCTCGCTTATGCAACTGAAAGCATATCTACTGATCTTTTCATCTATTTTTGTCATCTATTAATGTGTCTTTGTCTCAGTTAATGAATCGTTTCTTTGTTTCGTTTTTGAATAAGGGACCAAATGTGTCTCAGCTTCCTCGTTTTCGGGTTGACCGATAGTAACCCGGGTCTCTCTCTTTTTGCAGGATTTAATTAACATGCAACATGTTTCACTTTCAGCCGTGCAGCTCGTAAATTGTCGTCCTTGGAGAAACATATCGTAATTTTTAAGGAGTACCTATGCTTGAAAAATATGCGGGTCCAGAAAAACAGGAATAAAACAGGTCAGGATGAAAATGAAGAAGAACAGGAGGAGAAGGAGGATGATTTTGTCCGATAGTAACCCCGGCAGTGGAGGAAGGGAGGTTTGTCCGATAGTAACCTCGGCACAGAGAATGATGGAGAAAAGCAGAGTAGGAGGGGGTGGTGTACATATCACCTAAATTTAACTCCGCATCGCAAAAATGTGTCACATCTGTTTGCTGTGCTTTAAAGAAATTACTGCCCTAAAACTGCATGGTTTTTAAAACCGTGTCAGTGCCACATTACACCCGTGGTCTTTTGCACTAAGCAATACGGCGAGATAAACACGACACGGGAGTTTATTATTATTTTTCTTATATTTGCATATATTTATCTAATGATTGTCACAGATAACATTGAACTGGTCTAAGTACAATAGGACACCTTTCTCCTAACTGTGCAGCAGGCTACAAAAATGACTCCCGTATTCAGGAGTTCTGTTATACCGACTCCCTGCATGCAACGTAGACATCTTATGTAACATTAAGGAGCTGTGGGAAATTTGATTGACAAAAACATTAGTAACATAACATAATAATGAGGTTCTTTCCCCCACTTGTTCTAAATTCCGGACTATTGTGTTTTATTGTCTGGCATTCGTGTAGGGCAGTATCATTTATGATTATGGCAGCAAGTGTCACTGTTCCTTAAGTGCTCCACAGAATGCAGTTTACCTTCCTCTCTTCTCAGGAAGTGAAAAATGCAGAATGGCCTAAAGACACATGCATAACACAATCAGCGTAGTCTTTAAAATCATATTTGTCAGATGTCAGCAGACATACATATTTAGCCTATCTGGAAAAATGAGCCCACGTTAAAGATGTGTGCTAGTATCTACATCTATTTGAAGGTACTAGCGATCTGTGGACATCATTAATGGAATATAACATCAGTATGGAAGTCATTGCCTTTAATCATTGCCTAAAGCAGGAGGCTGGCTGGAGTTATTAAAAAAAATAATAAATTAAAAAATGGTACTTTATTCTACTGCAGTCTGTGCCCTGTGATATTTTGTGTTTGACTTTTGTGTTACAATATGTATATTTATCATATTTATTGTGTATGTTATTCATTTAAATATTTTTTAAAGGCCCAACAAGGGACAGACATATTTCTTTTTCTATTTCTTTTTCTATCTTTATTCTTACGGTTTTCGGAGGTTAAGAACGGCATTTGAACGCATCGCGGTTTGACCGCAAGTTACCTCGCACTGCAGCCGCCGGAGAACTGGGTGAAAGGGGAATGATGTCACTGCTTAGCCGACGGATGAGAACAATAAAGACGCCGAGACTACTGGAAATGGTTACTGGGCATAAATACAGCAGCGAAGACGCTTGAATAATTTATCACTTAAAGCATGTTTTAAATCTGAACAGGACACAGATACTAAGTTTACATTTCTTAAACTTACAGTATCATTTAACGTGGAGTCAGTTATACCGGATAGTTTTAGAACAGTTTTGTTTCCCTTTCCTTTTTCCTGTTTCATAATCATAAACAAAGAGGCTTTTCATCTGTCAACTAATGACTTGTTAATAGTTCACTTAACATGTTTGTTTTTATTTTCATTGCCACACTTCAACACTTATATAAAGATCCATAGCTGCAGATAATTTAAGATTAAATCTCAGAATCGTTGCTGTTTGTTTCCTTTTTAAACAAGTTGTGTGTTGTGGATCCAACCAGGTCACATCAGCAGCAGAAACTGACACAAGCTCAGCTCAGAATGAACTATATATGCTGCGAGGTCAATCTGTGCTTCACTGGATAAGTAATAAATCAGATTTAATTGGCTCTGATGTGGCAAGAAGTTCTAAGAGGACCGGGGGTTTTAAATCACAAGAAAGGGTCAAGAAAGGATCACAGCTTTGAATCCATGACCTATGACAGAGTCAAAGGAATAAATAAACTTTTCTGTATTGTAATTTAAAGATCTAAAGAAAAAAAATCACCAGGAAAGCACATAAGTAATCTCTGGGTGACCGTACAAATTTTATGTTGAGTACAGTGCGGTCACTGAGCTGCTTTCTTGTGTGTATGTTGTTGTTTTTTGATCATGTGGGCTATTATCAGTTGCTATTAAATATCTCAAAATCTTAGCGACAAAAATGCAAACTGCATTGTTTTCCTTTATTTTGTCTCTTTGTTGATTTATTGCATAAACTCATGACCAGTAACTCACACACTGAATAATGATTTTCCATGTAGCTGCAATGAAGCTCTTTCACTCCACTGGGGACGACCTACATATTTGCAGTTGTTGAATGAGCCTGTTGTTGTTGTTGTTGTTCCACTGGGTTTCAGATTTTTGATTTCTTTTTCTGGGAACCATCTGAAAGAATGTATTCTCACAAGTCATGACCCAAACTAATTTGTATTCTGTTATGTGCCCTATGTCCTGTTTTATTTCTAAGCAAGCATTTCTAAGCAAGTGGTAAACAAGTGTTTCAGCTTTTGGGACCAACTGTACAAATAGATCCATACACAATTATAAAATGTTCTATTTTTTGGTTCCCATTATAACATCTCTGCAACAAATCCAGCTATGATGAAGCTTATAATAAGCTTATTGGCTTCACAGCTTGTTTATACTTTGTTTAATCATCTCTAAAATGATATCAAAGGCCCTTTTGAAGGGTGTGAAAAGCTAAGTCTTGACCTTTGAAATAAAAGCATGGGAAAAATATAGCATTAACTTCATATAGTGACAAAGTGACAAGTGAAAAGTGGACAACTGTAGTTTCTGGTAGGGCTGTTCGATATAACGATATATATCGATGATGATATAAAAACGTCTATCGTTTCATTTTACGCTATTGTTTGTTTCGTGGTGTCGCAAAATAAACTCTTTACGGCAATATTTTTTCATCATTTTGATGGTCACTGTAGTGGCCATATTAATTTCTTAAAGTTCTCTCTTTCTCTTATATTTTATATAACCACACTACAGATGGACAAGCGCCTGTTTTTATGCGTTGTCTATAGCAACAACGACGGTAACACCATCGGTGTCCGCTTGTTTATGTTCCACATAAACCTTTCACAATAAAGCTCAAGATCCTGTTGAGACTTTTCAAAATAAACTGAATCACGTGAAAGAGCAGATTATTTACGGATGAGAATTAAAAAAGAGCCGCCAGGTGCTAAAAAAATAAACCTTAGAGTCAAACGTTAGAACAGGCTTTTCCCCGCAGCACGCCGTGTAATAAATACTCACAAAGAAAACGGCGGCCGTTACAACTTATGTCTAAAAATGTATCGTTTCATGTTAAAACACTCGACTCCAGCTACATGACGCGCAGCTGGAAACACTTCCCGCAAGTCGAGCTGCCCGAGATTCACAGAATTTACAGAAAATGTTACATTTTTGTGATTTATATCGTTATCGGACAATAGAATTCTTACATCGAGATATGAGATTTTGGTCATATCGTACAGCCCTAGTTTCTGCTATGGCTACTGAGGGTTTCTTCTATGTTAAAACACCCAACCTTAGTCATGAGAAGGACATATTTATAGTCTGACACCAAAAAAGCAACAAGAAAAGGTTTAAAAAAACATTATGATGGTTGATTTACAATTTTTTTTTAACTTTTACATTTTGCTAAGGGTTAAGTTAGGTTTATGGTGTGGTTGGTGTGTGTAAACACAGGCAGCTGTAGACAGTATCTCTCTGTTAGGCCTAGCCTCCGCTAATGTGAGTCGTTGACCTGGACATCTCAACTGTGTTTGTGGTCTTTGTTCTTTTGGAGCCTTTTAATGAGATTATCTGATGGTTATCTCGGCCTGTTGCAAGGTGTGAGCCATCCTGACATTTCTTTATCTTATTAGTCTTTTACTTAGCACTAATTACGAGGTATCTGGTGCTAATGACACTTCAATCTTTCATCAAAAAGACAGCGATCTTTTATTAACACTATATGGTAATAATATGGAGTTAAACTGGATAAAATTAGACCTACTGGCATGAAAAGACTTTACATCTTGCCATGTTTGATTATTTTGTGTCACCAAGATGATACGGTTATCTTCAGGCAAGGATTTGAAAACCTTTTCTTTTTATTGTTTTTAGGTCATTCTCACAGGAAACTTTAAAGATCAGTACCTACAGCTGATGGCATCATGTATACCCATGTAAAACAGCAATGATGATGCAATTCACTGTGTTCTGGGAAAACACTAAACAACTTTTTTGAAAGTTTTTTTTTTTTTTAAATAAATGGGCTACAGTTAATGTTACAGATATATAAACTCATAAATGAAACATTCATAACACCTCTCCTGTCCTTGACACCTTTTTTTGCAATATGAAAAGAAAAGAAACACATTTCCTTTCAAGTTCGATTGATGATAGTACGAAAACATTCATCAAAAGGAATCATCGGGGTAAGCGCTGTATAATACATTATTTAGCTTAGGTGAAACTTGTTTGTTGAATACAGTATGTTGCATAATGTGTTTACAGTGTGCTCTTAGTAGGCTGCTATTGTAAACTTTTCTCTGACCTGACCAGAGCGTATGTGTGAGAATTTAAGGATGTTTATGTGAACATATTTATATGTGATTTGATTTTATCTCAATGGATATCTTAACCGCAGCTGCACTCACTGAAAACTCCTCACAAAATCAGCAAGCAGGTGTCAGCAAAGTGTCAACTAAACTGTTGCACTTTGTTTTTCATTCAAGTTTTCATTGCTTTGATGACCTTCAAAAAAAGTTGTAAAATATTTTCTCACTCACTGCTGTAAACCACACCACGATGTTACTTTTTGTCAGTTTATTCCCGACCCTGTACAGGAATTCCTTTCCTTATAAATGTGGATAATTTATGGCCACATGATCAGATATCCTTTTGGAATGCAACAAGTCTTGCATGTTTGGATAACTCTGAAGAAGACTCTTCTGCAGGTCACAGAAAGCAGGTCACAGAGACAAATTTATGCATTAGAGTTGCACTTTTACTGTAAGCTGCTTGCATGTTTTATGTTGTGATCACAAAAAGGACTTAAATGTAGACACACTAAGTAAACTGGAAGGTGAAATAAACAATAGTGACTTAAATAAAAGTTTTTGGCAAACAAAAAGCCTCTGGAAGAACAGATAAGTCCCAATAAAACCATCAAAGAAACATCTGCAGATTAAAGCTGAAAATCTAAAGGCCTGAATTTGTATAGCGCTTTACACGTGTAGCCACAGCCACCCTGGGGCGCACTGACAGAGGTGAGGCTGCCGGACACTGGCGCCACCGGGCCCTCTGACCACCACCAGTAGGCAACGGGTGAAGTGTCTTGCCCAAGGATACAACGACCGAGACTGTCCAAGCTGGGGCTCGAACCGGCAACCTTCCGATTACAAGACAAACTGCCAACTCTTGAGCCACGATCGCCCCAGGCACAAAACATAAATCATACTGGGAATAATAAAAATCAGCTGTTGTGGATCTGTGCCACTGCTTTTTAGATATAGCAGAATAAGAGAAACTGGAGTCTAGTTTACCCTATTTTTGTGTTAAATTAGAATTTTAATGTAGATATTTTATGCAAACAAACAAAGCAGTCACAATTATAGTAATGGTTGAGTCAGTAAAATGGACTTTCTCACAGAATATAATAATTCTAACTGACCTCCATTGTGCTGAATGTGTGAGGAATACAGGAAAGGGACCTCAAACATCTAAAATGATATAGAAGTTATATGTGATAAGTCAGACAGTGGGCAAGTTTTCATATTTTGTCATTTGAATGTGTGTCAGTGCTGACTAGCCATCTGCCGCCCTCTGTTCTATATAACGGTCTATTCTTCTCAAACAGCTGGCGACCACACTGACCTCCGCCTATTCTCTCTCTCTGTCTGTCTGCTTTTCTTTTCTCAGTCTAGCATTTAGTAAGTATTTAGGTCCCTACACTGCATGTGGTATCCCAGCCTCACCATTTAACGTCTGTTTAAATGCTCTTTACTTTTTCAAAGGTAACGCTCGAGATCACATTTGTAACTTTGTTTCACTACAGAGCGATCTCACTGAAAACAATAAGTTGCTGTTGTGTTGTTGTCCTCCCTCAGTGTTGTGCTAAATGTTTAAAACACTAAGAGTGAGCCTGAAACACAGGGGAGTGGAAAGTAACAAGGCGACAAGGTTACTGGGTTCAAGATTAAATGTAACAAACCTACCAATGTCAAACACACTGATTTAACTGTGGGCGAGACAAAAATTAAGGGTGTTTAGTCTTTTTTGCTAGAGAAGATTTTAAATTGTGTAAAATGCATCTAAGTAGTGGTCAAAATATGAGCCTTGAATGTTAAAAAAAGAAAAACCTGTTTCAAAATTCTTTTCAAAAAGCCCAGTGCAAGTAGAGGTTGAAGGAAGATGAAGTAGAAAGACAATGAGTGTAATTTGTTTGACTGAACCCAGGAGACCTGCTGGCTGATGCCAGCTTTTATAATGTAGAGGTAGGTTCACCAGTTTTCCTGATAATTTTTAACTCAAAACAGATGAGTAACCTGCAGGTGGTGTCATTATTACATTATATCTATGCATGCAAGCAAAGCTAAAGTTAGCTATAAAAGCATAAAATATGTTGTTGTTTAAGTAATTTTAATGTATTCTATGTTAACCGCTGGTGGTCTCACAGTCTAAAAAGGTGAACAGGAACATAATTTAAGAATGTTTCTGCAGAGATAACCTGTTTTTATGTGTTCAGATCTTCTTTTCGTTTCCTTTATTTTGCTCCTGTCTCTTTAAACATTTCACCCCTGCTGACAACTTTCAGCCATTTTAGGAATCTCTGCACACTGTTTGCAGGGAAGTAATGCTATGTTATTTTGACCCCCTCTTTCTGTTCTGCCTCTTTCACCCCGCCATTTGGAATTCTTGTCCTATATTTTTCTTTCTCTGATTCTGCTGTCGCGGTTGTTTTCTCCTGTCAGGGCCTCTGTCTGCTTGTGCTGATCAAGCAACATTTACGTCCTGTGCAAGTTATTCATGCTCACAGACACGCACATGCACAACCACACGCACAACCAGCAACACACAGGGAGTCTCATTAACCAAGTTCAATGCCATGCTCAGAGATAACTTATTTAGAAAAGCTAAAGGAATTTATTTCCTAATAGGTTTTGGTTTCAGCTGTGAAAGTTCCCCTGCATGTAATAAAACACAGCTGACAGCTATTCTTCCTCAATCTTAAATGATGCTGTGTTGGGGAAGATGTCTCTGTAAACGCTTTTGAAACTAGGCACACACAGATGCAAGCACGCATGCATGTACACAGACATATACAAACAGATTATTACAGCAAAGCTCTGCTGTCGTTCCCAAAGGAGAACCCGTGGCTATTTTTGGCAGTGTGGAGGACTTAATACTGAGTGAGAGAGGTTTATAGAAAAAGGATTGAATAACCCCCGTGATCCTCTCTAGAGTGAGAGAGACAAAATTATTGCTGGTAAGATAATTTGCATTAACACAAATGACAAAACAGAAGTTTAAAGTTATAAATATAACAAAAAAACAAACAAACAAACAGTCTCCTCATTTTTCTCAAGTAATTTTCAGTAGATAACTGGAAAACCAACAAGTCTATCTGTAAATGCCAGTGATAAAAGTATCTGTCTGTGGTACCTTCAGAGGTTAATTATTAACATGCACAGCTCATTTTATGTAATGTACAACAGCTGAAAAGTACAACACCTTATACTAGAGCTGAAAATTTTGGCTGTGTGAGAAACAGCCTGCTTTCAAAAGAAAAACACATTTGCTATTAAATGCAATATCAATAAAAAAAAAACAGAGATAATACTAATGAGAGGCCCAATGACAGCAACCAATCTTAAATTGCAGTGGCACATTGTGGTACATAAAGTTCAACATTTTTAAAAGGCTACTTATTAATGAGAAAAAAATATGCTAGTTGAACCTACAAGTTGCTCTGCTGATTAAAGAAGTAAAAAATACAACTTTATAGGTGTATGGCGCCTTCAAGGTATATGTATATATATATATATATATATATATATATATATATATATATATATATATATATATATATATATATATATATATATATATATGTATGTATGCCAAGCTGTATGCCAAGAGTGAACGAGACATTAATTCACTGATCCACACCACAAGGATATACAGCAATGACATCGGAATGTTGTTTGGGCTGGAGAAGTGTAGTCGGATGGTAACAAAGAGAGGGAAGGTAGTCAGAACTGAGGGGATCAAACTACCAGAAGGCAACATTGCAGACATAGAGGACAGTTACAAGTACCTAGGGATCCCGCAGGCGAATGGGAACCATGAAGAGGCCGCTAGAAAGGCTGCAACCACCAAGTACCTGCAGAGGGTCAGGCAAGTCCTGAGGAGTCAGCTGAACGGTAAGAACAAGATCCGGGCTATCAACACCTACGCCCTGCCCGTGATCAGGTACCCTGCTGGGGTAATAGGCTGGCCAAAGGAGGAGATAGAAGCCACTGACATCAAGACAAGAAAGCTCCTTACCATGCATGGAGGGTTTCACCCCAAGTCCAGCACCCTGAGGCTGTACGCTAAGCGGAAGGAAGGGGGGCGGGGACTGGTGAGTGTCAGCACCACAGTCCAGGATGAGACAACGAACATCCAAGAATACATTGGGAAGATGGCCCCAACTGACAGCGTGCTCAGTGAATACCTCAGGCAGCAGAAACCCAAGAAAGTGGAGGAAGGCGAGGAACCATCATGGAAGGACAGGCCGCTGCACGGTATGTACCACTGGCAGATAGAGGAGGTGGCTGATATCCAGAAATCCTACCAGTGGCTGGACAAAGCTGGACTGAAAGACAGCATGGAAGCCCTAATCATAGCAGCACAGCAACAAGCACTAAGCACAAGATCCATTGAGGCTGGGGTCTATCACACCAGGCAAGACCCCAGGTGCAGGCTGTGTAAAGATGCTCCAGAGACAATCCAGCACATAACAGCAGGGTGTAAGATGCTAGCAGGCAAGGCATACATGGAACGCCATAACCAAGTGGCCGGCATAGTGTACAGGAACATCTGTGCTGAATATGGCCTGGAAGTCCCGAGGTCAAAATGGGAGATGCCCCCAAGGGTGGTGGAGAATGACCGAGCTAAGATCCTGTGGGACCAGATACAGACGGGCAAAATGGTGGTGGCTAACCAACCGGACATAGTGGTGGTAGACAAACATGAGAAGACGGCCGTAGTGATCGATGTAGCGGTTCCGAATGACAGCAACATCAGGAAGAAGGAACACGAGAAGCTCGAGAAATACCAAGGGCTCAGAGAAGAGCTCGAGAAGATGTGGAGGGTGAAGGTGACGGTGGTCCCAGTGGTAATCGGAGCACTAGGTGCAGTGACTCCCAAGCTAGGCGAGTGGCTCCAGCAGATCCCGGGAAGAACAGCGGAGATCTCTGTCCAGAAGAGCGCAGTCCTAGGAACAGCTAAGATACTGCGCAGGACCCTTAAGCTCCCAGGCCTCTGGTAGAGGACCCGAGCTTGAAGGATAAACCGCCCACAGGGGCGAGTGGGGAAAAAAATTAAATAAAAATAATACTGGATGGAATATCGAGGGGGGGGGGGGATTGTAATGTTTTACAAAGAGACAGCTTAAGGTGACTAAAAAAAGAGCATTGTGAAAATTGTGAGTTTGGGGTATTTTAATGAAGGTAAAGTGGGACGTTTGTGCTTGATAAAGGCTACTGTATCATACTCCCTTCTAACACAGCACCACACCCTGTGGACAAACATCAATGAGAGCTGTTTTCCTCCCATAACAGTGCAGTGACCCAAAGCACTGCTCCAAAACTTGTAACAACTATTTAGAAAGTGAAGCAGTCATCTGACATTCTGTCTCTAGTGAATCAGGTAGCACACCAACACCAATAAATTGTTGTGGGACCCGCTTGACCATATGATGCATAATAACAGACAGCTAGAATGCCAAATGTGTGTAAACATGTGACTGATCATCATTGTGATGGTGATAGCTGATTCTTAGATCAAAACATAATCTAAGAAAAACATTTCAATTACATTTTTAAAGATTAGTTCTTCAAGCCTCAGAAATGTCTTTTATTCACTTCAATTTCATGAGTAGATTTTCATTTTTCCAGTCCAGCGACTGTCAAAAACACACAATTCACTTTTATTGGAACCTGCACTTGCCTGCACACGTTTCAGATCTGCTACAATGTTAGTGAAAGCAAATTAAAGGAAAACCTAGTTGAGATCAAAAAGACAAAGCTGAACAACTCAAACGAGAAAAAAATGAAGGAAGCATGGAAAAATGAAGAAAAAGAGCAGAGGTGTATAGATTGTGAGAAGAGAGGACACAAATAGGGGACAGCAAACCAGCACAGCTGCCCCAGTGAAAAAAGATGAGCCTTTTTTTCTTTTTTTAACATTCCTCCTCATGCTGCTCTCGCCGCATCCACGTGAGAGACAAGGGGAAGGAGGGGAGAAGCAGAGAAATGAGGAGAAAAGGGCTAAAAACCACTGCATGGCAACCTGCGCCATCTCTCAGCCAAAAACCCTCCTTAAGAAGTTATTTGATTAAAGACTTAGGTTTAAAATGTCTTGGTATAACAGTGAGGTATTTAGAAAATATTATTATTGTGCAATAAGATACAAAAAGCACAAGTTAAAGCCAAATATAAGAAAAAAGTTGTAAATTAAATGTTGAATTGATAATAGGATAAATGGAAAGAGAAGTCTAAAAAGGAAAAGAAAAAATGTTAAGAATGGGTATATTTGATAGCAAGATGATGACCCCAAAAGACATCTAAACGCACGTGCTTGTGCTAAGGTTTTTTTTGCTGTGAACCCGAGCTGGTTTGCTGAAAGCTGGTTTGGCGATTTTTGGCGAAGCCAGTGATTTGGGGATATAAATAAATCTGTTATGTGATGGCTTTGGCCAGTGGAACCCGGGAACCAGCTACAGGATTCCATCATGATTTAGTCAGCCTCTTAGTCTCCATGAAACCTGGAAGAATCCCTTATCCTGGTGTCAAATCCATGCACAGCACACTGAACAAAACACACTGATGTGTGTATATATAAGACATATTTAACAAGCGAGTCCAAAAACTTTTGACAACGTGACTCAGGCTGAGGCTAGTTATTTCTTTTACAGGAAAAACTTGCAGCAAGCAGCAGTATCATAATGAAGCCTTACCTAAGCAGTCATGCGAGCAGTTATTTTGTGGGAGTAGGCCGTTGCCTCGAGGAAATGCCTGATATCTCATACCGAAACTCCATGAAATTCTCTAGGTGAAAAGTAGGAACATATAACTCTCATTTCTTTCAGCTACATTTACCAATTAGGTGTGAACGTCTCTGCTGTCAGTCTTGTATTTCATTTCCTTTAGCCTGATGTGAGGACGATGTGTTCTCAAAGTAGTTTGCTTTTATATTCCTAAAATAGAACTGAAACTAGAAGAATGGTCTCCAATTTTTCTTCTTTGCACAAAAGGACAAAAAAACTATTAAACTTGAAGAATGATGTCTGCAGCCTCACTAATAGCATTTTCTCTCATCTGTTCAAGTAGTCCTTGTGTTTTGACTTGAGTTTTGCCACCCCAGAATCTGATGAACTGTGGTTCTCTTTACAGTTTTTTTTGAGTTCTCTGGTCACTTCTATCACATCATAACATTTAGCTATATAAATAGACAAAATCTATTGGTTGACATATATTTACTGATATATGTCAGTAAATATATGTTTATGTCAGTTAATATAGGTATATTTACTGATCGATCAGTAAATATACCTATATTAACTGATCAACATGTTTAAACACATTTCATGACATTTCTTTTTCAACAATATTTTTAACAGTAGTAAAACTTCATTACGCCCTGCACCCCAGTCCATAGGGACTAAGTAAAGCAGGCCATTTACCATTTCCAAACATACATATTGCTAATCTGAAAAATCTCATACAGAAAAGGAAACATTTTTCTTTCCTCACCTCTTCTCTCTACTATGGTAACAGCGTCTTATTCCTGGTAACGCTTCACAGGCAGCATTTTCCCGTCAGTGCTGTTTTTGTATGAAGGCCACAGTATCTTTGTGTAGTCTGCTCTGGTTGGTCCCAGGTGCATTATGTCCTCTCATGAAGGACAGTCTTTCAGTTTAGTGTGCATTTGTTTTTCTGTGTGTTCTTGTAGAGTCTACGTATATATTGTTGTCCATATTTGTTACATAATATAATTTCAAAATGACCATGAAGGTCTGGATCCGTGGAATGAGTAATCTTATTCTCTTTGGACTCCAGCTGCAACAGCAAGACCAGCGGCAATGACAATGCTGGTCTCTAGCGCCATCTGCTGCACCACATTTGGAAAAGCACTTTTGTGAAACAAAACATCTGCATACATTTTCAGTTCACTTGATTATTGTATTTGCCTTTTTTAAAAACTTGTTTTGATCTTTCCAACTTTCTCATAATACATAAAGGTACAACGATATGACGTATGAAGTAATGAGGCTTATTTGATGCTGTCTTTAACTCTTTAACTCACACAGAGTGTCTTTAACTCTGATCTTTAACTCCTGATGATCTAGTGAGATTATCTCTTGCATCAGTGCGAATGCAGAGTTAGCATCAATAGTGTGAAATTAGTCACATTTACAGAGAAATTCTGTCATCCTAGAAAAATACTCCATTGATTTAGTGTATTACATACTCTCACGGCAGAGTTAGAGCATTGCTTTTACTATAACAACAGATTTTAAATTTGATTCAGTTCAGCTGAAGATTGTCAACAAATGTAGTGTATTTTACAACTTTGTCATACAGCTTCTATTTGGTCAGCCTGCTAAAATGTGTTTTGTTAAAACAGCCAGGTGATATAAGCAGTCCTCAGTTTATTAAATATGTTAGACTTCATGTTCCCACAATCCAAGGAAATTTAATTGCAATATACTCATGAAGCCTTTGATGGTTTGAAGTATTAATTCACACAGCGAGAGGAATAAAGTTATATTAGAGACTTGAAATAAGATTGATAGCTGTTGTATTTCAGGTAAAATGGAAAACTCACTCAAATCATCTACTGAAAAAGAAAAGAATCAGTTTTCTTGCCTTTCCTCATCCAAAGGTGTTTACTCTGAGGGTTTTTTTTTCCCCAGTTGCAAAAATGAAAGAGTTAACCAAGCAGAACCAGGCATTGATTTTTACATTTTAAATAGTCAGTGCTGCTTTAAGTAGTACTGAAACTTTTACACGTCAAAATGTTTACTTCAATGTAAAGCACAAATTTAGAATTTAGATAGAAAAATGTGGTACCAACAGGTTTGATACAACTTTGCTCTACAACCTTTAATGAGACTTCCACAAAAACAGCAACATTCTGTTTTCTCTTCTTTAATGTCACATCTGCAGTGGCAGATGTGTGGAGCAGAGGGAGACAGGACCCAAGTGCAGACATAACTTTGAGTGAGCCTTTATTTACAGTGAGGACAGAATACAAACAAAAACAGGAAAATGTCAAAGACTAAACTAAAGTAAGCAACTACAAAAGCAATACAAAGGAACTAAAAACCTGATTGGAGACATGAAACACAGAACAGGAAAACCTGAGACAAGGAACCCTGGAACAAGCAGAGGATGATGCGCAGGCAATCCAGCAACAAACAGATGAAGACAAAGGGCTTAAATACACAGATGGATAACGAGGGAATGAGACAAAGGAGGAGAGCACAGCTGTGAGAAATCACACACAACGAGACCTGGGGAAGGAAAACGGAAAATGCTAACATAGCACACGAGACTGCCAAAGTAAAACAGGAAACATGAGAGACACGCAATCCAAATTATGTTAATCATATAAACTCCACAAACTGCATCTATGATCCTACAATTTCAATGACCCTAAGACTAGAAGGAATCACATGTAATGTTACTCTTAATTTATTGTCTTAATGGGGCCCTATTTGTGGCTTCTTTTCTGTCCAGTATACAGTGCTTTACAAAAGTCTTCTATCACCCCTCACGTGTAGCAAACACAATGGGTATACATTATATAAGGATTAAACGTAGTTTAACAAGCTTGAAGGTCAATATTTGGTATGACCACCTTTATTCTTCAACACAGCCTGAACTCTCTTTCTTTAAGTAGTCTTCAAGAATAGCTATACAAGCTTCTTGAAGCAAATCCAAAGCTCTTTTTTTGTATGTTGGCTGGTGTGATCTGTCCAGTTGATCCCACACTGTTTCAGTAATGCTAAGGTCAGATTCCAGCAAAGCCAATCAATGACTGATAATGTTCAGCTGGCTGTTTTCTCCTATGCTTGATCACAGAGTAGGTGGATCGACTGAAGGGATGGAGCGTTCAGGTCCTGTGTCAGGTCTTTGTTGGATTTTTCTCCCCTGTTTCTTAAAGACATGACTTTCTGATACAGTATCATCTGCTGTGGATACTTTTTTTTAGGCTTGCCACTTCTTTTTAAATGTTTTCGGAACAGACAACACGCCAGACTGACAGCTCTTTAGGAATCACCTTGCTGATACAAAAATGCCCTCTTAAGCCAATGTCAAAATTTGTTATCTTTGACATTTTTCATGATTTCAACTAAAGAAACAAATTATATGTTTTTGCATCAGACACTAGTAACAAAGTGCCTAAAGCTACACTTTAAAATGAGTGATTTCTTTGCTATGTTTTCTGTTATGTGTAGACACAACATTACTTCATCCTTTGAACTAGGTGCCAATTTTATGCTTGAACGACTCAGAGACCATTGTAAAATCATTCCTTTGAAAACAGACAGTAGCTGATCATTTTCAGAGGAATGGATTGAACTCAAAATGACTATAAAAGCAGCTGATGCTTTTTAGGCTTAAATGAAAATTAAATCTTCAAACTTTTCACGTACTTCTCAAATCTCTCATGCAGTTTTGTAATGTAACACACACACACAGCAGCAACACATGTAAGACACAGCGACATATGACACATGTTGTGTCCAAGTAATGTGAAGTACGCATATTAGCAAAGGTATTATTTCCTTGCTTGTGGATTGTTCACATCAGCATAACTTCAATTTTATGCTTGTTTCTTTTAGATATTCAGGTAAGAGCAGAAACATCTGTAACCATGAGGCCCTGTAACCTGACAACACTGGCCTGATCATATTGTATTCAGCCTTGATGGAATGACCTCCTTCAATGCATGAATACAGTCACTGTACAGGCATTTCTCTAATTGAGCTGTGCCACATCAATGGCCATGCACTTTGTAGATTGCTTTGCAAATTCTAAGTTATAATATTAAGAATGGCATTCTACTTCAGGGCCTTTGCCTTCAGCTAAACAGTCAGATTTGATACAATCAGAATCAGAATCGTGTTTATTGGCTGATTCTGATTACAAAGGACTACTGTTGGAACTTGAGCAATTCACAGATCTTCCAGCAGAGGGTATTCGTGAGTAGAATTAGTGGCTCCTCAAAGTGCTGTATAAGAGAGAGTAAAGAGAAAATATCCAGTTAGTGACAGTTCTGGGGTGAAAATGCCTTGCTGATGCCAATGGTCAGAGGGGCTTCAAGCTCATAGGAAGGAAAAAATAAATCAAAAGTGACCAAACAACAAAAATAAATGTCAGCAATAAGCCAGATTGTGTCATCTTCATGTGGGTCATGAGGATCCAGGGTGTTGTCTTGCTCAATGCCAAAGCAGAGCAGTTTGAATAGGGAGAAGTATCAGTATCACACAGGAATTGTGTGATCTTGTCTTTAATCATAACTCAGTAAAGTTTGATACATAAAGTTGAGCTATTTTTCTCTCTCCATGCAACACCACAGCACATCTTTTTAAAAATTAATAAACAATTGTAATTGGATTTAGAGTGAACTTTTTTGTACAAGCACACAAAGCACGCTTGTAAGGTATGTTCAGTGTTAGAGCCAATGGGTACAAATCCTTATAATAATTTCACAATCTTTTGGGGACATCTTTTTTCTGCACCACACTGTATGTTAGATTTGCAAACAAAGTTCTAAAATGAAACATTGTGCGATAGTCCTACATTTAAACTGTTGCTCTAAGCTTTTGGATGAGGTTAGGCGACTGCATATAAAACTGAGAAAACTGAATTTTGACATTTTTACATAAAAAGTTCCTCCCAAGAAAACATGAAAGACTAAATCGACTTGAACTCCAAAATAATGAATATCAGTAAGGTCAGCACTTATTTTCACAGAACTTAATCTATGGTAAGAAGCCTCGCACTGTCAATTAAATCTGTAATAACTGTGGCACGGACACATTAAGGTGAACATCTCATTTTCAGGAGCCAGAAGTCTGTTCGTACCATGCATGCATTTCATATTTTATGGATAAGGGCATCCACACATAAATAGGTATAATTAGGGGGTAAGGTGCTGAAGTTAAAAGATAAACTTTAAAAGTCAGAGATAAAAGGTCAGAAGGTTGAATCCAATATGAGAAAATTAACAAGGTACTAAGGCACCATGTGTGATTTCTTAACAAAAAAATCCTTGCAGGTACTCTGTATCTATAGAGTGGAAAGTTTTAATAGTAATCTATAATTTACTGGTGCCTTATTAACCTGTCCTTCAAATTGGCTGATAACATTTCAGTAAGTCAGTAAACTTAGGCAGGTAGACATGGTTAGGACAACCTGCTGACATTCCCAGAATAGGAAAAAGAAAGATGGTTTAAATGATTTTGAACACGGCATGGTTTTTGGTGTCAGACTGGCACCGGTGGTCTGAGTATTTCAGAAACTGATGATCTGCTGGGATTTTTCCACACAACCATCTCTAGGGTTTAGTGATAATGGCCTAAAAAAAGAAGATATCCAGTGAGCAACAGTTCTGGGGTTAAAAATGCCTTTCTAATGCCAGAGGTGAGAGGGGAATGGCCAAATTGCTTCAAGCTAATAGGAAGGGGAAAAAAAGTCAAATTACACTGCAAACACACAACCTTGAAACAACTGGGCCTTGAACACTCCTGTCAGCTAAGAACTGAAAGCTGAGGATAACCTTTTCACTGGCTCACCGAAATCGGACGATAAAATGTAGGAAAAACATTGCTATTGGTACAAGAAACATTTGAATGGTAGTATCATAATTTGGCATAAATCACGTGAAGGAACAAATCCATCCTGGTTTGCATCAGTAGTTTAGTATGCTGCTGGTGCTGTAACGGTTTGGGGGATATTTTGTTGGCACACTTTGGACCTCTTACTACCAATAGAGCATTGCTTGAATGCCTCAGCCTGCATGAGTATTGTTGCTGACCACATCTATCCCTACAGTGCACCCATCTTCCGATGGCTACTTCCAGCGGGATAACACACCAAATCAGAAATATCAAATTATCTTAAACTGGCTTCTTGACCATGACAGTGAGCCCACTGCACTCAAATGGCCTTTGCAGTCACAGACCTTCCAATGCAGCCAATGATACCATGATAACATGGCAGATGATGAATCTGCAGCTGTGATGCTATCATGTCAATATGAACTCTTAGGATCTCTTAAGAATATCAGTACGTTGTAAAAAGGTTTCCAGCAGGTTATGGACAAATATAACTGATCTTGCATGGAATCTGCTAGTCCCTCTTAAAAAAAAAAGAAGAAGAAGCATAGGACAACCTACATACATTTAAACTGGTCATACATTGAAGACATGCTGTACATGTCATGTCATTCCAACATTGTACAAACCTATATTTTTATGACTTTATTTAAGAACCTAAAATACAAAATATATATAAATCATGTTTTTTAAAACATGCTTTAAAAATTTGAATCTACAAGTGACAGGAGAACATAAGATTTGCAAAGTTAAATCTGACTTATCATTTATATAACATCTAGGACTTTCAGATCTAACGCTGAATTTCTTCCTGTCAGCTGCTATTTCAAATCAAATTTATATGGCTTGTTTATTAATTCGTGGATGACAAACTCAGAAACCAAAACTTGCCCAGATATCAGGTTTTCTATCCCAGATATGCTTCAGGAAAAGCTAGTAAAAAAGGCATTTTGCAGACTTCTCAGCTATTTGGCTTTAATGCAGTGTCCTGACCACTTAGGAGACGCCTTCATCTCCTGGTTCAACAGAAAACTTCATTAAACCAGGGATTTATGATCAAGGTCAGTAGAATCTACTACCACTTGTTTGTTTTTAGATTCAGTTCAGTAAGTCTGATTACCCACAAAAACTATTCTCAGTGGGTTTTTGGTACTTCAGAAGGCAGAAAACACATTAGAGTGAAAAAAAATTGTAAAAGTAAAGATACTAATGCTTTCAAAATGGGCTGGGGAGAATAAGAGAGGCATAGTGTTTAGAAAGTTTGCTGAACTGCACTTTGTATTCGTATAACTTTTAAACCACAATCCTGTGATGTAAAATGCCCCAGTTTTCCATATTTGAATTTTTTTTGAAAGAAGGCAATTCTGAATAGCTCAAATTTGAGGTTTTTCATATTTTTTCTACACAGAGTACATCACTATTATCAAGGCTTCAGTCATCACAACATTTACATTAATTTAAATGTTGAACATTTAAGTGGTCTAAACACAATCTTCAGTCTAACACAACTGAAGATTGTGCTAGACTTTCAGAATTATTGTAGTGTCTTGCTTTACCAGCACTGTTGCTGTTTAGTCATTTGTAAAAGATTGTACTGTTTTGGGCTATATATATATATATATTAATGCTAGCAGAGACATATAAGGTGCATGCATTTCCTGATGCGATAACAGCATTCCAGCAGGTTTCACTGGGTGCTGTGGGGAGTGAATGACAAGATAGCAGTGGAAGGACATGTGATAAACCTGTAATTGGATGAATGCTGAATATCTCACTCCACTAGGCAACAGAAAATGAAAAAGTCTCCTACTAGCTAAGCAATCACCAACTTTGCATATGAATAGTAAGAATATGAGAAATCATAACCATGGCTTTAATAATAACTACATCTGGAACATGAATTATTTATGAGGTGTGCATCCCAGACTGTGTGAGGGAGCCGGAACATTATGGACTACATGTGTTACCTTCTCGCCTCCTCTTCTATTTTCTCATTAAGTGTAGAGAGGAACAATAATCACAATTTTTTAAAACAGTATTATTTTTTTGGTGCAGCTCAATCCTTTACTCTTCGTATCTGTTCTCCATAAAATGGGCTTTTGCCTCAGAGGGAGAGAGAAAAACAAACAGGCAGCTTTTTGTTGAAGTTGTGATGACAGAACGTGGGCCAATGTTTACTCATCTTGGGAATGAAAGACTCCTCTGACTTTACAGAGGATTTAGAAGTTAGACAAGCATGTCCAAACACACACACACACACATACGTCCATACAGCGAAGTAAAGCCTTCTGACTGAAGTCCTTCTCCTTCTCGTCTCTCCTTCTGCCACTTACTCCTTAATTAGTTTCTCTCCCTTGTTCTTCCTGTTTCTTTCTACTAGTTTTTCTCCACTCTCACCCTGCCTGTCCTGCTTTCAAAGCAATACTTCACTTTGCAACAAATAAGTTTTCATGCAGTTTCAGCTAGGGAAAATTGAGCACTCAAGTGACTTAGAATAGAAACATGGTATTTTTCATTTTCAAGATGGAAATAAACTTGTCTCTTGCCTCTTTGATGATGTTTACTATCCAGTCATTGCCGCTTTATCTTGGATGCCCCGAATAGACACTAAGATCTGACTGCAAACCTCTTATTCCTGAAGGTTATCAGCCTTCACCCACCAAGGCAAGAGCTAAGGGGAAATATATATTTCAGTGCTGCTGAAAGACAGATAGACAATATCTGTTATGCAAAAACTTGGTTGAGTTTGAAGAAACTTTGCGGAGAGGTGAAGAATAGGAAAAGAGGACCTTGCCATCTTTGCATGGTTAAGGATCAGAGGCAGATTCAGGAATTATTTTACCTTTTCTATTTTACCTTTTTTTTTTTTTTTTTTGCCTTTAAAGAGAATTATGAAGCGGCCTGGTTCATTTCATAAAAACATAATGAAGACATAGAGCAAAGTGGAAGGCCTAACCTATTGCACAGATCTAAAAGGCTTCTATAAAAAAGCAAGGGCATTTGGCCTTGCAGAGGATGCTCTTTATGACTATCATTCAAGCTTTTGTTATGTTTTTAAGGCTATTAAGGTCTATTTCTGGTCTTATATTTCTTTTTTAAAAAATGTATTTGATTAAAAGCACAAAACAAATAAATAATAAATAAATAAATTAAAAAGTGGGCAAAGTCATTTTTAGGCTAAACTGCTCTATGATGTTACATAAATTATCTTTGTCAATCTGCAGTTAAATAACAATAAAAATGTCCTTTAGCTAAACAATAGAAAACAATAGAAAAAAGTAAATAATTAGTAATGAACTAATAACAGTGTATGTTATAGAAATACAGTGGTCATTTTGAGTTAATTTTATTATCTTAATGATTAGAATACTTACCCTCATATTTTCATTTTTCATTACATAGTTTATGCCTCCATATGTCCAAAACAAAACACATTTGAGGAAAACAAAAGATCTTTTTTTTTTTCATTTTATCTTTACAATTAGCACAATCTATTGAGTTTTGGAACTCAGAAAAACAACCCAAAAAAACTATACCACCAGTAATTGCAGCACAACTATATCAATTTGAAAAATAGATATTTGATTGATTGATTTGATTTAGTATCAGATACGCTAGCATGAACATCACTTTTGAAGCTTTTTATTATTGCATTTACTTGACTGCATTATTACTTAAATGATGTGTATACAGCATTAAAATGGTGTAAATTGATAGTTAAGACCAATACCACAAGCAGAGCTATCTACTGAAGTAACACTGGAAAAAGAATAAAGATAAATAGAATAAAGAACAAAACATAAGCAAAGTAACGT
The DNA here is from genome assembly GCF_051167445.1 of Perissodus microlepis. NCBI lineage: Eukaryota > Metazoa > Chordata > Actinopteri > Cichliformes > Cichlidae > Perissodus > Perissodus microlepis. The sequence continues at coordinate 12,471,153 of NC_140466.1, forward strand.
AACGCCACTTGGTATTGGCTGCTGTGCTACTGCAAAACATCAAGTCCTTTCAGAGTACATTCATTTACATACTGGACATTTAAGTGAAAAACCTTTGCAAAAACTCAAATGAAATGAGATCAAATGCCATTAGTAATTACAAGATTAAATCATGTAAATATCATCATCATCATTATCACCGCCATCATCATAATCATTTCCATCATCACTGACCTTCAGAACCGAATTTGAAGCATTTCAAATATTTATAGCATTCAAACAGGTAATCAGAGCCATAAGCAGTTTATAGCCTACACACACACACACACACGCACACACACACACACACACACACACGCACACACACACATGCGTGCACACAGCATGCCTCCACAAAGTACATGCAGGTTAACAGCTGCTGAACACAGAGCTGATAAATATTTTAAGGGGTACACAGATTTTCTCACCAGCTTGCTTCCCCTGCTGATGTATTAGGTGGTGTTAAGGCCAAAAAGGATGTGCATGACTTATTGATGTGACCGAGGAGACTGCTAGATGATGAATGATGGAAGGAAATAATGAGAATTTATGCTCATTATGAAGGGAAGGATTGCTTTTGTGTGCTCATTAACACTGAGTTTGTTTATGCATGCATTATGAATTAACTTAGGTCTTCGAGTTACCTCGATAAACTGATAAACTGCACTCCGAATTTCAGATCTTTTTCACAAACTTCATGAGCAAACACATATTTATAACTGGTGTTCTTTCCAACTTTGTATTTCTATGATCTGATATTTACACAGCCGTTAAAATATAAGATTTTGCTAAAGTTGTTGCCCAGCAGAGATAGCACAGTAGTGTCATTTTTAGATAAATGCCTGGAGACTGGAGTTCAATCTAGGACTTTCATGTGCCCCTCACGATGAGTTAGGTTTAGGTAGATTCCTGTCACTGCAGTTTCAGGAAATTACAGTGGCTCACATTCATTTTGTGGGCACAAACCATAACTGCTAAATGCCAAACTAAATCCCTTGTTTCATCTTGACATTAGCATGATTAATATGGTGGGGACTTTCTGGCCTCAGAAGGGAATATGTCCCCTTAATGTGCAATACATGTGCGTGTGTACACACGCGCGCACACACACACACACACACACACACACACACACACACACACACACACACACACACACACACACACACAGAGGATACAGTACAGTTTACCGCTAAAGAATAACATTTGTGTCTTGTCAGCATTTTCTTGTCACTGTATGGGGTCAGGGCAGCTGTGAAGACACTTAAGCTGACTATAAAACGTACTGAATGTACTTTTATATTGAGGACTGGCAGCAGGAGGAAACATTTACTGCAATACCAGCTGAGTGAGTTGAAAAATGATGAGAAAAAGTTGTTTTTATGAATGTCTATATGAATTTGCAAGTAAACTTGGATACAATGATTCCACGTTCCCATAACTACAAATTCATTTCGATTTTTTTTTATCTTTCTTTCTTGAGTTGCCATGCAAATTGCCAAATAAGAAGCACATTTTCATTTAGTGAGACTACACTTCCATTTAAAATGTTTTTCCAGTTATGAGTGTGAAGTTACTGACAAACATGATCTTGGTCATCTCAAACCCCTGTGGAGAACAAGGGCCTTGCTGCACTTTTTTCTGTTCCGTGTGCCTTTGATAACTTCAGCTCACAGCTTCTCTCAGGACCTCAGGAGCTATTTTCTAATTTCTTTCCTTCTTTCATTTCCATCCCCTTTGTCGGACCCACTTCCTGTTTTGATCTTACTGTGCTTGTTTTAGTTCAGCTTTTTAATCATGGTATATGACACCTAAACCATCTATTTTTCTCTTTATCTCACTATGCGCCACTCATTCCTCTCCTTAGATTTTTACCTCTGTTATTTCAGTTTTGCTTGTTCCATGCTGTTCTCCCCACAATGCTGTGTTCTCTTATACCCGCCGGCCTTGTGGTCCAGGGTGATTACAGTATTTATGTCTTTGTTATTCTTGATTTGCAAAGCTGTCCACAGCCATTGCTTAAATTGTTACGCTTCGTGCTCATGAATGCAAAATGAATCCCGAGTGTTTCTCAGCAGCAGCTGAAGCTCAGTTTTACTTATCGTGACAATTTTTCTTTTCTGTCCCACAAATCCAAATGTAGTAGCCTGAATGCAGTGCCGATGAAGAAATTTGTGCTTTATAGATATATGCACACTCTGCCGTGGACGTACCTGTGTGTGGCACTACACTATTAAATATCGAGCATTAGTAGTGCCAGGAAATAAAGAACTTGGCTCAACCCATTCATTTAGATGAAGCCAATTAGAGGAGCTGTCTGGGGATAAGGCCCTCACTGGGCCATTTATATATACCGCTAATCAGCACACACACACAAACACACACCCATATGTATAGATGTGTGTGTGTGTGTGTGTGAGCTTTTTCATAAGATAAATGAGTGCTGCTTAACAGTGCAGTAAATACTGAGGTCTCACAAGGGTATTGCTCTCTTTATTTCCTGTGTAACTCTCTTCCTTAAACACATGCTTACATTAGGTCTACCACACTCTCTCCCTAATTAATCCCTTAACTTTTTCTTGGTGTCCTATTTTGCCTCATCAGACTTTAAGGGATTAATTTGAGAATTTAGGCCTTTTTAAAAAAATATAAAACTAAGTGAATAAGAATGAAAAATATTCTGAATGAAAAATTGGGGGGGGGGGTGAACTGAAAAGAATTCATAATTTTAGAGCCTGATGATTTATCCCAGATCTTTTCCATCTTAGGATCTGCGCCCACTTTTTGTTAATGTTCCCGTTTGTCTCTTCATGACTGCCCCTTATTGCTTTTCCAGAACCATTTTTTCCCCTTTATCTAATATTACCTTTGTTTTTTTCCTCTCTCAGTCTGCGTCTCCTGTTTTAAGCTGTTCAGGCGTATCATCATTTATCTTATCAGAATATACCATCATCATCTGTCACTGTAGGTTTTGTGGGATGTGAAAAGTGAGTGCGGCGTATGTGCATGTTTCAAAAAGATATTGTAAAGTGGAGTGATAAAACAATATCAACCGTTATTGATGACGAGAACTCGGATGTTTATAAAGGAAGTAAAACTTTACCAACAACACCAACACAGGAATAAAGTGATTAATCTGCTTGGGTTGGTAAGTGCTTGCATTTATTTCAGACTGCCACTTCAAAAGCTGCCATAGTTGACAAAAGACCATGTGAATATAAACAACAGTGTCAAGTTAAAATGAATCCCTAAAGACAGGTAGCGTGAACATAAAAAAGCAGGAGGGAAATGTGATTTTATTCTTCAATCAAAGTGGCAGGCACTTCCTTTTTAATGCAAGGAGCAATTTCAACTCAATTTAGTTTCCCATTAAAAATGTAATTGTGTCACCAGATGAGAAAGTGATTCAATCAAAACTTCAAAATCAAAACTAAAATGATAGGAAAGAAATTATTGCTTTTTGGGTGTTTTATACCCATAGCCAGACATTATTTTCATGCCAATCCAAGTGCCCCCAACTCACTCTCCAATCTAATTTCCTATCATTTTCTCTGGGCAGTCACAAGTGCCATTATTTTTATGGTTGGAAATCATCAGGCACATGTAAGCAATTTAAAAAAAAAAGAAAAAAAAAAGAAGTCAAATCATATGGCGTATGAGAGCAAAATTGGTTGAACTGAAAGTGCTTATACCTTTGCAAGGAGAGTTTCTAAAGCACATCAATTGTTTCTTGAACTTGTTAAAAGTTACAGACTTCGTTTCAGCTCACACCATGGAACTGCAATTACTGCTGGTGGCAGCTCGCCGCAATCAACACTACAGAAATTGTTCAGGGAGAAGGTGTTCCAACTAAAGGTGCAATCTGTACTATATCCTTGCACACAGTGCCTGTAATTTCAAAAAGAGACTTTGTAAATGGACTGGTTCTTATATAGCGCTTTTCTACTCTTCTGAACACTCAAAGCGCTTTACACAACTTGTGCATTCACCCATGCAATTGCTTTCTAAGTAACATTCACATACACTCATACGCCGATGGCTGCATCGGAGAGCAATTTGGGGTTAGCATCTTGCCCAAGGATATTTGGCATGCAGACTAGGGGAAGCCAGGAATCGAACCACCAACCTTCCGATCAGTAGATGACCTGCTCTACCGCCTGAGCTACAGCCACTTTGTAAATGCTGCTGATCAATGGCAGTAAATCCTCAGTTTGCGACTGCTGCGATTTTTTTCAACAGGCACATCCTGCCCAACTGGAAAAAAAATCTTTTCTAAAGCAACAAAGGTCTTCGCTACAATGGTTCGTTTGGCTATTGTGCACAATTTCATAGATATTTAAAAAAAATTCAACAAGTATTTATTTATTTATTTTCACAACTGCATAAGATTTCGTCACTATTGGACGAGATCATTATAATTAACTTATGGCTCAGTCCTTCCTTTCTCTCTTTCTATTACCCTTATGCTATATAACCCTTTGGTCTACCAGTCTGAGCCAGAACCAACCGAAACTATGATCAGCTAAAAATGAAAATGTAACGATCCTTTTTTTCTTTTATCCAATTCAAGGCCACACTGGGCGCAGGGCTATACTAGGGCAACAAGTCAGATACACCCTGGACAGCTCGTCAGACAGACAACAATTCACACTTACTGAAGACTTAGAATCACCAGTTAACCTAACATGTATTTCTTTGGACTGTGGGAAGAAGTCAGAGTACCCAGAGAAAGCTCAAGCAGGCACAAAGAGAACCTGCCAACTCCACGCAGAAAAGCCCCAGCTGGCTGGTGGATTCAAATCCTGGTCTTGCTGTGAGATGACAGTGTTAATCCACTGTTCCACTGTGCTTCCCAAACTAAATAAAAATTAAAGAACGTTTTGGATGCAAAAACAACATAGGCATTTGATTAACAATCACACCTCTACAAAATAAAGGATGTGATAGTATCACTGTGAACATTTTGATTATTTGTGACACAATCGAGCACAGAGCATTGTCATGTTGAACTGCCATCTTTATTTTTGGATTAGGAAATTAATTTAAAACTACTGCAGCCATTTTTATATTTTATTTTCAACCAGACCGAAAAGTCTTTGAGGACAAAATATGTATTTACAGCTGCAGGAAATGCCAAGAGATGTTATTTTCCCATGTTATCTATCTAGAAAATTTTTTCAGTTTTCAACAGTCATGATAAAAAATATCACAGGAAAAGGAGGCTTAAAAGGTCCCTGTAAAAATGAGAATAAAGAAGAAATGAAAAGCATCAAGTAAAAGAGAAATTTGACATTACGTTACTCAAGTCACTTTGTTTTGTGTTCTTATGCTTTTCTGGAGTTTATCGTAAACATGAAAGCCAATATGGTAAAAAGTAAAACATTGATGACTGTCGGTGCAGATGTTCATGTAGTTTATAATGTCAGCCACTAGATGCTCCTGAAGAGACATATTTCACTGACTGAACCTTTAAGGTCCGCACCATGTTCTCATCCCTTACTGTGACTCAGAGTTGTGACCTTCCAATCAGAAGCTGGATTTTTCAATCTCCAGACTACAAACAACCCAGCCTGGCCCTCTCTGTGACCCACACGACTTGTGTATAAATATAGATGCCTCAAGCCACGGTGTGTGCGAGTGAATTGATTGTAACAACATGAGGCTGCTCGTGGTGGATTCAGGCCTCACAAGGGAAAGAACACAGAACTGGACAGCAGCATGTCTCAAACATGTCTTGAACCCGACTGTAATTTTATTGAGAAAACAAAGAATCTTTTATTTTTTCAGCTGGACACAAGCCACTCTCAGATTAGAGTTGCAGCATTACAAACAGAGAGAAGGAATTGAAGTTCAGTCAGCAACAATGGCACTGCTGTGATGCTAGAGTAGACTGTTGGGGGAGGAAAAAAATCTCACTATAATCATCTCAAATCACAAAGTGAGTCTGCACGCAGAAGCAAGGCATCCCATTCCCGTTAATTGAGATACTAAAGCGGCAACCTATTTACCCAAATTAAATTTTGATATTGAGCATGGGCATTAAGTGAGGATTTTCTTTGGAAGAGAAGTGATGAAATTAAACTGTTTCATAAGCAGAAAAAAAAGCAGTGCACTGTTATTAGTGGCACACTGTGAAGCATTCAGCATTCAGCATTCAGCACCATTTTTTTTGGATATCTTGGTGGTGATGAACTCTAAAACATAGATCCAATTATTATTCAGTACCATTTGGAGGGAACTCTGAAACCTCAGTGGTTCAGTAATATAATTATTTTTATTTTTTCAGATTTCATTATTTGCAATCTGTGAATGTGACAGGGCGATGTGGGGGGAGGGAAGGAAAAATGAAGGAGAGGGAGGATGCAAAGATCTAACTACTGATGTTGCTAAATGTCTACATTTGGCCATCACTCATTCCCTGTGGTGTGTGTCTGTGCCTGTGTGTTTTGTCCATTAGTCACTGAGAGCTTTCTTAACGAGGTGCTCTTAATTGCCAGAGTCTGTTGTAAGTTACTTTTCCTTCTGTACATCTCACCATCTTCTCTTCTTTTCTTTTCTTTTCTTTTCTCATGTAAAAAAAATGTACTATTTGTATTGGACAGATAAATGTTTAAGTCATATGCACTTAGAGGTGGCCTTTGGAGTTTTCTTTTAAAAAATAATATTTGGAAACGTTCAGTGTTATTCACCAAAATGCAAGAGGTCTTAAAAAACTCCCGAATGTATTTCGTTCCTCATAAAATATTCACAAACCTGAAATACGCTTTTCTTGAAATCTTGAATATATATTGCACATATATTTTTCTTCCCACTATCCCTGCCCTTGTTCCACCACAAATAAACAAAATGTTTCTCTGCTCTTCTTTTCTCTTTGTTTTGTCACCTCATCCAGGCTAGGCAGAAGACTCCCCTGCTATTGCTTTTTTTTTTTCCTGTTAAAGAGAATTGTTTTATCCCCACTGTCCCCAAGTGCTTGCTTAAAGGGTTTTGTTGGGTTCCCTTGTATGTATCATTATGTAAAGCCTTTATCTTACAGTATGAAATCCCATGAGATGACTCGTTCTTAAATGGTAATAAAAGGCTAAACAAATTTGATGTAAAATGTTTAAGCTGTTAAATACAATGTGTAAGGTTACGTTTTTAACAAGTAATGTAAAAAATATATTTTTTAGATAAATAATGTTATGTAATGATATGTAAACCTGACAGCTTGAGTGGAACAATGTAACATGTTAACAATATATTAAAATTCAGCTTACATCCACCAATGTTAATTTAATGATTCATTGGTTGAAAACTGAAAAAAAAGCCTTGGTAACCCAAAAACTGTCATTCTTACAAGTGTAGTGTGTATTTTTAACATTGAGAAAGTAGAATTAAAATTTTAAAAAAAATTATGTCATGTTTGTCCTTTGATCTCTACTTTAAGGTAAATAAATTGATCTGAAGGTCAAAGTGATAATAATGCTATTTAAAACAGTATTTCTAACTGCCATTGTTTGTAGTGACATCATATAAGCATATAGAGAATGATATATAGGAATTGTAAGTATCACGTTCCTTTGGACCTCTGACCACTTCAATGTCAAATAAGGTCAACTTTCAAATGTATTTTATCTTTATGCTTAAAATTGTATTGCCTGTTTTGTATTGAGAACATTTATGGAATTACACTGATATCTGTGGATACTAAATAGTCGTGGAAATATGTCACATTTGACCTATGATGGTACCTTTTTTTCATGCTAACCCCAAAATGCATTATAGGCTCAATAATCTTTTTAAAAAGAGAATTATATACATACACACATCATAGCTTGATGCATGGATTAAGAAAAGCTAAGCCAAGTAATGCTTGCTTGCTATATTATTGCAGGCCAAACACCCCAGGCCCCATTCTGCCACAGGCTGATAAACCAGGATGTTATGCACTTTATATATAAGCACAAGCGAGTCTCTTCACAAGGAAAAGCCAAGTGCCACTGAGTGACAGTCTGTCAGGATATCACTTCATTATTTGCATTTGGGTACTTTGAGTATTAGCATGGCAGTGTGCTTACTTATGTGTGTTATTGTCTATGTGTACCAGAATTCCTACATATATTCATGTCCACTTGGCAAAAAAGTGTGTCTTGGTGAGTCAGATGGTTATGTAGCATTATTGCTCCACTGGGCTGACATTTAGATGGTTGGGAAATATCCTGGAGTTGCTGTGGAGAGATATAACCTGAGTCATTGCACAGGGCCTGAATATGAACTAAATTAGTAGACTGGAGGGACAGAGAGAGAGAAAGAGATGTCAAAATGACCGTTAGGGAGAAGTCCTAATACTGTCTTTCAGCTTATCCCAGCACTCCTACCTTCTTCATAAAAGACTTGCCCAGTGGTCAGTGACTGGTGGACAATGGCATAAAAAAGAGCAACCACATAAAGAGCTATACAGTCAAACGACACATACATCACATAAATACAGCACAAAGATGATTGATGGCTTTATGTGTATATGAAAAAGAAAACAGTTGAAAGGTAAAATGACCCAAACTTCATCATCTACTCTAATGTGTTGGATAATCTCCAACAGCTATTTTGAATAAATTACCAACTACTATTCCATCTGCCACTAAAACAAACTTTAATGCTTATGCAGTTTAATTATAACTTGATTTCAGCAGGCAGGGAACATTTTTGATCATTTTACCTTCATGATTGCACGTAGAAATTGGTGCTGACTATTTACACAAACTAAATATGTAAAAGCTCACATTTTTATGCATCTTTTCTCCTTGTCTCTAAACCAGACTTTCCAAAAGTGCCTGCCTAATTTTTCTTTATATGGTAGCTTTATGGATGCTACTTACCACACAATAGTCTCTGTTTTACTGGATGTGTGTTAAGGCTTTGAGTTGGCCAACTTGAAGCTATGATATTTTCAGTGTCTGTTGTTTGGATCTTTTCATTGTAAGGACTGATTTTTTTTTTAATAGTATTATGACTGTTAGATTCTGGAAATCCAAGAATCCTGCCCTAGGCATTGATCTCTGGGATAAAGTGCCTTGCTGAGGGTTTCTTTTTCTACACCAACACTTTTTTTTCTCCCCTCAGGGCTTCCCTTGATTCAAAGTAATCTTGTTGACCCTTGACATGACTTTGTACTTTGAATCCAGTGCAGTACTCGCCTTACCATTTCTATTTTTCTCTCATTGTCTCTTTCCCCTTGATGCAACACAAATCCTGAGCCAGCATTACTATTCTATTCATAACGAATGTCAAAGCAATGTTAACTTAAGAAACTGAAAGCTCCGATTCTTGCACTATGGGGTTTGAGATGAAGCAAAAAATTCAAATTACTTTTGATTTTTGACAAAAGAGGAAGTAAATATTGCTTTCTTCCTTCTCCCCAAGAACGGTTAGTTGGCTAAAATAAATTATTTTTCTCCCCTCATTTGTCAGAAGTAAAAATGTAATGGAAATTAAAATATGGATGAGTCATCTTATGCAGCTGGGACTTGCCACGAGGGAAAAATCCTCCAGCAGAAGCAAATATGAAATCATCTTTTGAGTTAATTGTCATTTTTTTCCCCATGATATAAATTCCTTCTCATTATTCTAATACGCATTCTGTCAGTGCAGTTAGTGAGAACTCTTCCTTTGAATAAATATGTGGTATGCAGATTTAGCATTTTCTATTTTACATTTTCTTCTTTATATTATTTCAAAATGCAGCCCAAAATGCAAAGGGACCTTAGGAAAACATAATGCAGATAAATGACTAAATTTAGCATCATCATTTCCATATTCCCACCATGAGAATGCTCTCTCTTTAATATGCATATTTCCATATGGCTAGAGAATACTTGAGTGGATACCATATAGAGCAGATAACGATGATGGGCAGATGATAGCAGAATAAACAAAAGATAGTATCATTATCATTAGGATGTTAGCTCTGTTTCACCATCTTTAATCTTGGTTATCACTTTTCTCTTCTCTGTAAAGCACAGTAAACACAAACTTTGCAATTATTTAACGTGTTGGTTATTCCTCTTTTGCTCTTCCTCAGCTGCAAAACACAACTGAATAGAATAATAAAAAGTCAAGAACCAAGAACACGTCAACATGTCTCCAAAAAGATGGGACAGGGCCATGTTTAGCACTGTGTAGAATCCCCTCTTCTTTTAAGCACAGTTTGTAAATGTCTGGGAACTGAGGAGACCAAACTTTTGGGAGAGAAATGTTTTCCCATTCTTGTCTTATAGCTGCATGGTGTGCCAAATGTTATTACTTCGTAAAAGGTGTGGGCTACAGGCAGGCCAGTTCAGCACCTGGACTCTGCAGTATGCGGTTAAATATTTTCTTGCTGAAATATACAAGGGGTTCCCTGAAAAAGACAGTATCTACATGGAAGCACATGTCGCTCTAAATCATCTATATGCTTTTCATTAGTCCAGGCCAAAGGTCTATCATTAGTTTCACAGCCTTCTTATCTAAAAGACCTTACCGAGACCCTGCCATTCCACACCAAAGGTAGAGAATTAATCTGATATTTGTTTGTGTTACATTGTTAAATGAAAAGAGTGGCATTGATGAGACATGTTTGAATTTTGAACCAATTTTCAAGAATACATTTTTCAGTGATGCTCATTAAATGGTCACATGATCAGAATGGACTTTTACTCTTTACACTGAAAGAATATTATGCATGAGTTTTACTGATCTAGCCTACTCTGATAAAATTCATCTGCATGTGTCCCACAAACAGAAAAGAGTTTGATATAGGTGGTCCTGAGCAGTAGTTCTCTGTGCTTTCTGAATGTCATTGGCTGCTTTTTCATTTATTTTCAGTCTAGTATTTGTAGCTCAGCATTTTCAGAAGTTTTTCTTCTCTCTGATCCATAACCAGGGGCGCACATAAGTGGTCCGGAGGTGCGCATTCGCTGCCAAAATAAAAGACGCGCACCCGATAAGAAGTTGCAACGTGCGTTTGCTTACATATAAAAGGCACTGTTTTTGTCCGCTAGAGTGGGATTTTCACGCCATATTCTGCACCACATCTCTGTGCGTCCATCATTTCTTTGAAGCCAGCTCACCTCCTGCAACTACTTTTCCGAAAATACGCGCTTCTTTTGCTGTTCGGACTCCTTCTGACATTTCTTTGGAGGTGGAGGAACACCAAAGTAATTGCTTAAAGGAGCTTGCTTCTTCGACATCTTTAAGAGTTCTAAACAAATGTCTGTCCTCCCCCAGAAAAGCTTATGTACGCAAACGTGCGTTGCAACTTCTTATCTGGTGCGCGTCTTTTATTTTGACAGCGAATGTGCACCTGCGGACCACTTATTTGCACCCCTTTCCATTAATCATTTAAGGATAACAAGGGACCTAACTCAAGGGATGAACCAATGTTCATCAGACAACTTAGCAGAGAGCCAATTTTAAATTGTATCTCTAGGCTCTTTGTTTCTAGCAGCATATTCCAAAAATATGATTTGTTCCCATTTCTTTGGGGTAGCCTACAAAAAATACACTTTCTCCTCTCTTTCATATCCAGTTTGACAAGCATAAAATTGTATTTTTGCACCAGCAAGGTGATTCCAAAATGCTATTAACTAAAAAAAACTTGGCATATCTTAGCACTGTGTGCAGTTTGTCTTTAAATTGTTTGATGAAACTGGATGGGTGGAGGACAAAGGAAGAACTGTAGGAGAATATCTGTAGGAGATAAGTGATTATTTAAATAGAAGGAAATATAAACACAGAAAAATCTGGTTTTGATCCCCTGTGCAGTTCCATCTAGGAAGTGTCTCATGGCAGCATCTTCATTTTAATTATGAACAATCCCAAACACATTGCCAATACAGTAATAGCATACTTGGAGAGAAAAACACCCATTGGAACGCCATTACTCCTGGACTTACTTTCCACAGATCTCAACATTGTTGAATCAATGTGGGATCATCTCCACAGAGAACAGAACAAAAGGCAGCCAAGATCCAAAGAAGAGCTTTGAATGTCCTTCAAGAAGCCTGGAGATCTATTCCTGAAGACTGCTTACAGAGATTACAAGAAAGCTTGCCCAAGAGAGTTCAGGCTGAGTTGAAGAATAAAGGTGGTCATACTAAATACTTACTTTCAAAATCAGAACTGTAGAACTTTAGGAACTCTCTTCTTGCCTTTTATTCTGTATTTCCATGTACACTTGCACATTTTTAAAATTAATTGCTGGACCTATTTTTCATTTTTCCTATTAAAATATGAAGAAAACAGGAGTGGCTCAAATTTTTCCACACTGTGCTGTACTTTCAACTGATTCTTGCATATTTTCTCAACAATGGATTTAAGTTAATTTAGGTGTAAATTTAGACTTAGGGATTTTTTTGTCCTTTGCTTTGTTCAACTTTGCTGCATCAAGAAGTGTATAAATTGATCAAAAAGTTTCTGTTAGAAAATATGAAGGGGTTATTTTTCTGATATTGTTATCCCATATAGGGCTTATAAAAGACTAATGGAAAACACACATTCACACTTGCAGCTTCTTGTTCCATACTCCTTCTTTTTCCCAACATTACATCTACTTTAGGCAATTAGTCCTGACTAAAGTGCTGTTAGTGCACACACACACACACGTTGGTGGGGTGCACCATGGAGAACAACAGCATCAGTTACCTGCCAAGCCCCTGAGAGGCACAGCAAACTCCACCTCCCCTCCTTTACACTACATCTAGATAATTGCCATAGAGCGCAGGCATCTACAATCTTCTGTAATGAACTCCAGCATCCCCAGACACCTTTCTTCTCCCCCTGACTCCTCTTCCTTATCCATTTTCCTCTTTAAACCCCAATCTCTCAACTGTCATTTTGTTCCTTGGCTCACCATTGCTCCCTCTATTCTTCCCTTCAGACACCTTGTCTTTCTTCACACTCTCCCATGCCCGTCCCTAAACTCCTCATTTGTTGTCCTCTACTTCTCCTCCTAATATATGTTATCCCCATACCTCCACCTTTTCCAGCTTATTGGATCCTTTTCTCAATTCTTCCTGCTTTGTACTCCTCCACTACTTTTAATAGGATGCCATTTCAAGGCCATTATTGAGCTAAACTACAGGGCTGTTAGCCTTACAATACTCAACACTCTAGACCTTCGACATGGTCATATTTCACAGACTTGATTGTAAGCATCCAATTTATTCAATTTATACAATGACTGTTTTATTTAACCAGTATTTTGCTAAATCAGCAAAATACAGTTAGGACATTCATTCTTTGGAATAATTTCCCCGAGGAGATCATATTCAGAATTGTAAAACCTTATTGTGGAAGTAAGAGCCAAATTATGTGGATATTTTGCATCCAACTCATTGTGTAACATTTTATTCGATGGTATTTGATGGTTTGGGCCCCAGGAAGACTAGCAACCACTGTTGTGGAAGCTAATGGGGTTCCTTATAAATAAACAAATATTGGAAAGCTCACTTTCATCTTCTAAATCCCTCTTAAAGACGCATTTTTACAAGACGGCTTTTTCATTGCCTCCATCTTGATCTATTTCAATGTTGTTATTTTTATTGTCCTATGAGCTTCTCCTAGTGATCATTTTTAATTTATTTTAATTATTTTATACTTGCTTTTACCTGTCTTTTTAATTAAAATAGTCTTTATTCCTCACGTTTACTCATCTTGTGCTGACAGTATTTCCATACCTTCTCCTCTTAGTTGCTGTTTGTTTCCTATCTTGTCTTGTGAAAAACTTTGTTTTTGAAATTTGCGATAAATAAAGTTTCTTATTTTTATTCTCATTGTCATTCTAAACTGTGCAGAGTACTTTCAGCTCATTGTATTGGTGTTATTAACAATTTTCACTTGGATTCACAGTTTCCAGCAAAGTTTTTCATAAGCACAAAAATATATATAGTTGTATTTTTGTATATATAGAGACATATTAATAACCAGCTTGAAATCGAGACTTAAAAAACAAAAAATCTTTATATGGGAAAGTTAAACTAAAGCAATATAAACTACTCAATCGATACATAGTTTCAATTAATGAAAAAACTCACTGTACATGTGATACAAAGTTGTAACAAAATACTGTAAAATATAAAACGTCACATGCAAAACATTCATAGTGAAAAATACCCACTTGTTCAAAGCATTTCTGGTTCTCTATGACTGCCTGGTGGTTGCTGCCTAATGAATGCTTTCACAACAGTCAGGATGGTGGAAAAAGGGAAAATGCAGCAGGACAGAATCTGAGAAGCAATGGTAAAATACAATGAAAACAATTTATGTTTTTTATGGTCCTAGTATAACAGTTAACCACATAAAAATTGCAAAAATGTAATTTAACAAAGAATCAAAAGCCTTAATTACAGCTGTGAATATTAGCAAAGCAGTTATAGTCTCAGTTGCTGAAGTAGTTGATTAATATGATGTTGTTGCTGTTTGCTCCAACACTTTTTATAGTTCCCAGGAATGCAAAGAGCCCAAAGTAAGCTAAAACATATGAATATTGAAGTACCATAATATTGTTAATGTTGTTGTTGGTCAGATTGATATGTAAACAGGCAAATTTTTTGTTAAATGCGAAAGTGCTAACAGGTGTGTGTGTGTCATGTGTACTGTGTGTAATGTTCAGCATGTTGTGTAAGTCTACCAAAATCATCTTTTATGTTTTGATGGTTAATAAGCCAGAATGGGTTCTCAGAGAAGTCCAGATTTGTATAAATCTTTGAGTTTCCATTAACAGTTAGTAAGGTTACAGTGTCCTTTCCTAAATACATTACAAAATAACATACATCCCCTCAAAAGCCCTTGCTCTGTTAGAATCTGATTGTGTATCATATTCATCCAAGATGGGTTGATCAAGGTGACATTTGCAGAGTCGAGTTGAGCGTGGCTCAGGGCCAGTGTTAGAATTGTTCCTGTGTCCTGGATTTGATAATGTGTCTAAATAGTTAGTACAGGATCATTTATCTCAATAAAGACACCACTCCAAAGACACGTTCTTGCCCTGAGACAGGAGAGTGGGGATGTATTTCTGGTACACTCACCGTGTAGTGGAATGACAACCAATAATTGATTACAGTGGCAATTAACTTTTTAAATTACTATAGAAATGCAAAAGGTGGTTAAGTGGAACTTGAAGTGGAGTGGTTTTACACTGTCAAGGGAGAGAGCAAATTATAAAGTGGTGTGTGCAAGTGAATGCTTGCACCTGTGTAGTGTTATGAGGGCTCAAGCACACACACACACACACACACACACACACACACACACACACACACACACACACACACACACACACACACAGACATGCACATATTTCAGTCTATCCCTACTTTTCCTAAATCAGAACCTCAGAGACTTCCTTCAAAATATCCAGCTGCCAGCTTGATGTGCTTCTATATAAAGAAATGAGAAAGAGTGTTTGTGCCAGGCGCACACAAACACAGTGTGACAAACAGTATGAAGGCAAAACTAATTATTCATAGCAGGCAGGAAGATATTCACATGGAGAACACATGCGCACACACAAATGGAGGGACACTTCTTGCTAAACAACCTGCCATGAGCCTAAACCATCGAGGACTGTAGCCTGACAGCAGATGTGATACACAGGAAAGTCTGCTTGTGTTATGCATGTTTGTTTGTGTGGGCCCGTGAAAGTTGCTATCAGTGTTTTGTTATGAAAAGTGAAAAAAAAAAAGAGTTTGCATGAGGATGTTTTAAGTAAGTTCTGGACGTTTTTAGAGAACTGATTGCAATCACAGAAGCTTTCCCACATGACAAAGGAAGAGGATCTGAGAGACTTGAGATCATAAATATTACATCACACGTAGCTTACACTGATCACACTCATGCTGCAACCACATGAAGACCTTGTCAGTTGCCAGCTTGTTTATGCACCGATGTGTGGGGCAAAAGCCAGTCTGTCAATCATTTCAGACACGCTCTTTGATTAAAACAGAACATAAAACAGCAGGCTGGTACTAACTCTACTACCCCTGAAAAAAAGCAGTATTCCTCGATTAGAATACAAACCGTTTTTTTCCCCCCTTTCATTTTGCCCCTTTTGAATAATGTCCAGCATTCCTCTGTTTACAGCTGAGCTGCTATCCTTTTGTCAGAAGTATGAAATCAAACACTGTGTTCGTCTTAGTGCTGACAGCTCGGACCAAATCACAGACCACCTGACAAAATGTATATTTGAAGTGCAAATTTTTCCAGAATATTCCTGTGAGATCTTTACTCATTTAGTTTTTGCTTGGCTTTTAAATGACATGTCTGTGCAGGGATAAGAGAAACTCATCAGAAAGCACAGAATGGAAATTTAAAAGGGTTCTTTTAAGATTTTATTATCTACGTCAACACTTTACCCGTGAAACTGTCACAACAGAGACTGAACTTGCAGGAGATAGAAGGGCAAAAACATCACTATAAGAGTCAAAGTCACACTGCAGCACATCACATGCACCAGGATAATAGCTTGGTGAGCCTGATGTTCCTTTAGGGTAACAAATTGCAAGTTTGTGCAATAATTAAGGACTCAAAGGACACGGAGTACCTGAGAGTCTAAACCCACTTAGGTGGTCTATCCATCCACTTTTCTCGCTGTGTGTGTTTGTGTGTGCTTTTTTTACCTAACTGAACTGCAGGGTCTTTATCTGTCCCACCTTTGAGGTAAAAGGCAGAGACTGTCTATTTATTATATGTAGCTCTGGAAGCCTAATCTTTAAAAAGGCATGTTGGAGTTTTAGCTCAAAAAAACATTCATACGAGGAAGGGACTTCTCCTGATGCAGAAGGGAGCACATTGGTGGAATTAAACCAATGATTTTGTTTGTGCTTCAGCAGCATAGAGCTTTGAAAAACCCAGGAAGTATCGGTGGATGTGTCTGTGAAGGTTCTCAGTCACGGTGGATGTCTTTTGATTTGCAGCAATTGAAGTCAGTCTTCACTGTTGATATTAATAAGGCAGGCAGACAAAAATTTGACTGGATTTAGTGAAGGTATATGTTGAAAATGTGCAAGCCTAAGCAGTACGAGGGACGTTTTAAAAGTGGAACTTCTGTTAACGTTATGCAAATTTTAGGCTTCAAATGTTCTCCAATAGTAGGTCTGTATGATTGACATCTGCACAAGAAATGTCCTTATCCAAGTTCATTTTGTATAATTGAGGGGAAAAATTGTTCTCCAGGTTAATCATCATATTAACAATCTCGTTTTTGGCACAGAGTAAAAAGTGAAGCTAAACTTATTAAATTAGAAAGTAAAGTTATGATATTAGCACTTGTGTGAGCCAATCATCGTAACGGTTATAGCTAGCTAGCAAAGCTATGCAGCTGCTTTTTAAACTTGATGTAACTAAAAATAGTGTCTAATGTTTAGTTGTCAAAGTCAGGAAATGCGATTCTTCTTTCTTCCTTTGTGGAAGTCGATGGTAGCAGGGACTTCAAAGTCTCCTTCTACTCAACAATGTGTTTATTGATCCTTTTTTCTCTACTCATACATTTATACTTCACTCTGAAGTGTGTATTCTGAGTGTCACACTAAAAACATTTTAGTCACATCAGTCTGAGGAAAAGACTGACGTGGTAAAAGGAGAAAAAGGCTCCCTTCGTAGAAGACATGGAAGAGCATGATTATGCCCACAAAAGCCAAGATAATCATAGCCAAGTATGAAAAAGCTTGATCTAACAACATGTAACCAAGCAACGACACTGAGAATGAACTCGTAAAGAGATAAGCCATCTTGCGCCCCTCAATGAAATGTAATTAGGTCATTTCTTTTTGAATTATGGCACAATATTCATCAGAGAGTTTTCATATGTGCTTACATCCTTAGTGTACAGGGAGTGCAGAATTATTAGGCAAATGAGTATTTTGTCCACATCATCCTCTTCATGCATGTTGTCTTACTCCAAGCTATATAGGCTCGAAAGCCTACTACCAATTAAGCATATTAGGTGATGTGCATCTCTGTAATGAGAAGGGGTGTGGTCTAATGACATTAACACCCTATATCAGGTGTGCATAATTATTAGGCAAATTCCTTTCCTTTGGCAAAATGGGTCAAAAGAAGGACTTGACAGGCTCAGAAAAGTCAAAAATAGTGAGATATCTTGCAGAGGGATGCAGCAGTCTCAAAATTGCAAAGCTTCTGAAGCGTGATCATCGAACAATCAAGCGTTTCATTCAAAATAGTCAACAGGGTCGCAAGAAGCGTGTGGAAAAACCAAGGCGCAAAATAACTGCCCATGAACTGAGAAAAGTCAAGCGTGCAGCTGCCAAGATGCCACTTGCCACCAGTTTGGCCATATTTCAGAGCTGCAACATCACTGGAGTGCCCAAAAGCACAAGGTGTGCAATACTCAGAGACATGGCCAAGGTAAGAAAGGCTGAAAGACGACCACCACTGAACAAGACACACAAGCTGAAACGTCAAGACTGGGCCAAGAAATATCTCAAGACTGATTTTTCTAAGGTTTTATGGACTGATGAAATGAGAGTGGGTCTTGATGGGCCAGATGGATGGGCCCGTGGCTGGATTGGTAAAGGGCAGAGAGCTCCAGTCCGACTCAGACGCCAGCAAGGTGGAGGTGGAGTACTGGTTTGGGCTGGTATCATCAAAGATGAGCTTGTGGGGCCTTTTCGGGTTGAGGATGGAGTCAAGCTCAACTCCCAGTCCTACTGCCAGTTTCTGGAAGACACCTTCTTCAAGCAGTGGTACAGGAAGAAGTCTGCATCCTTCAAGAAAAACATGATTTTCATGCAGGACAATGCTCCATCACATGCGTCCAAGTACTCCACAGCGTGGCTGGCAAGAAAGGGTATAAAAGAAGAAAAACTAATGACATGGCCACCTTGTTCACCTGATCTGAACCCCATTGAGAACCTGTGGTCCATCATCAAATGTGAGATTTACAAGGAGGGAAAACAGTACACCTCTCTGAACAGTGTCTGGGAGGCTGTGGTTGCTGCTGCACGCAATGTTGATGGTGAACAGATCAAAGCACTGACAGAATCCATGGATGGCAGGCTTTTGAGTGTCCTTGCAAAGAAAGGTGGCTATATTGGTCGCTGATTTGTTTTTGTTTTGTTTTTGAATGTCAGAAATGTATATTTGTGAATGTGGAGATGTTATATTGGTTTCACTGGTAAAAATAAATAATTGAAATGGGTATATATTTGTTTTTTGTTAAGTTGCCTAATAATTATGCACAGTAATAGTCACCTGCACACACAGATATCCCCCTAAAATAGCTAAAACTAAAAACAAACTAAAAACTACTTCCAAAAACATTCAGCTTTGATATTAATGAGTTTTTTGGGTTCATTGAGAACATGGTTGTTGTTCATTAATAAAATTATTCCTCAAAAATACAACTTGCCTAATAATTCTGCACTCCCTGTATTTGATGAGAACAGCAAACAGTGAAGCTCTGCTAAGCTGCTCTTCAGCTCTACTAAACCTAACTCAAGTACAATCCAAAGACTGTACTCGATACTCTGTGTTCATCTCTACATTTTGGAATTGCTATTAAAAAAAAAGATTTACACTGCTACTAAAAATTTACAGTTGGCTCAGTAAGTATTTGTGTAGAGCTTAATGTTGTTGTAATACCTCAGAATCACAACTGTTTAACTGGAATTGAAAGAGAAAATAGTTGCATTCTTGTTTTTGGCAGTAAATGGATTTATCTGGAATTCGATCATGTACATGTACAAAAAACAAAAAAATAAATCCACTGTTTGCACTTTTTTTTTAAACCAATCTAGAAAAGAACAGTGCTTCCCTGCATTCTCAGGCTGGCTCCTAAAGTAATTGGGTTTATGAGAGTGTTCATTACAGAGTGTTCTAAGCCAATTTTATGCCCTCATTTTAGTTACCCAAATGCCAGTGACACATTTGCCTTGTCATGTTGATTTCCACTGCTGACCATGAGGTGGCAACACAAACCCAGATATCAGGCGTCAGAGTCTTATCAAGGCCAATTCCATACAACCTTCCCTGTAATTCCCATCTTCTTAAGGTGTATGTGGCCACTACGTCTGATTATTGTTTTTTTGAATTTTAAATCAGATAATATTATGATACACAAAAAGCAGTCTGATATCGATATTAAAGTCAAGCATTTATGTTTGTTATTTAAACATGCAGATTTAATTAACAATTTTTACATTACATGGAAAAAAAATCTACTTTACGTTTGCGTCACTCACTGATAGGAGAAAGGTTCAAAACTCCAAAGAAAGAAAAATGAATGTTCACGTAGTGAATTAGATCAAATGAAATGTAAGTCTGCTTCTGGCTTTTGCAGATAAAAGGCTTACAAGATCCATGTTGTATGACCAAAACATACAACATAGTCATCCCATCTTTGGGAGCCAGTCACTAAGATATTTTACCAAATTTTTTCAGCAGCAGGAAAGTCAGTGGAACTCAAACTTTTTAACTGCAGTGTCAGCTCTCTATTTTGTTAATTAGACATCTGTCTAAGGAGCTTGGAAAGAAAGCTAATAGGCTTCTTTAAGTTTCATGACGATGTTTCACCTCTCATCTGAGAGGCCTTTTCAGCTCTGAAACCGATGGTGGAGATTCCTAGGTTTAAACCCTAGTGGGTGTTTTCCCTCAAGAGGGTCATTGATCCACTATTAATCATGTCTCTCATCAAATGAGCCAAGGTGTAAAAACTGCCCCAAACCATTGACAACCAGTGTACACCCTGTCAAACATACGCTCAGCAGTCACTTCATTAGGTATACTTTTTCAGCTGCTCATTAACACAAATATCCAATCAGCCAAAGTTGGATAAGAGAAGACTCGTTTACTGTTGCCTGGTGTCTGGAGTCTTGATATCTGCTAGAACAGGGGTGGGCAATCTCAGTCCACGAGGGCCGGTGTCCCTGCAGGTGTGTCCTCAAACCAACACAGCTGATTTAAATGGCTAAATTTGCTCCTCAACATGTCCTGAAGTTCTCCAGAGGCCTGGTAACTAATCATGAGATTCAGGTGTGTTGACCCAAGGTGAGATCTAAAACCTGCAGGGACACTGGCCCTCGTGGACTGAGATTGCCCACCCCTGTTCTAGAATGTTCAGATTTTGGGATGGGATGTAGGGTTTGGTGTAAACAGCATGAAAGCATGCTGACCATGTCCAACTCTTTGTGACCACAGCGTACCCAGGTTGCCTGCTTTTAGCAGGATAATGTGTCATGTCACAAAGCTGAAATCATCTCAGACTGGTTTCTTGACGATGAAACTGAGTTTACTGCACTTAAATGGCCCCACAGTCACTAGATTGCAATCCAGTAGAGCACCTTTGGGATGTTCAAATTCCAAATGTGTTTTAATGTTTTGGAGGTCACATTATTTACACAAGAGATTAATATTAAATGGAAAGGCTTTATGAAAGCACCCAAACAACAAAACAGCATGTTTGTTTAAACAAACACACTAATTAAAGCTGTAATGCTTGTTGTTGTAATTAATTACATTAACAATTGATCTGGCATTTAAATGTCCCTGTAGAGAACTACATAGCATGTGCAATCTAAGTGCTCTTTAAATGGAATTTAAAAAAAAAGCACACCAAAAAATGGATATTATCAAGCATGGTGTGTGTGTGTGTGTGTGTGCGTGCGTGTATGTGAAATCTCCAGGCAATACTTAGTTTCGTTGTCCTGCATTTGTAGTCCACAGGTGTTACGCAGAGCTTTGCAGACCACATATACATGTTGTTGCTATGTATGGTTCCCTGTGGGCAAAATAAAAACAAAAAACGTCCAATTATTCAGCCAATCAGCATCGATGTATGCATAGTCACATCTGGTGAATTGCTGTTGGCTCTTTAGAAGACACAAATATGCCTGCATAGCCACTGCATTGGCTGAATTCCCATAATCCTTCTCTCAGTGTGCCCAAAGAGTTATGCAAATAGACACAAATGTGCAACATGGCATCGCTGACCTACATTGTGGGTGTCAAGAAATGAAAAGTAAAGTAGTAATATTTAAATTTCTAAAATAAATTGTCAAATTCTTCTTCTTATTATTTGTTGTTGTTGAAGAATTAAAGGCCAAGGCACTGTCCTCTTGTGGGGATGTGGTCAATTTCGAGCTGCTCTTGAATATGTTAATGCTTGTTGACAGAGTTTGGGTAAAGAGTGCACAGCCTGAATGGCCTCTGATAAGGGCAATGTTATTTAAAGAAAATTTCAGGCTATTGCAGAAAAACTAGAACTGTTGGAGAGCTTCTTCAGATATGATACAGCATGTGGAAAAAACAAACAAACAAGAACAGAAAACCCCTCAGCAACATAGCAAGATATTTCAACTTTTTCCTCTTTCACCTGCACTAAACAATTAGACATACAAATGCTGCTCAACTAACTATACTTGGGTTGGCTTTTTAATATAAAAAACCCCCAACAACTTATGTCTCTGCAACTGCAAGCCACACATGGCACTATTAAAGGGGAAGATTTATTCAAGGAAGCAGTTTTGGCAATGACTGACCCAAACCTGGAAAACTGGTTGCTTCTTATACAAACTGCAATCAGATGCTTGCTAAGGAGAAGCATTTCCAACCATTGCATTGCACAGTTTAGCGTGGCATACAGGTTCTGTATTTTATTATAGTCATCAAAACTGAAATTGTTACCATTTTCCAAGGCAGAACGTATAGAAATGACAGAGTGCGGACCCAAGCGCAGGCAAAATGTAGTGGAGGTGACTGTTTAACAAAAGACGAGCCTTTATTATTGGCTGGACAAAACACTACAAAGTAAAAGGCAAACAGGGAACTGAAAACATGAAGGAAAACCTAAACTGGAGTTTAGCTAAACAAAGGAACAAGTGCAACATAGAAAACATAGCAAAACCTGACAATCGGGAACGAGGAGCCTGAGACATGAAACACTGAGGAGGAACTGCTGAATGAAAACACCGGGATGACAAACAGAGGTAACGCAGACGATCCGACAAAGAACAGAGGGAAACACACATTATATATACATACACACACACAGGGAAATGAGGAAATGACAGACAGGCAGGGAACACAGCTGAGACTAATCAGACAAGATGAGACGACGGGGAAGCAAAACTCAAAACACTGAACACAGGACGCGAGACTCTCCAAAGTAAAACAGGAAACACATGAACTTGGAGACAAGGATGACAAGAAGGAACACAAGTGAGGCACAGGAACACCTAACTCAGCAGTGCTGGATCAATCAATCAATCACATCTAAAATCTGCAGGACACTGGCCCTCGAGGCCTAGAGTTGGACACCCCTGCTCTAAATTGATAGTTTAAAATGTTTAGTTTGCAACAGAAACTCTCGCTAAAGCTAGCAGTAAAACCTGATTTTATCTTGTCCAGTGATCGTTACACTAGCAAAACCTCACTTTGAATATGCCGATTTAGAAACATCAGTGACTCTTGTTCAGCAAATAGTTTGTGGGTTCTATTTTACAACACTGAATTCTCTGAACTGTAAACATCTAGTCTACTTAGCTAGTAATTCTCTGTCTCCAAAATAATTATAATTGCTTTTGCACAAAGAAAAGACTGAAATTGATGGAGATGTAACTACCAGTTGGTTAATACCTCCTCTGGCCATGACATGGCAGGACAGACAATGCTCTCTTTCTCACAAACACACATACACCCCAATACATGCAGAATATAATTGAACAGCACTGTGACAGCACTCACAGCCATTTGGAAGTAAATATGATCAGTTCCATGTACCAGTACAATTTGCACAGCGGACAATGAAACATTCTTTGGCAGAGCAGCCGTAAGTAAAGCAAACAGATTTATTACAGTTTTTCTCGATTGGTTTGGCTCATTTCTTGAAACCGAGATGACATTCTCAAAACCATAAGGTCATTTGGCCAAACAGTCTTACAGTCCTGCCCAACATTATAGCTCACTAGCAAAATCAAATATCTTTCCCCAAACTCTTCGTCCATGCTTCAAAAGCAGATTCCTTTCCCATATAAAAGGTCAGTACAGTCAAAATAGCACAGATCCTTCTCAATTGCCTTGGCACATGTGCATTCATTTAGTGCTTTTGTCAAAATAACCTGGATGGTTTAGCACAACACCATGGATCCCCTGCAAAAGCTCATATCTCTCCCAAAAGAGTTTATCCATGTGTCAAAACTAAATATCCTTCTCATATAAATAGTCAATGCCCCCAAAATGCATTATACCTTCGGCATTGTTTAAGCACTGCAAGTCAAAATGCTTAGACGTTTTGTCACTGAGGCACAGGTCTAGCAACAGAATACCACTATGAATAAAACTAAAAGATTTTACAGTAAAATCAGCCTCCAATAAACCACTCATACTCAAGGAAACTGTAAACATTTTTATTCGTACAAAGAAATGTTAACATTAGAGAACATACTGTGAAAAGAAAACATATACAGGATTCTGTAAATGTGAACAGTTATAAACACAAACAAAAAACAAAAAAAAACAAAAAAAACTCTAGCCTACCATACTGTAAATAAAGTTTCAGAACTATAGTACAGTAATATTTTCAGTGGTCGCCATTGTCACCCTCTCTTTCCTGGCCACCATCCTCATCCCCCTGGCCATCGACGCGCTGCTCTCTGTCAGGCCATAAATTCTCATCCACATTGCAATGGATATTTTCTCTTGCGATGCAGCGAGGGAAGAAACGGCGTGAATGTCTCAACCATCCCCTACATTGATCCCCTGTGATGTCCTCACATGCAGCATCCATTGCATGCAGCAGGGCCCTCTGGTCTTGAGCCTGATGCTCATACACCCTCCACCTCCAAGCTGAAAAAAACTCCTCAATTGGATTTAGGAAAGGAGAGTAAGGTGGAAGAAACTCCATTAGCATCCGGGGATGGGTGGTGAACCAGGTTCTGATGCGTGGGCCGCGGTGGAAGTTCACATTATCCCACACAATGACATAATGTGGTAGCTGAGGTCCTTCTTCACCTCTCTCATTTTCTGGGATCAGATCAGTATAAAGGTGGTCCAAAAAATTGAGGAGCTTTTGTGTATTGTAGGGCCCTAAACTGGGAATGTGTGTGGCCACACCTCTTTCTGATATAGCGGCACACATTGTTATATTTGCTCCTCGCTGGCCTGGGACATCCACAGTGGCCCGGTGGCCAATGATGTTACGGCCACGCCTTCGACCTTTGGCCAGGTTGAAGCCAGCTTCATCAACTAACACTAGGATGTGAGGGGTTTCGTTGCCTTCTAATGCCATTATTCTCTACAATAGAATAGAAATATATCTAATCAGTCAAGTAGAGACAGATACTGCAGGGAGGATCTAAAGTACTGTAAAAACAGGGAGTGGAAAACTGAAGACAATTTCTAGGCAAAATGCTCTAGTCACACAAAGCTGGATTCTGAAGGTAAAAAGGATAACGCAAAACAAAAAAACAGTGGTAACCATGTCTTACTGTAATAGTGTTACAATGATAGACAACCAGTAGTTGACTTACATGCACATACTGGTACCGCAGCCCTTTCACTCTGTCAGAGTTTCTCTCAAATGGTACCCTGTAAATCTGTTTCATGGTCATCTGATGTTTCTTCAATACCCGGTCTATTGTGGAGATGCTGATAGAGTTTATATTTTGGAACATTACATTGTCTAGCAGGATTGCATTACGAATCTGTCTCAGTGTGATGGCATTATTTGCAATGACCATGTTGCATATTTCTCGTTCTTGTTGTTCATTTAGAAGTTTTCTTCTGCCACCCACTTGAGGCTGTCGTCCAATGCTAGACATACAAGTCAAAGGTCAACACTGTAAATTTGTTACAAAATGAGTTACCAATGTAATTGTACTGCTGTTTTATGGTACTAAAAGTGTGATGCACTGCACAGTGACTGGAATACTATTCACAGTATTTTCTCCATTTTTTTTTCTTTGTCATTTTTATAGTATCATATAACATCACATGAAGATATTACAGTACTCTAGGCCTACACACACACCAACACTGAATAGTTCAATAGCATAGTTCTGTACCTGTTTTCCCTGCGAAAGGTTTGGATGATGGAGGAGACTGCAGACCGAGGCACATTAGGCTGCACTCGGCGACCTGCCTCTGCCATTGTGAGGCGATGGTTTATAACGTGGTCAATAAGGGTGGCCCGGATTTCATCTGGGACATCATGGTGCCTCCGTGCTCCTCGGCCTCTTCCCCCTATTCCTCCACGCATTCTCACTCCTCCTCTTCCTCTTCTTCTTCCTCCTCTTCCTCGAGCAGGAAGTTGCTGTTGTACTTGGCGAGGTGCTTCCATGTTCACACTGCAAATGAAACTGGCCCCGGGCCAAGCTCTGTCTATATACTTTTGGCAGCAGTCATAATCATAGACAACACCTGTCAGGTATCTAAACAACCTGTTTGATTGGTCATCTGAGATGTGGGAAACTGCTCCTTCGTTAGTTCTAATTTCACCTGATTGATTGTCAAGTACTGTCATAACTTTATCAAATGTTCCAAGATATTCTTTCATGGTATTATATCTTTGACTAATTTTGACAGTTGAACAGACAATTGTGCATATGATGACTTACACAATGAAACCATGCTGATATGTTTTGGAGTGAGTAACCATTTCACTGAAAAATCAACTAATCAGTTTAGATCGCCAAGATCTATTTATTTGGAAAATGTGCTAAATGTCGGCTCATTGTGCTAACTGTAGCTACTTGTACATAATCATTTGAAAAGAAGCACAGAGTCACTTGAGACATGTACTAAAGCATTTGCAATTTGATAAAACCAATGAAAAATGACATTCTGTTGTGAACAATTGCAAGGTGGTTTGGAGATTTGTCCATGTTATTTTGGGAATGTCATCTCGGTTTCAAGAAATGAGCCAAACCAATCGAGAAAAACTGTAATGTAACATTACTATTCACTGAAAGGGAAATAATGAGCCTTGGGCTTTGTTTTCACACCGTCAATAACACACTCAATACACCGAGTGCCTATTATCACATGCTGCTCCACTTGATTTTAATTTATCTTTTTGAGACCCAAAAATAACTTGGCATTCATTAAAGATTGAGAAAAAGAAATCAAAAGCATTATCTCACAGCAGCTAATAACATTCACAATGGGCTTGTTCTGAGACCCGGTAAGCCATGATAAGGTATATATGATCCCGAATGCAGAATACCTGAAAATTTAGCTATTAATCATTATCAACATATGTGTTTTTTTTCTATTACAACATGTCAACAAGTCCTCTGGGAAACAGGAACTTTTTTCTATAAAGGAAAACAAAATAATTTTGCCTGCAGGCTCTAATTTAATGATCAAAGTTTTGTAGAGCAATGTTGTATCAGATTTCTTTCTTTCTTTCTTTCTTTTCAGGAGACATTTTATGCACATTTGTGTTACCTTTGTTAGCAATTGAACACCTTTTTGATCATTTATTTGCAGTGCATGTTTTCATTGAGCGTGTACGTAGATATACAGTGTGTGCGGTGCCTGTGCTTATGTACACCTGTGTGTGAAAAATTGCTCTGCCACTGCTTCTCTGTGG
Organism: Perissodus microlepis; assembly: GCF_051167445.1. Lineage (NCBI taxonomy): Eukaryota > Metazoa > Chordata > Actinopteri > Cichliformes > Cichlidae > Perissodus > Perissodus microlepis. The sequence continues at coordinate 12,498,733 of NC_140466.1, forward strand.
GGTGGTTTTCATTTAAACAGGCTCCTATTCCCTTACCAAACACTGAGGCTGATGAATGAAAATTGTCCTTCCGTACATAGTGTATACTTCTGTGTGTGGGTGATGTAGTTTCATTATCTCACTTTTGACAATAATTTAAAGAAATAAACTTTGAACTAATTTACCTTGATAGCTATTAAACTGAAAATGTCCCCCTGCTCTCTCCTACATCTCACATGTTTATTTGTCTGTGTCTTGCAAATTTGTGCAAGCTTGTGTAAAATGGCTTGCTCTGTGTGTAGACTAATGCACATCCAGAAATGCACATGTATATGTGTGCTTTGTATGCATGTGTACTGTGTCTGTTTACAAGGTAGAAGCACTAACAGGTTTATTGCTGTTTGTACAGCGTCAGTCTGTCAGTGATTGCTGGAGTAATTATTTCCACTTTGCATTGTGTTTGTGAATAATTTAACAGTGCCGAGTGTATTTTAAGTGAATGCATCCTTTTGTGTTGTAATATTTTTGTGTAAACTTGGTTAAGGGAATAAAAGAGATAAATAGAAATGGTACAGTGAGATGCAGATGGATAAAAATGACAAGTGCCAAATGTCTTCATTAAATTCTCATTTCTGGGATGTTTCATTCCGTCTGCCTTTCTAAACCTTTAATAGCATCTGTACTTTTGTCTCTGTGTCAGCCTCTTTTGTTTTCTTCATCTGTATCCTCAGCATATTTTCCTGACTTTCTAAACTTTGATAATTTTTGTTCAGAGAAACCAGGCCCTTCTCTAACATTGCATTGTTTCTGGGCCACATCAACAGAACAACCAGGCACAAACTTTCTGTTGCAGATGGCACTTTTTTTCATTTGACATTACAAATCAGCAAATCATGATTATAAAGTATTTATAAACAGTTCTGGTGTGTATTCGGCAATGGCTGGCAAGTGGTTGCTGGTGTATAATTAGCCACAAAGAGGTACTATATATGATTCTGTACTGAAAACCTCCATGTGATTGCTTTAGTTGCTAGCAGGTTTCTATGGTAGTGTAGTCTGCATCAAAGTGTCTGCCACATTTGCAAACCATTTGCCAAATGTAAATAAAGCCGTAGAAAGTACATTGCAAACCTGAGACCCTAGTCCTTCAAATAAAAATTGTGCCTTATACTTTGTCCCTCTTCTACTGGTGTGAGAGCCTTTCTGTGGATGTGTGGGATTTTGTGTTCCAGTGGCAGAGTGTGCCTGAGGTCTCCACCCTGCTGATCACACACCTGAGCCTCATACCAAATCACACACCTACAGGCTGTTGGACTGATTCCTGTTTGGTGAAAAAAAAAGCTGGAGCATCTTTTCAGTCATAGCCAGACTGTTGCACCGCATGCGGTATCGTAAGCTTAGCTCAAAACTATTACTCGTCTGTTGTTCAATTATTATTGTGCGCTTTACTCACATTCATGCATCTGAAGAGAAGCTGTGGATAGAGGATCTCATTATGACAGACACGGAAAGGAGAGAACTGCTGGAATTTGATCATGTAGAAGAATGTTACAAGCAACATAGTGTTTGCAACGGCTTCTCCAGACCCTTTCATGTCTGTAACATGTGCTCAGGGTTAACCTGTTCTCATCTCTGAAAAGCAAAGCGTGGCAGTGGACCCGCCAAATTTTATATTCTGGTTGGGCTGCATGGTCCCAAGCAGTGAGCATAAGGCCCACCACAAGATGTAGGGCCTTCAGTAAACCCTCGTTAAATTTGTTTCTGATTGTCCGGTCAGAGACTTTCGCATTAGTGACCTGATGGAGGACATTCTGTAGGGCTCTGACGGTGCTCATCCCCTTCCTCTCTGTACAAAAGAGCAGATACTGCTCCTGCTGGTTACGGCGCTTCTATGTCCCTTTCCAACTCTCCTAGAGTAACTGCTTGTCTCCTGGAATCTCCGTCATGAGACTGTGCTGCAAACACAGCAAACTTTGTATTGATGTATTGATGTGTCATTCTGGAGGTGTTAGACTGCAAAACCTCTGTAGGGTTCAGATATTCCGAGTCAAATAAAAAACTAGTGACAAAACAGTCAGAAACTGGTTTTACAGTGGTCTCCACCTGTAAAACCAGTTTCTGTTTTGGGGGTCTCATTGTTTCCCCTGTACTGCACCTGTTGTTAATTTCAAGAGCACCAAAGCAGCTGAATCTGATTAACAACCCCCTCTGCTACTTCACCGACCAGATCAACATCGCAGAGGTTTTACTGACTTGATGCTATAAGTGTTTCTTTATTTTTCTTTTATTTTTGTGCTGTGTACAGCTACTACCTCAAGTTCTCCCCAGAGGAAAGAACCAGGTGAGGGATGTGATATTTGGAGTGAGTGAGTACATTAACTGACTATAGGAGGTTAAATGTAATCACCAAGAATATGAAATGTGTAATTTAGGTAAGGCAGCGGAAAGGAATTCAGAAAAATACTCTGATGCTTTGATGAAATTCCCATCTTTCTATAAATTAAAACAATCACACAATCACAATCTAATCACAAAACGAAATACTTTAAATGCAGTAAAAATACCAGAAGAGCACTTATAAAGGATCAGCTAAAATTCTCCTTCTTCCACAGGATTGAGAAAGATACAAGTGATTAAATTCTGTTTTTAGTTAGCAACTTAAATCAGCCTGAGTGCGAGCAGACCAACAACTGATGGAGAGTGAGTTGAAAATATTTGTTGGTCCACGCAAGAATATCATCTGCATTTATCTTTTATTGAGATAACTGGAATGACAGTATCAATCTGATAAGTTGCTCTTTGAATTACAACAGTTGCCGAAAGAGCTCAGTTGGGAGAGCGTCAGACTGAAAATCTGAAGGTCCCTGGTTCAAGCTTGGTTTTTGGCATGGTGGTCCATTGACATAGTTTCCTTATGGATTAATAAAGTATTATGATAATGTTGTAGCTTACATCTGGTGGTGAGATTTACACAGCAGATAATTAAAAAAATTAAACAAATACAATTAATCTATTTTCTTCCACTTATCTATGGACGGGGGCAGCAGCCTAAGCAGAGAATCCCAGACCTCCCTCCAGCCACCTCTTCCAGCTTATCCAGGAGAACAAGATCTTCCCAGGCCAGACTTGAAGGTGCTAATTCTCATTCTTTCCACTGCACATTGGGCTACAAACCACTAGTTATGGTCCTGTAATGCCAACAGGACCACAATTTCTAGCAGAGAAGCCTAGAAATTCTGTCCATAAAAATTATGAACAGAACCAGTGACAAAGGATACCCCTGTGGACTCAACACCCACCAGAAACAAGTCCAACTTCTTGCCAGGAATGCAGACCAAATTATTGCAGTTGTTGTACAGTGACTAAATTGCGCATAACGATGGGCCACACACTATATTACCAAAGTATATCTCATATGACAATAAATGAGAACACCGTTTGTTTCTATATTTTCAATGTACAAAACCTTTTTTTTAACTAGGATGTAATCATTTCTTGATCATTACCAAGCTAACTGGTAGCTGGTTTATGCTGAACTGCCATGGTACAGTTCCGATCAAAAGTTTAAGACAACCTGAAAATTGGCAAAAAATCATATTTTGCATGGTTGGATCTTAACAAGATTACAAGTAGAGCTTCAACATGCAACAAGAAGAAATGGGAGTGAGACAAAACATTTTTGAGCATGCAATTTATTGAAAATGACGCTTAATCCTACCTAAGATGTTTTTTAAGCGCCACAGAGGAGGGGGTGCCATAATGGTGTGGGGTGCTTTTTCCTTCAGTGGAACAATGGAGGTCCAGGGGCATCAAACGGCCGCTGGCTATGTCTGGATGCTGCAGGGAGCGTCCCTCATGACTGAGGGCCTTCGTCTGTGTGATAACGACTGGATTTTTCAACAGGACAACCCTACAGTACACAATGCTGGCAGGACAAGGGGCTTCTTCCAGGATAATGACATCACTCTTTTAGACCAACCAACTGAGAACCTTTGGGGATGGATGGCAAGGGAAGTTTACAAAAATGGACAACAGTTTCAGACAGTAGATGCCCTTCGTGCAGCCGTCTTCACCACTTGGAGAAATGTTCCCACTCACCTCATGGAAACTCTTGCATGCTGCAACGAATTTTGGAAGTGATCAACAACAACACAGTGATGAGTTGTTCATGTGTGTTTGTTTTGTTTGTACATTTTTATTCTAAACATTGCACATGCTTATAAACCTTTTAATATCATAATCCAGAATCTAACTTTTTCAGTCTAGTAATTGTAATTTTAAGCATTCATTGCTTTAGTAAAATAAAATACACTATTTGACACCTATGCTAATTAGGAATGTGCTATAAATGGTAAATGGCCTGTATCTGTATAGCGCTTTACTTAGTCCCTATGGACCCTAAAGCGCTTTACACTACATTCAGTCATCCACCCACTGGTGATGGCAAGCTAAATGATAGCCACAGCTGCTGGATACTGGTGCCACCGGGCCCTCTGGCCACCACCAGTAGGCAACAGGTGAAGTGTCTTGCCCAAGGACACAATGACCGAGACTGTCGGAGCCGGGGCTCGAACCAGCAACCTTCCGATTGCAAGACGAACTGCCAACTCAATCGCGCCATGAGTATGAGTTTCTATAAATCATAAAAATCAACTCATAAACAAAATAAGACCCCAAATAGGCCCACATTTTCAAGAAATTACAAGCTTAAAAAAGTTCCAACATATTTCCAAAGTTATAAAAATAATAAATTGCCATCGGATCTTTGGTTTAAGCCCTCTTTCTGCGCTATAAAATAAATGTTTTATGGGATACTATTGAAAGGCAGGCAGACACACAAAACAGTGATGAGCTCATTACCTCCTTGAGAAATGTAATAATTTAGACTATTTTCCCAGTGAGGCAACCACCTGACTAAATATTTATATATCATGAAGTTAGAAATTAAATGCTAATCCACATATAAAATTAAACAAAACTATGTTGAAAGAATGGAAAGAAGGCCCTAGACCTGAGCACAAGCCTGTGCCTAAGGCTGTGCAAAGATGTAAGCATATATTTAAACAAGAAGCTGTTCAAAATAATGATGTATAATAATATCAGAAAAATCTAAGAGATACATTTGCAGAACCAACAGAATAAAACTGCTTGGCCTTGAATGATTTATCACACTTAAAAGGCAATAAAACACCAACGCTGGAAAACAGAGAGAGCACTGATGTTGAATTTTATTTGAAATGAGCCTTAATGAGCCAGAAATAGTTGCTAAGCAACATCTGTTTTGACATTCCCAGTGTGCATTTTCTGTCCCTATTTTCTTCTACTTTACCCTTTCTTCGTCAAAATATCATTATATAAAACCTATAACACTATTCAGTGTACGCACAGTGAGTAATAGTTCCTAATAGCAGTTATCTTGAATTTTGCTGGCAAGTTTTCCCTTTGAAGTTTTGGTTCCGTGGTTCTTGCACAAAAACTCATCAAACAGAATAAATATCAGTGGCTTCTGAGCATATTGGAATGATCAGCCAAAAACATTGTCTTTTTTGGTCATTTCTCCAACTCCAAACTGGATATGGCCAGAAATATGACTGAACAGAAATGCTGATGCATAAAAAGAAGTGATTTAATGCTAAGTATATATGCCTGCAATTCTTAGAAAAGTATGCTGTTGAGTTAGTTCTATGTGTTAAAACGCCGTGGGGCTGCATGGCTCGTTAACACGTTAGCGCCGCGCAGCCCCACGCACGGGGCGATCTGTGCTAACTCGCTAACAGAGATTTGCCACTTTATTGCTGTTATGGCGTTAACGTCATTTTAATGAGATTAACGCTGACAGCACTAGTTAAAACCTCATGTAACCATACAGTTGTAATGCTGGAAAAATACATGTCACTGATTTTTTTTTTAATTAAAGAAATTATTACAAATATCTCAGTGGTAGCATATTTAGCAATTCCCTAATATACAAAAAAGTGTAAATGTCTTGCCCCAGTCACTCAGGCCTAGAAATTGGTCTGCAACCAGTTGCTAGGGAAAAAATGATCTATTTCCAGACCAGTTGGTGAGTGGTTGCTGGAGATGACTCACTCTGAAATTTGTTGCTAAAGCCCGAGTCACACAAGCCCATAAACTAGTTAGTAAACCTCTGGCAACCACTAGACTCTAGGGAAAAAACTGCTAGTTGCGGTGTTAAGGCACAACTTTGTTTTTAATCACTATCAGATTTTTGATTGATTTTGCCTGGCAGCAACCACCAACTTCCAGCAACCATTCACCATCCCGTTAAGCAATATGCAATATTCCTTGGATAGGGCAGACAGGTATAGACAGGTTTCTATGCATGTGTGACTAAGGCATTAGCTTATAATTTCATTGTGGTAATTTTAAATACTGGTTTTACAGATTTTATTATTTTGTTCTGCTATTCAGTTACATGCTCCAAAAACTCACTCAGCAGCAAAATCCTGTACAGAAATTAATGCAGACCAACTGAACAGAGAAAACTATTTCCTCGTTGTCCTTGCTTCACCAGTTATACACATATATTTTTATTTTTTCAGTGCTATTAATATGTAAATTGATATCATCATTTCTGCACAGACAAACACACAAAGGAGACACCTTCATACAAGTGCTGATTGACAGACCAGTATGAGGCACACACTATTTGTCAGCAATCAATGCACTAAATTAAATAGCAATCCAGGGGATTAACTACTGCATGCAAGAAGAGAGGAGGGGTGAAGATGGTGTACACATACACAATGAAGATGCTGACTTTTAACATTTGAAAAAACTACTTAATCTTGCTGTCATTGCAGATATGAATACATGTGCACATATACAGTCAGGGACAGGAGGTGATATAAGTACTAGAAGAGAATACAACTTGTCCTGGCCACACAGCTATCTCTGTTTCAGCTGCAGGACACACACACACACACACACACACACACACACACACACACACACACACACACACACACACACACACACACACACACACACACACACACACAGGCCTTCATGTTCTTGTTTTCCCTCCCTTTCAGGCTCTCTCATACACTAATGGCCTAGTTTCAAACTGCTGAATTAAGGGTTTAGTGACTAACAGACTGTGTTTTTTGTGTGTGACCGCTTTAGGTGAGCAGACAATCATCATTATACTACCATAAAAATATGCCTTCTCTCACTATTTATTCTGATCTGTCCCAGTCTGGGAGAAATAAGATCAAACTTAGCATTGCTAAAGTCATACAAGGATGCCCTAATTTGGCTTCACACATTCCAAATTGTATCATAAAATGCAAAAATCATGCACTTCTTTCATGTGTTTCCGTGTGATTTGTGAAGTGTTTTGAAGCTAGAAGACTGATTTGATCTACATGTACACAGTTTTCTCATGGGTATGTTACACTTTCATCAGTTAGTTAAAACAAGAAAATTTCGCACTTGTGGAAATAAAGAAGATTAATACTGGCAATTATTTCCAGTTATCCTCTATCTAAAGGAAGCTTCATAGTATAGTTGCTTACACATTCGCCTAACAAGTGAAAGGTTCCTCATTCAGTCCCGGGAGCAGACACAAATCCCTCGGGGGTTACGTCAGGAAGGGCATTTGGTGTAAAAAAAAAAAAAATCTGCCAAATCGAACATGCAGAGCTACCCGCTGTGGCCCTTGGGGTCTACTGTAACAGATAGGCTTACTGTGAATGGGATTTTTTCCTCATGCGGTTTGGGAAATATAACTCTTACTTGCTTTTTTTCCCTAAAACATTGATACATGATAAAGATGAAAGTTTTCGAATAAATTTGACATTAAAGTAATGTTAACTACGTTTTTAAATGTTCAAAAGTCATCATATCTATGCCACTTTCCCCAAAGACTCAGATCAGATGGTGAAATTGTGGTGCTCTCAGTGATGTCTCCCGCGGATGACTATTGATGGAAGTGAATCTTTCTTCATCAGATTCATTATGTCTTGTCTTTAATTTGTTTCTTTTCGTGTCCCTATGAGGCTTTGCATTGCAGCTTATGAGGAAATCATAGCTTTGGTTCTGCCTTGTGAGAACGAATCTTTGATATATGGTTTGGTATGTTTCATAGAGAATTTCTCTAAAAGCAGAGTTCCATGAAGCATAGTAAAGTGTTTTATTCAAACTCTGGTCTTCTTGTTTTGGCAGATCAGACTGATGATGTTATCAAAGAAACATAAAGAGGCTTTTAAAGTCTCAGTGAAGTCAGAATTCCAACAACAACAACAAAGAAAAGGTAAAATATTTTGGGAAATACTGATTTTGTCTGTTTGTTTGTTTACTGCATGTACAGATAAACTGTTTAACAAAAAAATTATTGCATTGAAAATCCTAATTTGCATGACCTCAATACATTTAATGTTACTACCTATTTTGCTGTACAGTATTTCTGATTTTTTTTTATTGTATTTGATTTTTCTTGACGTTTTAAACTTTTATATTACTATTTCTATGGAAGTTAGATAACTAACTGCCCGTGTTAACAAACAAAAGAAAATGATAATTGAACACACAGACCTTTACTTTTCAAAGCACGACATAAGTGATGCTGTCACGGCTGCAGAAGCAGACATATGGAGTGATGAGAGAAGGACCCAAGTGCAGGCACTGACGACTGACTTTACTGCAAGTGAGCTTTATTTACAGTGGGAAAGTGAAATACAAACAAAAGCTGAGGGGATAGGAAACAGGAGGGACACACAGCTGGGGCTAATCAGACATCACGCGACAGGGAGGAAGAAAAGCAGTAAACGCTGACATAGGACAAGGACTGTCAAAGTAAAACAGGAATCACGAGACATACGCAAAGACACAGACTCAGAGAGACAGGCTTCTCACTGAGACATGGCTGACTCAGGAACACAGGGAAGATAGAGACAAGGGTGACTAGACATGAGACGTGGGACCAGGACAAGCACAGAGAAGACATGGGAATGGACACAGACTAAGAAAAATAGAAAAATACAGAGGAAGGAAGAACTAAGATCACTAAGCACAACAGAAAAATAACCTAAACCAGCACCAACAATAGTCAAATAATATTAAATCAAGATCTGAAACATAAATACTGGGTCGCAGACCCAGCACCGTGACAGATGGAGAGGCTGAAGTGCAACTGATTATTTATTATTTTAATCTTGGCATGTGACATGTCTTGTTTGACTATTATTTTTCCAAAAACTGGAGTAAAGATAAAGCAAAGATAAAATAGTAAAGACAAAAATTAAATAAATATAAAGTAAAAGATGTGGTTTCTACCCCTTTCATCCTGAACTGAAAGCATTCCCCTCTTCTACTTTTCCCTGTTTCATGTATGGTCTTTGATGGAGGGCAGCCAGCAGTGAACGACCCTTTCAGCCACTCACACTCTGAGCTATCAAAGACTGTGATAGATGATGGGAAAGAATTCTCAGTGATGGATTTGGATCACAATGTGTTGTGACACATTGTACGGGGCTGCTGACATAAAAATCCCATTTCTTGACTTACACACATATAACATACACACACGTATACATAGATACACACACTGAGGATGACAGTATCAACTCACTGTGTCATCTTTCTCATTGACAGCATTTTTAAGTGTCTCTGCAGGTTTGAAAGAAAGAGAATCTCTATAGGTTGGTATTTTCACTAAAGACAAGTTGCAAGAGAATTTGAGTATCTCCTGTGACTCTTCCCTTACCATCAGGTTATAACACCATCTTCCACTTTGGGAAACACAACTGTCAACTCCCCCCCACCCACCCCCTCCCCGCCTTTTTTTGTGAATACCATCTGAGCATCTTATATAAGGCTCTTGTGGCATTCCTTCTTTTCAGCCTCTGTCTTTTTATTCTCACCTGCAGGCATTTCTGAAGGAGCTTCCTCAAACAAAGATCAATGCTGAAAGTAGAGGGAATAGCCACATGAGAAAGCTTTTGTGTATTTTTCCTTTGGCAAAAGAAAGCAGAAAAAGTAGGAAAAAATGGGGGGGGGGGGCTTCATTTACTTTATCATCTACATTGGAGTTCAGTGGAAAACCCCAAGGGTAAATGCCATCTTTTGGAAAGATGAATTAAGCACACAGCCATTCATCCACCAAAATCAGAAGGTTTCAAGTTGATTTTTCTGTATGTATGTTTAAAATAAAGTCTTTTAAATGTTTATTTTATAGGATGAAGATGGTATTATGCTGTATTAGTCTGCTGATGAAAGCAGTCCTAGCATAGGGAATACTTACATTTATATGTAACCTTGCCTAAGATTACCTAAAAACTAACAACATGTTATGGCTCCGGTTTTGACCACTGAAGATGGGATGGGGGATTTGAAGACCACTACAAAAACCCCTAACCCTTAACCTTATTTCTACCAATTACCAACTTTTCAGCAGTTATGTCACCAGCACTTGTTCAAACTGAGAAAAGCATGGAGAAAAAAATACACACTGGAAAAGTGTGTATTTTGTGTGTATTTTGTGTAATGTTTAGTAACCCTCCCTACATAAATAACCATAGAAATGAAAATAATACAAATGACATCCCTACATAAGAGCTAACCCGAAATACTGCAAAATCCAGGCTTGGATGAAGCATTAATATTCCCCTTGGTGATAAAACATGATATTAACAAGGACAAAAAATAAAAAAATAGGAGAACTCAAATTAATGCATGCTATCAAAACAGGGATTTGCAGATATGCAATGTATACTGTCTATGCTGTTCACTAAGACTATGGATGGCAAGTTGCCCATTTGCAAATGTTTTACTTAGTAATACACAATATAAATAAAATAATCTCTTCAGTGTAAACTGCATGAACTGTCTCCTTTTGGCTATCCCTGGGTAATAGATATATGATTGTAGTCCCTGTAATATCCCTTTGGATTGCAGAAGAAAAGGTTTACAGGTCTGCTACAGAACATGAAAATCTGTATTTCTGTAGACTCAGAAATCCAAACCTAATCTCATGCAAAATGATGCAGCGTCTTAAACCATGAATGGAAACCCAACTAAACTGATAATAGGACACTGCTGACTTTCAAACCAATCATCATTCCTTCTTTGTCATAACCTTTGCCTATCTGACCTTCTGGTTTATATTCTACCTGTACTCATTGGCAGCAAATAAATGTTATTTTTTAAATACACTTCAGCTTAAATGTGGTCATATTCAAATGGTAATGATTATCTGAAGAACTGTAGTTTGCTAAGAATGAGATTTTGTTAGAAAGGATGTTAGTCGGTGCCAGGAAAATACTGAATGATATTACTCGTAGACACTGAGCTTTTTTAACTTTATTCTTTCACATCTGTAAGCTGCATTACAAAAGGTTTCTCTAAAGAGTTGTAGAAGGGAACTGCTCTGCTTGTAATGATTCTTCAGCGGCAAACTGTGTGGGACTTAGTGTCATTCTCAGTAAATGGGATGCTGAGAATCTAAGGAATGCTTCTCTATCACATACCCCCGCATTCATTTCTAAAGTTATGTAAGCATTCATTTAACTTTGGAATCGACTAGAGTCAGTCAGGTTCTGTCATCACAAACGCAAGCCCCAATTTTCCCTTTCAAGGTTTACCAAAGGACACACGACAATGGAGGTTTCAGCATCAGGCCTTGTAATTATTGTGAAGAAATTCAAGAGAAGGAGATTAATGCCCTCTATCATGGCACGTCCTAATTTCTGCTCACTGTGTTACGCAAACTTCTTTCAAATAAACCAAGGGCAAAATATAAAATAGCCCTAATCATATTACGGCGACAAAGTATTTTGCTTTCAGAATAAAAATTAAGTCCGTGGATTGTTCTGTGTCATCTCCTTTAATACAATAATAATAATAATAATAATAATAACAAAAACTTTATAGCAATTTCTCTCTACTAGACACAACTAATACACACACTTGCGCTGTCTACGTACTTGCATATTTCTATACTTATTTGCCAAGATGCTTTTGTGTGTTCTGGTGTATAGATGTCCTTCTGTCTCTGTTTGGAAACAGAGGCAGAATTTACTCTGTGTGTTTACTTCAGTACAAACAAGGATTGTGTTTGTTTTCTTATCTAGAGTGTGTGTTTTTGCACACCGGTGTATGTATGTGTGTGACGAAGTTTGTAATTAAACTCAAATCCATTACATTACAGTGGGGAGTTTTTCAGGAGGATTCATTTCTACAAAGGCACCACCTCCTCCAAGTCCTTTTAATTTGACAGATAAGTTTATCCATTTTTTCCTTTTGGGGGATAAACTGTACACAATACATCCCTGCATGGTGCCGCACAAATGAAAACTATAATTAAAAGTGACATGGCGGGTTTGGAGTAGTCATGAAAGCATTTGTGTGCATTTTGTCTCTCATAAACAACATAGTCATAGTTGACAAACTGTCCAGCACTTTTTGTAGTTGACATTCAATTCAATTTTTTTTTATATAGCACTGGCTCACAATAATTATAACCTAGAAGCAGTTTCTATTGTAAGTTCAAGACCCACAAATATTAGAGAGAAAACCCCAACAATCAGACAATCATCTACAAGCAGTACTTTGTAACAACGGGAAGTAAAAACTCTCTTTGAACAAGAAGAGACCTCCAGCAGAACCAGTCTTTGGGAAGGACAGTTGTGTCCTACTTCGGGATGAAGGGAAAGACAAGAAAAAAGGAGGGCACACAGAGACGAGGACAAAACACAAACTATGGGAGACAGAAGACAAAGTTTATATGACATGTAGCAGCGGCAGTGAGTGAAGAAGAAACACCCAGAAACCTGAGCCTATATCAGTATAACTGAGGACTGATCCAATCCTAACTATCGGCTGAATCACAAATGACAGTTATAAGTCTAATATTAACAGTAGAGAGCATGTCTGTCTCCCAAATCTGAAATGGGAGCTGTTTCCACAGAGGAGTGGCCTGATAGGTGAAGGCTCTGCCTCCCATTCTACTTTTAGAAACTCTAAGAACCACAAATAAGCCTGCAGTCTGAGAGCAGAAGTGTTCTACTGGGATAATATGTTATTATTAGCCTTATAGTAACATAATCAGGCCCCCTCACATGTTACAGATCTTAAAAAATCTTTAAGATGTGACGAGCCATGATGAGGTTTTGTACGTGATAAGAAGGGCTTTAAATTAAGTTCCAAATTGAATGTAGGGAGGAATCTGATCTTTCCTTTTAGTCCCTGTTAGTACTCCAAAAGTGTGACATTTTAAATAAAATTGTAGAATGGCTTGAGATGCCAGTTGGACTGAATAGCCTAATAAGGAATTACACTAGTGTGAATGAAGAAAGCAATTCTGCATATTTATTTAACATGCATGTTGAAGGACACATCCTAGTTAAGAATAACTCCAGTGACTTCTCACAGTGTTACCGTAGGACAGAGTAATGCCACACAGAGTAGGTTTCTGGTTGGATGCCATGTTTCTGAGGTATAAGGGCAAAGTAGAAAAACCTTGGTACTGTCCGGATTTAGAAGTATAAAATTATAAGTATACAATGATACTACACCCTTTTGCTAAATTATTGAGGTTTAGCGAAAAGTACACTGTCCACAGGTCACAGACAAAACAAATTTACAAAGAAATATGATACCAAAAATACTCATTACACAGGGAAAATTGCAATACATGCATTCAATTGTATATATGTTTTTACCGTATCTGCTATTTTTACATGGTCACTCACTTTGGCCCAACTTCAGTCCCAATTTTGTAATCAAACCAATTTGCAACTGATTTTACAGTCTGGCAAACTTTCTGGTAGTTGTTTTCCTCTGCAATTTACAGGGAGTGTTGATGCCTGATTAAGTCCTAAACCAATCATAATCTGGATCTTTTGGGTATCTGGCAAGATCCAAAGTCTGATTTCCCACAACCAAGCATGAAATTACCTCAGTGGCCTTGCACAATGACAGAAGTTAACAGTAAGAAACACTGTGTAGACCAAAGAGCTTGTTTTATGGACAGAACACAGGCTAGCATTTTTACTTTTCATTTTTTCCTCGAGGACGAGGATACAGCTATCGTCTTGTAACCCAGCTGGAATAATCTTCTCATCATCCAGAACAAGAAAACAGTCTCGAGTGTGGGGGTAGAAGTATAACTTTAAAATTCACACTTATCTTTTAACAGAAGACAGAAAAATGATTTCAAAAAAAATATGGTTATTGTTGAAATTTTAGTCAGCAGTGTCCTACTATCAGTTTAGTTGGGTTTCCATTCATGGTTTAAGACGCTGCATGAGATTAGCCTTATTTAATTATATCTAATAACTCCTGGTGTGACCTGACTCTATGGGCCATGAAAAGAACAAATAGCTTAGTACACACACTCTCTCTCTCTCTCACTCACACACACACACACACACACACACACACACACACACACACACACACACACACACACACAGGGAGTCGGTGAGTGTTAAATAATGTAAAATGTGATGAGATCCATGTTGGTAGTTTCGCTCACTCGTATGTATGATTTATTCACAAAGCTCTCTCTTTCTTTTGATGTGATTTTGTGTGATGCGTTATGTGAGGTGAGAGACACACTTCCTTTCTTCACCCAAGAAGAAAAAGGGGATTTAGTCGCAGGATAACACAAGTGAAACGGAACGGTCGAGGAAGATGGGGACAAAGAGTTTTCAGGCAAAAAAAAAAAAAAAATGCAGAAGCAGGGAGGACAGACAAAGTGCCTTTCAATTACTTTCCTCTAGAGAACATGAAAGAAACTCGTCAGTTCACCTAAATGGAAATTGTTCCAGGTCTGGAGAGACCTAACCCCAAAACATTCCCACCCACATTTAAATAAACTAAACCCACTTAAACATCTTATTAGCAGAGAGGTCCAAATAAGATTAGCACTTACTGGACAGCTGTTAGTGATGTTACGCATTCGCTCTTTCCATTATCTCTCTTTTCCCCACTCACTAAGTGACAATAAGAAGTAGTTGTTTAACAAAAAGTCTAGTTTCTGCAATTTTTACTGCCTGTGATTATAATCTACAATAATCCACTCCATAATGCTTCCAAGACAAAAAAGAGGCAGAGAATTTGAATTGTGAATTTGTATTACTCCAGTTACTTTTGTTTTGCATATTTTCGTCTTAGCCTTACTTTTAAGCTTGCATTTGAAATGGAACACCATCTTAATCTAAGTTTGCACTAATCTAAATGCTAAATGCAGACAGTTGAGTTGTGAGGACAAAAACAGCAACATTAACAGGAAAATACACAGAGGGAAAGCAAGTTTAGAATTGCAAGTTTAGAATACTATCAACATCGTTTGTTGTTTATTGACCGTATTTGTAGATATTTATCTGTATTTGTCAGTGTGTGTGTGTGTGTGTGTGTGTGTACACCAGCACTGAGAAATCTGACCTTTACTGGAAGTTGTAATATGGTCCTGCTTTTCTCTCTGGTGTGCTTTAGAAGTATATTAATCTGTGGTACTAAACCAAACTCATATAACTCCAATGTCAAGTACCAAAGGGTAAAAAGGGAGCACAAACATCAATTTCACCAGGTTATCCTGGCCTTATGAAAACATGAAACAAAAAGGACATCATGTCATTTATATACAGCAGTTTGACAGATGATTAGTTTGAAGAGTCACATAGTAATTCACTTCCCAATTTTGGATATATTCAGTAATAACAATAACAAAAACAAAGTAGTACATTTGAACAAGGTTATCTGTTTTTGTAGTAAACATGTATTTCTATATTTTATGTAGACTTGTTCAGAGGAAACATTTCCAACTGAAATCATCATTCAGTCTAGCAGGTGACATTGTGTTCAGTGCTGGGATCCAGTACATCTCTCTCTGTGACAGCAGCTTTGACAAATTGCCTCCTGTTGCAGGAAGAGTTACATATTTAACATCCAATAAATTCCTCCTCCAGCATTATGGATAGTGCACTTATATGCAGCATACATAATGTTTTAAAAAAGTGTTGGTTTGCAATGAATCACGGTGAAACTTACTAGTCACAAATGGAATAAACTTGGAACAGTGGTGAACTTTCCCAGGAGTGGCTGATGTATCAAAATGATTCTAGTATTGCATCAACGACTGTTCCAGGAGGCCACAAAAGTACCCAGAACACTGAGGTCACTTAAGGTCAGTGTTTATTATTCAAAATTATGAAAGAGACTGGATAACAATGGCATCTATGTGAGAGCTCCAAGCTGAAAACCACTGCTTAAGTGGTTGAATTTATAGGAAGATTTAAGGATCATCAGGACTACCAACAGTCAAAATTGGTGGGATTGTGTGATGGTCTGAGGCTGCTTTGCTGCTTCAGGACTTGAACATCTTTCCATGATGGAACCATCAATTCTACCAGAAAATCCTGAAGGAGTATGTCCAGCCATTAGTTCGTAGCATGAACCTCAAGCACTCTTGGGTTATGCAGGAGGACAATGATCCAAAACATGCTAGTAATGTCACAGCTGGCGAGGCAAGCCGTGTGGAGGTGAGGTAAGGACCGAAATGCAGGCAGAGGTTGTGATGAGAGCAAGCTTTATTCACAGGGAATGCAGAATACAACAGGAGCGGAGATGGCATATGCTGAAACTAAGGAAACTCTAGGTTGGGAAAACTAATGAAACCTGAATCCGGAGGGAGACACGGAGGGAGACACGTCAGGGTGGAAACACAGGGAGACTACACAGATGAACCAGCAACAAGCAGGAGAAAACACAGGGCTTATATACTCACAGGAGTGGGAAACAGGAGGGGAAACACAGCTGGGAGAATTCCGAGCTGACGAGACAAGGAAGCAAAGCAGAATGCACTAACATGAGACACAGACCTTCAAAGTAAAACAAGAAGTACACAGAGGCAGCCTGGAGGGGGAAAGAGAACTTGGAGGAGCACATGTTGGGATGAGGAACACAAGGAGTGGGAACACGGCACCAGAACTAACATCACAATATAATCACAGACACACAGAGGAGGACACAGAGGGCAACTATATGAGGGAAACCTATTAAATACTCAGGGAACTAAACTGAGAATACAGGAAACCTAAACTAGAACACTAGACAATATAGGATAAATTAGGACTAACAAAGTAAACTTTGAACAAAAACCATAATACAAAATCACAAAGACACAAGAAAACTCAAAACACTGGGTTGAGAGACCCAGGATCCTGACAGGCAAGTCCACCTCTGAATGGCTCACAAAAAAAGACAGTTTTGGAGTAGCACAGTCAAAGTTCTGAGTCGAATGACAAAGAGTGGGCCACAATTCCTCCACTGCAATGTGAAAGACTCATTTCCAGTTACTCCAAACGGCAAAATATTATCACAAAATAGATTTGAATAATGCACCGTACCGCCTGGCAGCAAAACCAAATAGCTAGCATGCAGCTTTTGAGCGTGTTTTTCAAGAACTGGGATGTGCACAACTTTGGGGAACGCAGTCAATACATGAGATGATCTTCTGACCTTGCACTGACTATATATCTCATCCTTAGCACCAGATATGGGTTCAGACAGGGATCTTGTGGAGGCCTTTAGAGATTGGTACTGTTCTAGAGTTTCCCCCTCGAAACCACTATAACTAAGGAGATGGTGGTGGATCACAGAAGAGCTAGGCCATTCCAGCCACCAGTTTCCATGGGAAGGACACTGAGGTGGAGCACTGTTATAAATGTCTGGGGCTCCTATTGAATAACAAGCTGGACCAGTCCCTGCTCTCTACATGAAGGGGCAGAGCCGCCTCTACTTCCTGCAGAGGCTGACATCCTTTGGTGTATGTGATAAGATGCTGCACATACTTTATTAGTCTGTGGTGGCCAGTAGTCTCTTTTATGCTGTTCAGAGTGCAGCCTGATGGACAAATATAGCAAGTGGCTGGACAAGCTGATGAAAAAAACACAGCTTGGTGCTTGGCAGGAAACTGGACTCGCTTAAGACTGTGGTGGGGAAGAGCACAATGAATAAACTGAAAGTTATAATGAACAACAGAAAACACCCTCTCCGCAGCCTCCTGGCAGGGCAGAGGAACAAAGGTAGATGGCTCCTGTCACTGTGCTGCAGATCTGATCAGTTCAGGAGGTCCTTTGTCCCCACTGCAAAAAAGCTTTCTAAGACTCTCTGTAAGTGTGATAAATGAGGAATGGGCAAATACTTACTCAAAGCTCCTTATGTACAAATGATTTTTAAATCATTTGATTTAAAATCTATACTGCTGGTGTAGAGAGGCAAAATTACAAAAGTGTCACTTTCCAAAAACATATGGACGTAAGAGGAATTGTGACTTTCTTTTGTTGAAATGTTTTTCCTTTTAGCATAAAAGGGATTAAATTGCAACAATTAATCTTAGTGCAGCCAAGCTGCTGTCATCCCTTTGCTGCTGCTTCTTTAAAACTTTGGTAGTTTATAAAACTTGCCTGTTTTCACAAATGATGCATATGCGTGTATGTGTGTACATGTGGGTAGTTGTGTTAAATTAGCTGGCTGCTGAATGACACTACACTTAATATTGTTAATATATTGTTAACTTTATATTACCATAATCATCTTGCATTTCCTCATTGAATCCTAATTTAATGCATCATTTAAATAAAATTATCACATTACAGTAACTTATCAAACAATTATAACAGTACTTGCATTACATAAGTTCTCTGCACAGTGAGAGGATAGCAAAAAAATACAAAAAACCCTTCAGCTTCATAATATAGATATTAACGTGTCTATTAGCCACAAAAAGGCAATATGATGAGACATAAGCACACTGCACCTAGACCAGATATAACTATTTACTGCTGCTAACCTGGCACCCTCTCTTTTCAAGCGTAAAACCCCCGAACCCAGAGTGGTGCTCAAGCTGAGTGTATGCTGACCCCGACCAATCAGCAAAAGCTGGATTTTCAACAGGTATCAAAAGCAGCAATGAGTTTCCAGGTTTATAGTACTGTGGCCTCCACTGCTACCTGTACCTAATCAAAAAATATATGTTGTTTGTCAGTTATCAAAGGTTTATATTGTTAACTTGTAATTATGAGACAATGCACCGCAGGCCATGTAATGCAAAAGTGATACAAAATAACATAGAAGTAATGTTAGGAATTTCTTTTTAGTTTTAACTGTTTTGTGTAAAAACAAAGTACAAAGTAGGAAAACTCAATAAAACTGCTTCTTAAATGTTTAGCCAGGAGATGTTTTAACACACCAGCTTCCACAGACCTCTAAATAAACAGTTTAGCATATATTTGGCTACTATGATAGTACATGATCATGGATGAAGTGTTGTGTAACTTCCTATCTCTTGGTAGCCAGTTGGACATATAGATAGAGTTAAACCTTATGATCTCTGAACTCAAATGCAATAACCGCAAACAAACGAACAAAAAATCAGCCAAAAGTACGTTTATAAAGGATACATTAAAAGAAAAAAAATATTTAATTTCATATTTTAGCACTACTTAGCAGAAATCTGTCTGTGCAACATGAAGATATAGTGCATGGGTGCAGTTTTCTCACTAAGGTTATGTCATGAATTATGGTTATGAGCATGTTTCTAAGAGATGTGTCAAATCAGGGGCTCACAAATCAATGGGGTAATGCAGTTCTAGCTTTGTCCTTCTTTTCTATACAGTCTATGGCTGTGACTATGTCAGCTTTCACCAATGCCTTCACAGCACAGACCGTGTGAGGAAATGTTAGAAGAGGATTACAAAAGTTTGAGGCGTGTTTGGGAAAAATGCACATGACCTATCCAAATTTTCCACTGCTTCTGTTTGTGCCAGAATGATACACTGGCACACACACACACACACACACACACACACACACACACACACACACACACACACACACACACACAGAATAAACATTTTAATTATCTCTCTCCCACATATACACATGCACATAGAGATATGTACGCAAATGCAATCTCGCATCAACAGAGATACACACACTCATACATAAAGGCAAACTCAAAGAGTGCAAACTTAGCAAGGTAAACATAGGCACATCATTACACATGCAGTTTAATATGTACCCCCACACACACTCACACACACACACTCTCACACATGCACAGTCCCCCCACAGCCCAAATCCTCTCTGGCTTGTTTAGACAACCCACTGCTTTCCAGTAAATCCTAAATAAGCTAATCCCAGAACATCAACAAATGTAATTTTCAGCTTACTATAAAACACATGCAAATGGAAGGCAACCCCTCTATGCCCTCACTGTGACAATATGTGAGTGCATGGATATGGGTATTTTGTAATGTGCAGGTAATGTCCGGCAGGCAAAAATGATGATGAATGTAGGTGAAGAGGTGCATAAGGCTAAGAAGGTCATCCAAGCATGGCATATATAGAGAAAAAAATATGGCTTTTGTTGGAGTGGGGGTAGCAATTAAATCCACAAATTTCTTAAGTAACCTTGACATTGTTAGTGCTGTCTATGTCATAAAGTCACTGAGTCGACACATAACCCAATAATAATGTGTTACAAAACCTGTTACAAAACACATTATCACTGAAAAATACAAAACTGGGATCAACTAGTCAGACACAGACTATGATGTGAATATGAAAATGTGACATAGTCTGAGCTAGTTATGTGTACTGTAGTTTGTTCCTCCTCTGAGTCCAGGTTGTGGGATGGGGAGGCCCTCCAGCTACCTGCAGGGCAGAGTCTGAGTTCCCATTCACCAGGAAGGCACACCCATTTCTCACCAAGCTGCAATCAACCACCAGTACTTAAGGATCAGTTTGAGCCTCCAGTCTTTGCCAGATAGTCTGCTGCTGTTCAGTGCTTAATCTTGCCTGAATCAGGAACATATCACTTACCTGTACAGCTTACCTGACTCCACAAGACTGGTCTTCTTTACCTTAAAACACTCACCTACATTCAGATTCCTACCCCTCTCTGCTGGCCCTCCTGGAACTCTCAAGTAAGCAATAGTTTCTCAATGTTTTCCCTGTCAACAATCATCTCTGCAGATCTCTCTCCTGAAACTGGATTAACTCCCCTCTCCTCTTCCTCAGTGTTCCTCTTCCTAACTGTGGATCCAGCCCTCAGTTCCTGCTTCCCGGCATCTGCAAATTCTTAAAAAATAAAGACTCTGAATTTTATAAAACTGTCTCAATCATGGCCACATTTGAGCCCTCCCTTTTGTTTTTGCCTGTAATAAAATGGCATCTCTTGAAAAAGAAAAACAACCAGCAGATATTTATTTATTAATTTTTTAACAGAATTCAATTGAAAAGTGCAAATAAATTATTAATAAGGGTTTTGGTTTAGGCAGCAGTTGTGCTCCTCTCTTTAGTGATCCCTTATTTTTCAAAAGTGTTGGAACAGTTGAGATGCATTTTTTGTAAACACAGCATCTCCATGACTTTTAAACCCAAAAACACGCTGCACAAAAACACCCGGTCCACCCCATGGATCGGGTCCCCTGACACAAACATTGACTTACCTGGATGATTGAGCATGCATCAATGCTGGAAAACTTCTTAAGTTTAGGCTTGAATCACTAGAATAAGGTCTTTTGTTGAGAATCAAATACTAAGTCACTGATTTTCTTTTCTGGGCCATTCATTTATTAATTATCAATATTCATCCATTTCTTTTCAAGCTGCCAAAGAGTTGTGGAGCCTTTCCAAGATATACTCACTGGAAGGGAGTACTGACTGTTTGCCAGTCATCACATAATTATGGCAATTGCATTCACAAGTATAGACTAATTAGAGTGTCTTGTTTACCTCACTTTGAATCAGTTGGTAGGAAGACACAAAGGTCAATGCAGAAACAGAAATGAAAGTTTTAACACAAATCAAATTGAATATGCTGGCTTTACAGGTTATAATGTGTTACTGATACAGAATCTGAAGGATAAACTCCATAAGTAGCTGCTGGTATGCACAAAGATACTTTAAAATGTGTTGACTAACCTGAGAATTTTCTTTCTACAACATCCTCCAGCCTACAGTAAAGCACCAGAAGACTTAGCTCAGGATGTCATGCACCAACACAAATGGAAGTAAATGTCATTTTTGATTAACCCAAAAGTGTTCACTAGGATCTAGGAAATTTGTGCATTATTGAATCTGAGGGCATGGGTATATCCCAGTGCACAAGTTTCAGGATCTACTAGGGTTATTTGTGGATGTGTGTCTGGAAACCTGTGTGTGCGCTCTGGCCCAGGTAAACATTAATCATTAGCCTCACCATATGGTGGCCACGTTGATCACATTCCCCTGACAGGCAGGGCAGCTTATTCTGGAAAGAGGATGTACTGGTTCAGGTGAGAGCAAGTACACATGTTCACGCACACAACACACACACACTCAGACACAAACACACACACGATCCTAAAGCCAACAGGAAACTCAATCTGTAACACAAATTCCCCTTGCTGCCACGTTGGGTTTGCGTATGTCTACAGATATGCTGTTGCTGTTATCAACAGTTAGGAAAAAGAAAAGGACTAAACAAGAGTTGAAGTTTCTTTTCCTCAGTGAAAACTCTGTCTATATTTCCTGTGAAGACAATTATCTGGTGTTGACAGAAAGAAAAATAATATATATTTAAAAAAGGGGGGAAGAGGCAGGCATACCCTGAACAGGTTGCCAGCTTGTCACAAGGCAACCAGAGACAGACAACCATTCATACCTATGACCAATTTAGAATCACCAATAAACCTAACCCCACTAACTGCATGTCTTTGGACTGTGGGAGGAAGCCAGAGTACCTAGAGCACAAAAACTATTTGTAAGTGTCTAGAGCTGTCTCTAATTCTTGGTGTGATGTAATGCTAATGTTTTATAGGCCTATCTGTTATCATACAATAGCTACACCTCTACCTTCTTTTGGTAATTGTCTTTTTTCATACATACAAGTGGAAATATCTGGTTAGTGGCACAACTTTCATCGATTTTATTTTCAATGCCATCCTGCGTATTTCACTGTGACTGCAGGCGATCTAACATACTTTTGATTATGAGCTGTTCCTCTAATCTTTATCTGTCAAAAAAATCTTTTTCCAAAGTGATCTGAATTTTCTATTCGACTTTTCTAATTTTCAGATGGATAGCAGATTTTCATGTTTTGTTGAACCTTTGTATAATGATTTCACATCTCTAAAAAATGTTCTTCACTTGGCTAGATATTGCAAAGTCTTTTTTCCCCTTTTACTTTACCAGGTAAAAGACACTGAAAACATTCAGTACTATTTTACCTCATGAGCATATGCGTCTTTTTATGTTGTTCCTTCATATGTGCAAAACTGTCCTAATATTCCCACTATCTCCCTGATAAATTTGTTTTGTTTTTGCAGTTTAAGGATTACCTTCATTTGCATTTAAATGTTTTTGGTTCACAGCAACAGCTTCCAAATGCAAATCCCACACTTAGAATCAACTCCAGACCTTTCACCAGTCTAATTTATGAGGAACTGCACACACCTGTCCATTAAATAGCTTTTTAGTCAGTTGTGTATGAGAGTCTGAAACTAGAGGACTGTGTTTAAAAGTGACTATAATTCCTCAATGGTGAATGTAGTATTGTTAAATATGTAAACTTTGTTTTCAATTCAATTCAATTTTATTTATACAGCGCCAAATCACAACAGTCACCTCATGGCGCTTTATATTGTAAGGTAGACCTTACAATAATACATACAGAGGAAAAAACAACAATCATATGACCCTCTATGAGCAAGGACTTTGGCAACAGTGGGAAGGAAAAAAACCCTTTTAACAGGAAAAAACCTCCTGCAGAACCAGGCTCAGGGAGGGGCGACCATCTACCGCGACCGGCTGGGGTGAGAGAAAGAAGACCGGATAAAAGACATGCTGTTGACACGCATTTCAAGAATTCAACTGCATACTGATTGTTTTATTTAAAATCTGTTGTGGTTGTATACACGGTTAAAGCTGTGAACATGTCACTGTTCAAAAAACTGTATTTCCCTGTATGTAGCACAATGTCTTATCATTGGCATCACATAACTGAATAAATGACTTTTTAGAATTGGAAAGCATTTGATTTCTTTTGTTTGATACCTTGTATTGGGTGTTACTGTGACCTAGGTTGAGTATGTTTCAGTTTCAGTATGAGCACCCCAACTTCCTCTCCTGTTAATGACCTAATGCAGTGATTTTTGTGGAGGAAGCTGTACAGAAAGCAATACACTTTTGCTTCTTGAGTGTTCTTGTACTTCATATCCAACCTGTTCAAGCACACTCAGGAATGGCATGCTTAAATATATCCAAGTTCAGTACTCAGTTATCACACTAGTTAAAGAAACTGTACTGTCAAACTAGCTTATAATGGATTGGATTTATATAGCGCTTTTCAAGGCACCCAAAGCGCTTTACAATGCCACTATTCATTCACTCTCACATTCACACACTGGTGGAGGCAAGCTACGGTGTAGCCACAGCTGCCCTGGGGCAGACTGACAGAAGCGAGGCTGCCATATTGTGCCATCGGCCCCTCTGGCCAACACCAGTAGGCGGTAGGGTAAGGTGTCTTGCCCAAGGACACAACGACCAGGACAGAGAGCCTGGGGATCGAACCGGTGACCTTCCGGCTTCCCAACTCCCTGAGCCACGGTCGCCCTAATAGTGGTTTAAAATGGAACTGAACCACCCAGAAAAACATCAGCTATAATGTATCTAAATATATACAAGTCTGGTATTAGTGTAATATTACTTTGCACTATGTATTATGTATGACATAGACTAAATTCTTGGGACCAAAAATGAGCCTGTTTTCTATTTATTTTCACCTCAACCAAATTTGTAGTCTCAGTTACTTTAAATGTGCATTTATGATTGTCATGTCATAAATGTAAGAACTCCAAAGTTTCAAAGTCTTAATTAATACGCGTTTTAACCTTTCATTTTTTGTGGTAGCTGCTTGATCTGTCCACATCTTTTTCACTCTCTTGCCTTAGTTTGAATTGTCTGACTGTAAACCTATTTTCACAAAAAAACATAATGACTCATCAATGCAGGAAACACACAACTGAAACAAATTTCAGCAATGACGGGCCAGCTCCATTAAGTCATAATAATAATTGAGCACACACACTACCTAGAACCAGAAGCATGAAAACTAGAACTGTATTTACACACAAAGGCAGAGACGTGCTTACGCATTCTTATTAAATAAACACGTAGGGGTCCTCTTTCATAAATGTCAGTCATTATGTACAAGCCTGGCTTCCACTCCCGTCTCTAGCAATAAACTGATGTAGACAGTAATTTTTTTTTAAACCGCATGTTATTAGAACCGGCAATGCAAAAAACAGCAAAGAAGTAGCATAATTTCACTGAATGTCAAATTCATGGAATTGCGAAACAAATAGAAACTACTGAATGGAAAAAATGGAACAAAATCGACTCGATCAACTCTGCAAGGTCTGCATTGAGGAAAGCAAAAAATATAAAATGGTCACAGCATAAATATATTGGCAAGATCCTCCAACAAAGCCTGAACAGCCATCATTTTGCACAACTGCAGGAATTTATAGCGTCAGCATTAGCATAATCATAATTAAATAAATAAGTAAATGTGAAAACAATAATAAGAACATGATAAATTCAATACACAGTCAATTATTTACAAGACTGATTATGAATGTTAAACTGTATATATCAATATTGCTGCATTTGTAAGCTGAATAAATATTTAGATGATAATAAGAAATGCAATAAATAAAACTGGATGTTTTATTTGTGTTCAGTTCATCACTGTATTTTAATCTCCATAGCTTCTCATAAACTTGATTTACTCCAAAGCAATGTGTGTACACTCGTCCGCTTATTCTTCCTTTATATTTTGTTAATTCCAGCTTACCTGTGGCATGTTTTTGTGCATATATCAAGATGCTGCAATTAATGGAAATCAGAATTCATTGTCTTAAGATTTTCAGTTAAAAATGTGCTCATCCTGTTGCAGAACGTCTCTGGACAAAGACAAAGGTAAGCAATATATAAATGTACGTTTTTTAATAGTTATTTAGAATTTGCACGAGTTATCTGAGTATTAGTTCCAGTACGATGAGTTTGATGTCTTGTGTTACATATCCCATTAGAAATCTTTACAGATAAGTATCATAAAGTAAATCAGGATAATGGTTTGATGCAAATGATGCTTAAGAAGTAGAGTGATGCATTTTGTGCTATTGCTGTCTACATAGGAGTAGATAGAAGCAGTAAAAAAACAGTATTTCATCCACAAAAGTGGATTTGTAGTATATTTTACCCTCGGGCTGTCAGACTCACGGGTCACTCTTGAGAGGCTCAGGAGAGAAACTATAATAACCCCTCAATACAGAAGATATCATTAAAAGCAAATAATAAAAATGATCTGTATGTTTTACATTATGCTTTTTCATTTTTCTTTGTAGTTCTTACAAGGACTTAGGCTCAGAGCTATTTGAGGATTCTGCTTTGTTTCTTCTGGTGTGAACATCTAAGCACATTTATTCTGTTTCAGGGTTCAGTCCAGGCAAAACGAAAACAAAAAAATATATGTCAGTGTGTATGTGTGTGTTTGTATTAAATTACTTGTTTGCAGCACAGCACTACTGCAAATCATTAAATGTCAGAGTACAGACTTTATTATTATGTTTTAGTTTAAGGCTAAAGTAAGGAAAGGACCCTTTCTAATGAGAACTCCAACTTATTTTTTCTAGAGATTTCCAAATTAAATTTAACTTTACAGCTTTTGAACATTTCCTCATAATTCTTAAATTCAGCTCCTGAGCTTACTCTCCATTTTCATTTTTTCATTTCATTTATTTGTTCATTTCAGGCACAACAAAAATACATATATTGAACATAAAGTGCACAAAACAAAAAACAAAAATTACCTGAAAAGGAGTGGGACGAAGAAAACATTAAATCCCACCCCTATACTCACTCATCAACAAAAAACAATAAGCTTCCCGCAGCTACGCCCATCGTTGCAACCAAACAAACCATCAACAGCCCCGGGCACATGCAAGCATCTCAACGGCAGCTCGCAAACAACAAACAGAACCTTCATAACTGAGTACAGAATATATATTAATTATAAATTGCGTTACCACAGGTAACAGGCAATAATAATTACATAGTGACAAACACACCTACATATACATACATACATATCTACACACACATGTACATACATACACACTTTTTTTTTTTTTTTTTTTTTTTTTGGAATCATACCAGCAATGGTAAGAGAACAGACATTACAGAGCACACTAAAACATCAGCCTTGTGAATAATTCGCAGTGCTCGTTTCTGTACTGTGACTAATGGATTAGTTGTATTTTTATATGTGTTTCCCCACACTTCCACACAATATGTAAAATATGGAAGAACCAGGGTACAGTACAGAGTACGAAGTGCATCTTTATCAAGGTATGGTTTCACTTTGTTCAAAACTGCGAGGCTTCTGGAAATTTGATGATGTAGACGACCGGCCGGTCAACTCCCCCCACCTGCTGGGACAAAACGGCCCCCAGCCCTCTGCTCGAGGCGTCAGTCTGCAGACAAAAAGGGAGGGAGAAGTTAGGTGTGAACAGCAGCGGCTCTCCACAGAGAGCCCGCTTCACCTGCACAAACGCCGCCTGGCACTGCTCCGTCCACTGGACCAGATCTGGGGCACCCTTGCGGGTGAGATCAGTTAGGGGGCTGGTCAAGTCCGCGAACCCTGGTACGAACCGCCGGTAATAGCCGGCCAGCCCCAGAAACCGTCTCACCTCTTTTTTCGTCTTGGGACGCGGGCAGGATGCAATCGCCGCCGTCTTATCCACTTGAGGTCGCACCTGCCCGCCCCCCAAGTGGTACCCCAAATACTGTACCTCCCTCCGTCCAACCGCACACTTCTTCGGGTTGGCCGTGAGCCTCGCCTGCCTCAGGGACTCCAGCACCTCGGCCACACGCCGCACATGCTCCGCCCATGTGTCACTGTAAATGATGACGTCGTCTAGATAGGCGGCAGCATAGGCAGCGTGGGGCCGCAGCACCCGGTCCATGAGGCGCTGAAAAGTGGCAGGGGCTCCGAACAAGCCGAACGGAAGCGTAACGAATTGGTACAACCCATACGGAGTGGAGAAGGCCGTCTTTTCCCGGGACTCTGCAGACAAGGGAATCTGCCAGTAGCCCTTGGTTAAATCCAGTGTCGTGAAAAAGTGAGCGGTGCCCAACCGGTCCAGGAGCTCGTCGACCCGGGGCATGGGATAAGCATCAAAACGTGACACCTCATTCACTCTGCGATAATCGACACAGAACCGTATAGACCCATCCGTCTTCACCACAAGAACGATGGGGCTACACCAAGCACTGTGAGATTCTTCTATTACTCCCAACCTCAGCATTTCCTTCAATTCCCGGAAAACAATTTGCCTCTTATGTTCCGGCAGCCTGTAGGGCCGTGAACGCACCGTCACGCCAGGCTGCGTCTCAAAATGGTGCTCTATGAGAGAAGTACGGCCGGGCAAGGGGGAGAACACGTCGGCAAAGCGCTGTTGCAATGCAGCAACATCCGCCCTCTGGGCCTGTGTGAGATGGTCACTACAATGGAGGGAGGCGGGGATGCTAGATTTCGGCGCCTCCGGCCCCAACTCATCTCTCTCCCTTACCAGGCTCACCAGAGAAGCGGTCTCCGCCTCCCTCCAGGCTTTGAGGAGGTTGAAGTGATAAATCTGCGTGGCTCCGCCCCTGTCCGACCGTACCACTTCATAATCAACGTCCCCCACTCGCCGTGTGACCACGAAGGGTCCTTGCCACTTGGCGAGTAATTTAGAGCTGGAAGAAGGAAGTAACACAAGCACTTTATCTCCCGGTGAAAATTGCCTAAGTTTCGCCCCTCTGTTGTACAGGCGTTGCTGCCGCTGCTGGGCCTGGAGCAAATTCTCCCGTGAGAGCCTCCCCAGTGTGTGCAGCTTTGCTCGCAGGTCCAGCACGTACTGAATTTCACTTTTCGCAGGGCTCGGACCTTCCTCCCAGTTTTCTTTAATCAGGTCGAGCACCCCCCGCGGCTTCCTGCCGTACAACAGCTCAAAGGGAGAAAATCCCGTGGAGGCCTGGGGCACCTCCCGCACTGCAAACAACAGAGGGTCTAACCAGCGATCCCAATTGCGTTCATCCTCGCGAATGAACTTACGAATCATGGATTTTAAAGTCTTATTCAGCCTCTCCACCAGCCCATCAGTCTGAGGGTGGTAGACGCTGGTCCGAATAGATTTAATACCCAGTAATTCGTACAGTTCCCGCAATGTGCGCGACATGAACGACGTGCCCTGGTCAGTCAGTATTTCTTTCGGAATACCGACTCGGGAGATGACCTGAAACAGTGCCTGCGCCAACGCTCTTCGCTGAAATGGTGCGCAGCGGCACTGCTTCCGGGTATCGCGTTGCGTAGTCCACCAGGACCAGCACAAAGCGATAGCCGCGTGCACTCCGGTGCAATGGCCCGATGAGATCCATGCCAATACGCTCAAACGGGATCACCATCAGTGGTAATGGGCGGAACGGCGCCTTTGGCACGGCCGGCTAGTTAACCAGCTGGCATTCTGGGCACGACGCACACCAGCGGCGCACGTCGGCCCAAATGCCCGGCCAGTAGAATCGGGCCATTATGCGCTCCAGAGTTTTCTCACCACCCAAATACCCTGCCATGGGGTTCGAATGAGCCGCCTGGAAAATCGTTTCCCGGCGGCTTTGCGGCACCAACAACTGTGTGCGGATCTCATTAGTGTGAGTGTCGCGGCTCACTCGATAAAGCCGATCGTTCCGCAATTGGAAATGAGGGTAAGTTCGCGCAGCGTCAGGGCGCACCAAGCGACCATCAATATCCATCACTTGGTCATAGGCTGAGCGTAGGGTGTCGTCCCGAGACTGCTCTAGTGGAAAATCTTCCGTGGGGTGCACAACGGGAGGCAGCGGGGCTTCCGTGGAAGTCCCCGCCACCTCCTCCCCCCCAGAGTCAGTGTCGGTCGACCCCGCGTCACCGCTGAGCGCCGCGCAAACGTTACATAAATTTACAGACCGCGATCGCATCCCCGCATACTGCCCCAGTAAGCTGTGGAACCCCGGCCAATTCGTACCCAAAATAAGGGGATGCGACAGGCGCGGGCTAACCGCCGCCTTCACTCTATGCGTTTTGCCCCTGAATTTCAGCAACAGTGACACTACCGGGTACTTGTGAATATCCCCGTGCACACATTTAACCTCCACCCAGTTAGCCTCCAACAATGCCCCGGGGCGAACCAAACTTTGGTGGACCAGAGTCTGCGTGCAGCCCGTGTCCATCAAAGCATGGCGAATACCCCCTTGACACCTTACCGGCACGCGGTACGTCCCTCCTGGACCGGGGGCGGGCGCTGGAGCGCCAGCAACACGGAACACCTGCCCCACCTCCATGAGCGGACATTCTCGGCGCAGGTGCCCCGGCCGCCCACACTTCCAACAGTCCGGCCCCGGCGTCTGTGCGGCTCCCCGTGGCTCCGGGGCAACCTCGGCGGCCACCGGGGTTCCGGCGGGAAGCAGCGGCCGGAACGGGTTCCTGGGGCTCCACCCCGCTGCCTGCTCCGTTCCCACAGGGCCGTTGTCCCTCCGCTGTGACGACGCCGCCGGTGGCCTGGGCGGCGGAATACGGGCGCTCCGCCGCGGCTCCTCACGGCTGGGTGCCGGGTTGGCCGCCAGATGGTCCTCCGCCAGCGTCACCGCCGCCGTCAAATCCGCCGGGCGGTGGCAGCGGACCCAACGAGCCGTTGCCTCGGGCAGGCCCCCCACGAACTGCTCGAGGACGACCAGGTTCAGCATCCGGGCCTCCCCAGCCGAGGGGCCCGGTCGCAGCCACCTCGCTGCCGCATCCTCCAGCTGCCGAGCCCATGCAAACGGCTGCTCCCCTCCCGTCATCCTGCTGGCCCGGAATTGACGGCGGTAATCCTCCGGGGAGAGACCCAAACGATCCAGCACCGCCCGGCACACGTCCTCAAACACCCCCCGCGAGCCGGGGGGCAAGCTCAGCGCCGCCGTCTGGGCCTCGCCCGACAGAAGCGGCAGCAGCCGGGCGGCCCATTCCTCCTCCGGCCAACGACAGGCCACCGCCGTGGCCTGGAAAGCCTCGATGAAAACCAGCGGGTCCTCCCCATCCCTCATCCGGTGCAACGTCACCGACAGTGGAGGGGCGGGCGCCGGCGCGGCCGCATTCCCCAGCAGCTGCACCAGAGCCGCGGTCTGCTGCTCCGATTGCAGGCGAAGCAACGCCAACTGTTGGTCCTGCGTGGCCGCCTGACGAGCCGCCCTCGCCGCCCTCGCCGCCATCGCCGCCATCGCCGCCATCGCCGCCATCGCCGCCATGTCCATCATCATTTGGCCCAAGATCTGCAGCAGTTGGGCGGGCAGCTGGGCGGGCGGCGGCGGCGCCGGGGGAGCAGGAGGAGCCGGCAGGGGACCGGACATCGCGCCAGGGTTTCGGCACCAGTGTAACGTTGGACCCAAGAAACATAAGCCGGAGCGAATTTGACGACAGCAGAACTTTTATTTAACACTGTGGTTTACTGGGACACAGACACTCCAGCTCTCTCTCTGCTGTCACGTCCGCCCTCCTCCTCCGACTGTCACTGCCAACATATAAAGAGACACAATCACTGTCAGATCCCAGCACACCTGTTCACCCCGCCCCTGCGCCGCCCCGGGAGCTCACTGCGTCACCCCTCCTCTGCAGCTGGCCAGAGACCACACCCACGCCACAGTGGGGTTTCCATGAAATTTTGTTATCAATTACGACTCCCAAAAATTTGTTTTCACTCACATTATCAATTGGTACACCTTCAATGATAATTGGTAATTCTATATTATATTTTAAATTACCGAAAAACATTGCTTTAGTTTTATTTATATTTAATGATAATTTATTTATATCCATCCATTTTTTTTATTAATTTTAGCTCCCTGTTTACGGTCATTACAAGATCAGTATAATCATCGCTACTGAAAAATATGTTGGTGTCATCTGCGAACAGTATGAGTTTAAGTACTTGAGAAACATCAAAAATATAATTTATGTATACATTGAAAAGTTTTGGTCCCAACACTGACCCTTGGGGAACACCACATGTAATACCAAGTTTCTCTGAATGGTAATGCCCTATGCTAACATATTGTTCCCGACCCGTTAGGTAACTTTTTAACCAGTTACCAGCTTTCCCTCGAATACCATATCTTTCCAATTTATCCAATAAAATTGAGTGATTGATTGTGTCGAAGGCCTTTTTGAGATCAACAAAAATACCAACTGCATATTTATTTTTATCCAGTGCATTAGTAATTTCTTCTACTGCCTCAATTATCGCCATTGAAGTGGTTCTTTGCGTTCTGAAACCATACTGACCAACATTTATTATCTGATGTTTTTCAAGGAATTTTTCTAATCTTGAATTAAAAAGTTTTTCTAAAATTTTTGAGAATTGAGGCAGTAGAGAAATAGGCCTATAATTGGTAAAACTGTGTTTGTCATTACTTTTGTATAGTGGTATTACTTTTGCAATTTTCATTTTTTTTGGAAAACAACCGGACTGAAATGATAAATTACAGACATATGTTAAGGGACTAGCAATATTCAGAATAACCTGTTTAACTACAGACATATTTATGTCATGATAATCCATTGAAGACTTACTTTTACATTTTTATGTAATATTTATTACTTCTTGCTCATTTGTAGCTGAGAGGAACAGTGAAAGGGGATTTGATTTTATATTACTATTATTTTCATTTTTTTGACACGGGATGTCCGCTGCTAGTTCAGGGCCAACATTTATAAAAAATGTATTGAACCCATCAACAATGTTACTCATGTTGTGATTTTCACCATTTGCATCAATGAAACATTCAGGATATGATGTTCCAGAAGATCCTTGTTTAATTAAGTTATTTAACACATCCCAAGTTCCTTTTATATTGTTTTTATTTTCATATAATCTTCTTCTATAATAAAGTTGTTTACTCGTTCTCCCATAAGATCTTAAAAAAAAAAAACCCTCTTTTTTTTCTGTCTCCACTGATCTTTTACTGGATTAAACAGCTACTCATATAAATATTTGTATATAAAAGAGAAATCTTGACTGGCTTATAAATGAGGCTCTATGTGTGTGCATGTGTATGTGTGTGTGAGGTCTTGACTACAATAAAAATACTGTAAGTGTCAAAGAAACTGTACTGTGTTGGTATTGCAGTCCTGTTGTATGTCTTTATGCTTCTTTATCTGAACAGATATGCACATATGTGTGTTTGACCTGGCTTATGCCAGAGCCTAGTTAACCAGAAATAGCTACAAGAGCATCGCATCCCCAGCAAAGTGGTAATGGTTTCAATTCCTAAGTCATTTTTCAAAAGTGTGGTGTGATTGAGTCAGCCCGCCCATTGAATTCAGTATTTAATTTCCTCAAGGTCTCATGAGCCATGTCTCTGTTTCCAATTTCTCCTCCTCATGAGATCAGGACAGGAGACTAAATGAAGGGTTTTCTTTTTCTTTTCTCCCCTTTTTTCAGTCCATCGTTTCCTTTTCTTGCCTGTACAATGCTGAAAGCTCAGGGTTGGATAGGAGGGGACAGGTTAATAGGTGTTCTTGGAGTAGAAACACTTTCCATTATCATCATTTCTCTTTCCCTTTTACTCTTCCACGGCATTTATCAGCCTTAATCCTTGTTTCCTTTTCCCCCTGCTATCTGTCACCTGATGCCATTTATTTTCCCCATTTTCTGTAATTTCTTGTAATTTGTATTAAAATTTTTTTAAATGTGCATGCTATAACATAGAAGCAAAACTTTGCCCTACCTAGAATTTGTTTCTGTTCTCTCTCTTTAAAAGTGACCAAATTATAAATTTAAAAATAAGTAGAAAACATTTAAAACCTAAAGAAATCACATTTTCCACCTAAACAATTAACACAACGCAAAATTTTAAAGAGTGGTGGTCTTAATAGTTGCAGCATTTGAAGCTGGAAATCAAAACTCATATGTATGTGTGTACTGGTAAATGTGAAACAAATACAAATAAGCGTACTGTCTCATGGTTGAAAAGCCTGGAGGGAGACAAAAAGTTGCTATTTATGGTGGAAATGTTGGGAAGAGAAATAAACTGACCTCAGTTTTTGTACTAAAGAATTCCACCAACTTAAACATGTTTTACAGGAAGAATGACTGCACACAAGTAAAGGTAAACATGGTTTTATTTTTTTACTTTTTACTAAGAGGCCTACGTGACCAGGCATGACCAGGCATGCCTCTGGTCAATGGCATCGACCGAAAGCCAGATGACCGCTAATGAATCAAAGATTGAAAACATGAGTGGTTCTTCCCTCACAGGAGGATGCACTTGAAATGAATCACAAACACTTTTACATATCCATCCAAGTTGATTCAAACTTCAAGGGATATACTGTAAAGTCATTACACATACAAACCCAAGCACATGCAATTAGTTTTCAGTTGTAGTACATAAGAACTGAATTACAAGTGCCAGAGAGCAAATTATAACTACATTAAAACTGTGAATAGGGATGCAAACAACCCCCTTGGAAGGTGACTAACTGAATATGGAGTTACTATATCACCCTTAGTCTTCAGCTGCTTTGACAACTCCTACAAAAGGCAAAAACTTCCACAGAAAACAGGCACTCTGAGGGATTTTTTTTTTTAACCAGATAAACATTCCTCATTTTGCTTTTTATTTTATCTCTTGTAGAGAAAAAATATGAAAGTGTTGAATGCAGAGGTTGGTATCACAGTATGACTTGGGAAGCTCTGGTTGATGGATGGTGCAAGCCCAAAGTCAAGTATGTATAATTAAAAACAAAAACAAAAAGTAGAAGAAAGAAAAACTAATTGAACAGCAAAGTGGACTAGTAATTCAGTTTTCTCTAGCAACAAGGCAATTCACCATAGGGTGCTATGGGATCAGCTCAATTATAAAAATGCTACAAACAATCTAAACAAATGAAAGGGACTCCTGTGGTGCTTTCAATGAGCAGCACTGCTTCATTTATTTTATTCCAAATGGGAAACACAAGTTGCATGTAAGTGTGTTTATGTTTCAAAAATAATATGAACACTTCTGAAAATTTTTTAACTTTAACTTTGTGTGCTTTGGATGCCAGTCCTCAAATGGAGAATTTTGGTTTTCACTGTTTTATCATTTAAGAAATTGTACAAGGTATTTCAGTAAGGATTATAAACTTAAATCACACATTGGATTTCAAGGAATAAAATATTAATATGTTCTCTTATTCACTGAACATTGGTTTTGCATGGAACGGAAGGGCATGGTGTGAATAAGACTGCAAAAGAGCATAAATATTTAGGACAATAAATATAAAACTGGACTTTGGAGAATGACCTAGTATTGTGTTAAATTTAAATTACTAACAGACCTTGAGATAGTGGCTCAACGACAAAAGGTCAATCAATTATTTTTAAGATCTTTCTCAAATTTGGGGGATTACAACACAATAAAGATAAAAACATGATAATTGCTGTTTCCAATATACCACTGTGATTTTAAATGTGAACCACAAAACAGAGTTCCTAGGAAGGACTTTAATGTGTTTTTAAATATTTATGCCCTTTTAAAAATATTTTCCCCCTTATTTTCCAAGAGTCATCATTTCAGTAACATGCATGAGCTGGAAGAGTACATATTAAAGACTGCTAAAAGGATTCTAATTCATATAGATATAGGAGAATACCACTAAAGCACTTCTGTTGCTTGGAAAGACATGACTATAGTATCACTATCCTTCTTATGATTATTTTGAACTGTATATAAGGTAATCTAAAGCTTCAGAAATGTAGGTCTATGCTTGCGTGTGTGCATAGAAATGGATTGGCAGTAAAACACCATGAGCTTTTATTAGGAATAAACATTTAACTGATTGGATTTATATCAAAGCCATTTTTCAGAATTAATCCTTAATCTTTGAGCAAAGGCCATTGATCAGTGACAATTGATCAACGGCCATTAGTACCATTCACAGAGAGTTGGGGAATGGCTGCAATGGTCTTTGATCAGTGGTCATGACAATTATTATTAATGACCAAAATACTGACCTCACAGCCCGTTGTTTGTCAGTGGTGCTAGTTACAATCATTATGCAAATGTACTGTTTATAAGGTTGGGGAAACCTGCAGTCAGCTAAGACAAAATCACCTGGATGAGTGATGAAATGTTTCTCCCACTGAACATCCAGATGAACAGAATCCACTTTTTGGCATCCATCCTTCCATTCTCTTCTGCTTATCCTTTTTAGGGTTGCAGGGAGGCTGGAGCCTATCCTAGCTCCTATAGGGCAACATGCAGGGTACACCCTGGGCGGGGCTAACACATGGAGACCATTCGCACTCACGTTCACACCTATGAGCAATTTAGAATTACCAATGAACCTAACCCCACTTACTGCATGTTGTTGGACTGTGGAAGGAAGTACCCAGAGAAACCCGAATAAATACAGATGCAAACATCTACACAGAAAGGTGGAATCAAACTCAGGACCTTCTTGCAAGGCAATAGTGCTAATCCCTGCGCCACCATGCTGCTTGACTTTTTGGCATGTAGATGAACTTTTAAAAGTACTTTTATTGCACTATGTTCATTCACTAATGAGCTTCTGTAACATGAATCAAATGGCTGAATTGCCACTTCAGCATTCGGTTAAGTTCTATAGAGTCTTGCTAATGACCTACTAATTGTATTCAGGTGTGTTGCAACAGGGAAACATGGAAAAGCTGCAGGACACCGGCCCTTGAGGGCTGGAGTTCGAGACCCCTGGTCTAAAAACAGCAGAGCTTACTGACGGGAATGAATATTCTCAACAACTCACCCCAGTACGGTGTCAGAAGTGAGCTTTACTGACTTACTGACAAAGTTTGACAGTCTCTTCCAGAGTAAATAGAGGTAAAGACCCAGCCTATGTGCAGTAGGGATGGTATCGTTTAGGTTTTATCCGATACCAGTACCAAAACGGTACTTTTGAAACGGTGCCAGTGCTTAAACGGTGCTCGAACCGGTGCTTAAAGAATGGAGAACACACACTTTGTCCAAAAACCTCTCATGTTTAGCTGTTTTTTGTGTGAAAAAACAGCTAAACCCAATGGCTTTTCTGCAGCCATAGGGGATATATGGTATCACTCTTGGCTGGAAGCAGTGCTTAATCAATGGAAAAAACCCACAAACTTTGTCCAAAAACCTCTCATGTTTAGCTGTTTCCCACTTTTTCTTTGGTCATTTTAGCCTTTTTGGCCAGGGTGAAGGGAGTATCTGCCATCAAACAAGAAGACAGCCGCATGTAACTACGATGATGTTTGCTAGTTTACCTTACATGCATTAATGTAATAACGTGGTTAGCCTACTCAACGTAAATTACACACAAACAACATTAAGCTGCTCACGCAGAGAAGAACGGCTGCTGCTGCCTTCGTCATCCGTCATCATTTCTGCTACACTGGCAGGGATAGGGGCCAGGACTCTCCTCTTCGGGTTCTTGGGGGATGTTGCTAACTCTGGGTCCAATAACAGGCACCACACCCGCAGTAGATGTGCCCGGTGTGAGGTCTTGCCGCAAGCTATCAAATACGGTGCATTTCTTGGCTTTTAGCAAAATGCTATACGTCGCTAGGTGTTTCATCAGATTCGAGGAGTTAACTCCTTTGCACAGTATCAGCTTAAAACACTTGTTGCAGGCTGCTGAGTTTGCATATTTTGCTGTAAAGTATAGCCAGACTTTTGAGCGCTTCACCTTGGGCATTTTTAGTCTGTAGCTCTGCTCTAAAAGAACGTACGTACCTGGGCCTGCCTACTACGCTTGCAAAGGTAAAATGATTGGCTAGAATTCAAAGTGTATGACATCTCAGGGGGGAAAAAGCACCGAAAGAAAGCACCGAAATGTGCGCTGCTTTTCGGTCTGGTTACTACCGTTTATGTCAGAACCAGTGCCATTACCGGTACCCATCCCTAATTGGCAGCTGAGTTAAACCGTAGACTGACAGCTTACCCTGACTACAGATGAAAGGTGGCTAGAGTTTTTGAGGTGACTCAGGGATTAAAAATGTAAAATTCTGAATAATATTTAATTGACACACTCTGTTTTTTTTTGTCTGGTTTTTATATTATTATTCAAATAGTATGTTACAGTGCACTAGGGTTAGTTAAATTAATATGCACAATAAGCTTTTGTCTTCAGACACTGACAGTCAAAAGCAACAATACAAACAATTTAACATGCCAGAATTAAATCCCATGTCCACTTAGCACTATGTGGTGAGATGTGCTATTTAACATCAATATTTAATATGAAATCATCTCAAAACACAACAGCACAAAATGCAGTCAGTTTAAAGAAAGAATGATTAAATATAACTGAGTACATTTCTAAGAAAACTGTCTGCTGTGATGAGGGACTTTTTCTGCTTTCCTGCAGTCGGCATCACCACTGTCTTTTTCTATTTTTTGTTTATTTACTTTTTCAACACAAATTTATTAATATCCACATAGAGAAGGAGGCAACTTGTTCAATTTACCAATATCAGTAGACAGTTTGAAAAGTAACAGATATCTTAAGTTTATTTAGCTCTGTAATGTGTTTTACAGCATCATGGATCACAAATCTGTGAATGATATAATAATTTGGGGTCAGGATAAAGTCGATCTTTTCATTTAGGAACGTTGCTGTTCCTCTCCATTGGCCAATCACAGCAGCTTCACCATCAATTGCAAAGCCAACAAACAGTACATATAACATTTGTTCAAAGATGCTCCTCAAAGATAAGACAAGATAAGATAAGATAACTCTTTATTGTCATTGCACAGTCATACATAGTACAGTAGTACAATGAAATTGGAAAACTGTCCTACGTCGGCACTACATATAACACAACACGACACGATATGACACATCACAACGCAACAAACAACACAACACAGTATATTAACTTAGTATAAAAAGAAGAATAAGTGTATGTGTATTGCACACTGTTATTATTGCACATTAATTATTATTGCACCTTGTTATAAATATAAATATTATTATTGTTATTGTTTTAAACATTGTTACCTCCCCCCTAAAAAAGTCCAGGTAGGTATCCAGTCAGGTCAGCTATTTGCATTGATCAGGGCTATTGCCCTGTTGTAAAAGCTGTCCTTGAGTCTATTTGTTCGGGACCTCAGCAGCCTGAACCTCCTGCCAGACGGCAGCAGCTTAAACACCCGGTGTCCTGGGTGTTTGCAGTCCCGTAGGATGCTGCGTGCCCTCTTGAGACAGCGAGTGCTGTACAGGTCCTTCAGGGAGGGAAGATGATGTCCAATGATTTTTTGGGCCATATTGATGACCCTCTGGAGTGCCTTTCTGTGTGCTGTGGTGCAGCTGGAGAACCGCACACTGATGCAATATGTCAGCACACTTTCAATGGAGCAGCGGTAGAAGACGGTCAGCAGCTCCTTCTTCAGGTCCATTTTTCTGAGGATTCTCAGAAAGTGGAGACGCTGTTGGGCCTTCTTTAAGACCGCAGAGGTGTTAGAGCTCCATTGGAGGTCTGTGTCTATGTGCACACCCAGAAACTTGAAACTGGAGACCCTTTCCACGCACTCCCCGTTGATGCTGACAGGCTGCAGCTCGGACTTCCTCCTTCTGAAGTCAACTACCAGTTCTTTTGTCTTGGTGGTATTGAGGTCCAGGTTGTTATCTACACACCAATCTGACAGCCTCTGAACTTCAGCTCTGTACGCAGTCTCATCTCCCCCTGAGATGAGCCCCACCACGGTGGTATCATCTGCAAACTTGATGACTGTGTTGTCTGGGTGGGAACTAACACAGTCATGTGTGTACAGAGTGTACAGTAGGGGACTCAGTACACAGCCTTGTGGAGAGCCGGTGTTGAGGCTGAGGGCTGAGGAAAGATGACGCCCCACTCTAACTCTCTGTACACGGTCTGAGAGGAAGTCTCTGATCCAGCGGCAGGTGGTAGAAGGAAGTTCAATTTCCAGCAGTTTAACTATTAGTCTGTCCGGGAGTATCGTATTGAAAGCAGAGCTAAAATCAACAAAGAGCAGCCTGGCGTAACGGCCCTGCACTTCCAGGTGAGAGATGGTGGTGTGGAGCGTTGTAGCAATGGCATCTTCAGTTGATCTGTTAGCTCTGTATGCGAACTGGAGCGGGTCGAGTGTGGGTGGCAAGCAGGACATGATGTGATGTCGGACCAGTTTCTCGAAGCACTTCATTATAACAGGTGTAGCAAGGCATTCTAACTGTGGGATGTCAAACAACAGCCCTAGTGCATAAACCCATCTCCATTTACCATGTAAGAGTATTTTTTTCAGCCTTATATCATATAGATATTCACTTTTCCTCAGTTTTCTCTCATTTCTGTGAACAGACATGCTGTTTAAAGCAAGAAACACATGTGTAAAACACATGCTTACACTGAGTACATTACCTTCTCCATCATTTTTGAGCCACAAACTTGCAGAATGCTGGTCATTATTAAAATGAACTTGGTGCATCTGTTTGTTTATAAATTTAGATATGGCCTACTCTGTGGCTGAGAGAGTTGCTTCTGGCGTGTTGATTTCATGCGATTCACTGGTAGTGTCCATCCCTGGGTCTGTACAGCACTACAAGTCTGATGCAGACGAAACAGCTGAATTGCAAAGGCAACAGATTTGAGATTTATCACAAGTAATCACAGTATTATTGCAAACAGATTGAATGTAATTACCAACTTGACCCCATTCAATCGAAAAAACTGGTGACAGATGGATCCCTGTCTTATAGCCATTTTCTCGCCACGTTCATGCAACAGTGTCATTTTGAAAATAAAGTCATCTCAGACCTAGTCCCTGTCTTTAAAGTGACCACTTCAAAGGCAGGGATCTGTGTGTTGATTGCACACGGTTGCAGTAATTCTAGCTGTGCTGCAGTCACCAACCACTGTTTTCTCTATTGTAACTGAAGCCTGATATATTTACTTGGGGAATTGTAGTCTGGCCGGGTCTTCCGTAGCCTTTCACATCCTTGCAGTGTATGAAAAGCTATGGACAGGGTGGAATGACCCATAAGTGTATTCACATAGTGTTGATGATTAAATAAAGACACCAAGACATCTCACTCCATAGTTTGCCTGTTTGTTAAAACTGATGATAACCTTAAGACAATGACTCAACAGAAAGTGCTATCAACCCACTTTCCTTCCACCTTTCCACAGCAAGAGGACCCAATGCATTTCCAGAGAGCTTGCCTCTCTGCTACTGAACCTCGGTGGAAAATCCGAGTGGGTGAGCACCTTTATTGCATCAGAATGAACCTAAAAAAGACTCACGCATCAGTAATGGCAGGAGTACAGACTTGTGGCTCTCAAATAAACTTCCTGCCCTTTCTCCTGTTATCTGCCTGACTCTGTTCAGGCTATAAATTCCTTTCACTTCAGGCTTTGGTTGACTGTGGTTTTGAGAAAAGTTTTCTAAGTAAGAAACAGAGCCACACACTCTCTGAAATGATGACAGTCACAACTTTAAACAAAGATTTTTTACTTATATCACCTAATATAATTTCCCTCGTCTCAATAATCCTATCATTGATTGATCAGCTGGTAGGTGGGGTAATTTCTTTCTTGCTACCTGTTTTCCGTCCACCCTGACTTCAGTTAAGAATCTTGTTTGAGCTGAGTAGTTGCTTTCCTTAGAATATTACAACCTTGGACATTCCTTCAGCAAGGCTTGGCCTCAGATGTTACCTCCCCACTGTCCATACAAGTGCACCACAGATGTCCTCCCTTGGGCTCTGTTTCCCTCCA
This sequence comes from Perissodus microlepis, assembly GCF_051167445.1. Classification (NCBI taxonomy): domain Eukaryota; kingdom Metazoa; phylum Chordata; class Actinopteri; order Cichliformes; family Cichlidae; genus Perissodus; species Perissodus microlepis. The sequence goes on from NC_140466.1 coordinate 12,540,564, forward strand.
GCCAGATTTATAATCTATCATGCAGTAAACATGAAGCCATGGAGCAGTTCATTTTATTCTCTTTCATTATTCTCATATCATGTGTCCCCTGTCCTAAACTCTGTATTCAGGAACGTTTTTTGTTTACAAGAAAGAACAAAACCACCACGCTTGCAGTTTTTGTCATTGGTTATACTATTATAATAATTTTTCTAACATTGATCAGTTCAACTTGTTAACCTCTTCACTGTGGCCACCATAATTGTTGAGAAAAACCCAACAATCATATGACACCCTATGAGAAAACACTTTGGCAAAAGTGGGAAGGAAAAACTCCCTTTTAACAGAAAGAAACCTCCAGCAGAACCAGGCTCAGGGAGGGGCGGCCATCTGCTGCGACCGGTTGGGGTGAGACAAGGAAGACACTATAACAAACATGCTGTGGAGGAGAGCCAGAGATTAATAAGAAGTATGATTCAGTGGGGTTAGGGTTAGTGCGTAGGCTGTAGCTAAAAAGCTGCAGCCGCGTGCGTAAGTTGACAGCTGCAATAAAGAAGTGTACTGAAAAGTGTGAGCATGTGGTTCGGTCTCTTGTGTCCCAGTCCTGGGTTTCGGCACCACTGTAAATGATGCACGACAGATCGACCACATGTTCACACTTTTCAGTACACTTTTTTATTGTGGCTGTCAACTTACACACACGGCTGCAGCTTTTCAGCGGATGCGCATATTATAAATGTAACTGCTGTGAATTTCTTTGTTCCAACATAAAAGTGATTCCCATGTTAAACATTAGCTCTGCATGACTTTCCTGCCAGGTAACTTGCTCCTCACCTGTCAGAACTCTGCGCCGCACCAGTGGGGGGCGCCACACACTTTGAGAACCACTGCATTAATCCAACACGTCACACCATAATCACTGCATTTTAATAGACAATCAGCATCATATATCACTTTGTTATGACATGACATCTATCAAATAAAGTGAAAAAAGAAAAATAGAAGTTGCGCTGTGTGTTCACCGCTGAGAAAAGAAATGAGTTTTTAGTAGAAATGTTACTAAAATCCTGAAATACTGGAGCGTGCTCTGTCCACTGTACAGAGAACAAAATGTGTTGGGATTCTTATCTCATCACATAAAGTTCAGTTTAGTTCTGTTCTGTTTTAATAAAATACTAGTGTTAATGCAAAGCATAAATGTGTGGGGCTTCACTCTAAACACTTAGAGCGAAGAGTGAGTAAAGGGTTAAGGCACAGAGCCAAAGTTTTAGATCAGAGTTTTGAGATCAGAGTTTTGAGCCAGTCTTTGTTATGATAACATCTCCCTGTCTACTTTCTTTCCCTAGCTGTAACTATCACATATATATAAGGTGCTTTTTGGTGCTAAATCAAGCAGAGTTTGCATTTGTGTGATTGATTATATTCCATGCTCACTTGGGGAAATAAATGGAAGAGCAGATGAATTGCACTCACTGGTACAGACGGACTCTGAATGACTGCAATCTGAATTTCCTTCCACCAGGCGACCTGTGCAATTGCCTTGCAACCCAAAGTCTAAACCTCTGGGCAACCAGTGGATCACTGCAACTACTCACTCTCAGTTTTAGACAGATTGCAATGATTTTTCCTGGTTGCAAGGAGGTTGCAGTTCTATGTTTACTATTGTGTGACTGAATCTTTAAAGTTATTTACATTATACATTATATACATTTGGGAGCATGGTGTTCATTTCACGTGAACCATGAGATCAAGTAGCAAATTTTATCTCACTGCAGTGAGATAAAATTATCCCTTGTTACTGCTCTAGACAGATGACATACTGCACACTGAGTAGCAATCTCTTTATAATCTTTATTCTATTTCAGTGAAATTAAATTGAGTTTAAAGCGCAGGATCCTGATCAGAGAGTATATGCATGGCCTCAGCTGGACTGGAGGCAGGGAGCCATATTTAGGCTTTGATAGCTGCTTATAAGAGGGTTTGAACTTCATAAAAAGATTTTGGGAGGGTTGTCATGAGCCCCCCCCCCCGGTCATTGTGTAACATGTATAATTGGCTATTGGAGCTTCAGAGTCCAGGGAAGTAAATTAACTTAATTGGATCAAATCATTTTTTACATGCAACATCAGAAGTTCAAGTCTGTAATTATGAGCTTAAAGGATTTTAGGTATGCTTGTTATTGGGTTAATCTAATTTTAGAACACAGATTGGAAAGGTGTTTATTAGCTACTTGATCTCATGGTTCATGTGAAATGACCACCATGCTCACAAATGTATATAATGAAGGAAGGAACTGAAAATGATCAGAATTAGTTACCTTGGGGGAGTTTAAGTCCATCTTAAAGGAACGGGATAACTCTTTTACTCAGTGCGATTGTTTTTAATGTCACTCTTAATTGATTTGCTATGGTATGTCTTTCACATGTTTGAACGGGATATTGTATTTGTTTTAAATTTTATGTTTTAAATGTACTTATGTGGTACATGTATTTTTGTACATGTACAAAAATTTGTTTGTTTTGTTTGTGGCCATGATGCCAGGTCTCTCTTTGAAATTAGATTTTTAATCTCAATGAGATTTTTTTTACCTTGATAAATAAAGGACTAGTAAAATTTGGCTGAAGTCCTTCAAAATATTTCTGCAGATGAGTCAGAAACAGGATAATTTAGCAAGACTGGGGGTCCATACCAACTGGAGAGAAAAAAGAAACTTATGTGTAATACTGCCTAAAACAGTCCACACTATTAATTTGGCAAAGAATATGAATGAATATTTTAAAAATGAATAAATATATTTTAATAACCATTATATCCAAGGCTATCCTTCATAGTTTAATAACCAGTCATGTTTTTAAAATCAAAAATATCTATTTGGTTTTTGTTGTAAATTGCAATTAAATGTAACAACACATCTTCTGGTATCTACTCTGCACCCTTGAGACTGCACTGGGAGACACAGTAAACCTTGCAACTGGCAGATGTGGCAATGGTATCTTGAAGCATTTGGACTCCCTGGGTAAACCTGAGTGGCTGCAGGTAATGTCTCATGCAACAGAAGCGAGAGGAACATTAGCAAATAGCAAAACTATAGAACAAAAAGGTCGGGAGAGAAAAGGAGATGCTAATGGTTTGTGGCAATCACCTGTAATTATTTTTTAGGAGTTGTGTTGCCGCTGCTTTTCCAGTGACCTGTTGCCACTTTCATTTCCATGCAGGTGAAACAGATTCATAATGGTTTACACTTTCAAGCTGGACTAATTGATATCCATGAAGTTTAACTGAATTGGTGTTTCACTGTGATGATTGAGCGTTCTGTTAATTTTACTGAGCAGTGTGTACCCTCAGGCAGTTTTCATCTCACCTACTTAATGAATCTACCTTAAATTTCCTTGCACCTTTCTTCAAACAAAACCAATATAGTGTATGGTTGGAAGTGACTGAGAGTGAAAGAAAGACAGAGAGAGAAACAGATGGCTAATCCTTTTCACTTAGTAGCAGTGTCATTGACTGTCACTGATAACAGAGTGAACATCCCAGGCCAACGTACTCTTTCCCTGGTGGGTGATGTACACAACAACAATAACAACAACATCAAGCTGCTCTCACTCTGAGTCTGACAAGATCAGCTACTGGAGGGCATACCCGCTGCCAAGGTGACTTCTGCTGCCTCTGTGTGTGAATGAATCTAGCAAGAGTAAAAAAAACCAAAACAAAACATACTGGCAGAAGAAATACAACAGAAATTCATAAAACAGCCAAAACACCTGGCTGTGTATTACTCTGAGCATTTTGGTTTGTTACCAAATCATTCATCAAAAAGGAAAATGTCAAAAGACAGATTTAATGTCATCTTTAATATTCAATAAAAAAAATCTAAAGCTTAAATAGGCTTAAGCTTAAATATAAAATGAATGCAGGTATTATTGTAAAAGCTGGTAAATATTTTTGTGTGTGTTGTGATGTCAGAGAAAATGTTCAGCTGCATGTTCAGTAAGTGGTGCACAGGGCAGTCTGGATCCATTAAATATCTACAGCCATTCACCACAGCCACATTAGAGCGACTGTTGTGTCAGTTAATGGAGGAATGCACATATTGTTGATTGAAATCACATTCAGATTGAAACAGAAAGGATGATTTCTCTCTGTGAGTAATATGAGTGCATTTCAACAGCAGTTCAGTCCTGAAGCCACAAAAATGTCACTTCACAGTTACATAGAATAGAATAGAATAGAATGCCTTTATTGTCACTATACAGTTGTACAATGAGATACAGATACATATCCAGGTTTACACAACTTTCCCAACTAGTGTAATCCACATTTCTTCCAACAGCTCAGATTAAGGTTGCTGTCTCCTGAAAAGTTTTGAAGCCAGTTATGGTCACATTGTGGTCCAGGAAGTGTGAGTATTGTCATGTCTCACTGCAATGCTCCATGAACTTAATCCTTTCACTGTGCTCCCATTGGTCTTAATCAGCTCACCAAGCTCACCCACAATATTGCCCATATAACACCTTACAGTCTCCATGTTTGCAGGTGGATCAGCACCAGTGCTGAAAACCCATCATTTCCTCCGTAGTTCCTCCTGGATTGCAGTGTAATGTGTAGAAAACTCGTGGATTTGTAAAATTTGACTTTACAACACTTGCAGAACAAAAATGATCAATTAACCTTCACAGAAATCACAAAGCGCAAGAAAAGTAAACTTTAACAGGTGATAAAATAATTTTTTAAAATCAAGGGATCTTCTGCAAGAGCTACTCCCAATTCAATTCAGTTTTATACATATAGCACCACATCACAAAAACAGTTGTCTCAAAGCACTTAATATTGTAAGGTAAAGACCCTACATTAATACAGAGAAATCCCAACTATCAGACGTACACATATGAGCAAGCATTTTGGCAGTAGGAAGGAAAAAACTCCCTTTAACAGGTAGAAACCACTAGCAGATCCAGTGTCAAGGAGGGCCAACCATCTGCCGTGACCAGTTAGGAGTGAAAACCACCGCAACAGGCCAAGAAAAAAAAAAGTCACATACCTGAGCTGAGCTTGAGAGATGCTTTCTTCATGCAAATCTGAAACATCTGGCTTGGTCTATCTTGTGCTTTTGGACAGATAAAAATTATATGGCCATCGTTCGGCAAGAATTTCAATAGCACTGTCAATTCATGAAGTCAGTTTCACAAAAAATATAGAACCAGTGGAGACAATTATACATCAGAATCCAGTACAACACTCAGATTTCAAATTTATTAGGAAGACGCAGCTGTCAAAGTTACACTGTTAAAAACAATTCTAATATTTATGCTTGGTAACATAAGTCTACTGTATAATGTCACTTTAATAAATAAAAAAAAAAAACTATCACTTTCATTCAGAGGTGTCAAACTGAAGGCCTGGGCCCATACTACACAACAGTAACTAAATAACAGAAAACATCCTACTGATTATAATGATTTCTTTTTTCTTTTCTTTTTTTTGCAACGAGTCCACAATAAAAGGACATTTTCAGTGGGTTCAGTTTTGAGCTAACAGATATACATATTTAATTCTTACAGTTTAAGCCCAAACAGTCATGCTGACACATTTCTTTCATTTACCAAGCAGTATGTCTTTATCATGTTGGAAGACTGAGACGTACTTTTGGAACTGAAATTCTTTTTCTTATATTGAGGCATTTAATGTGTAATGAAACATCTTTACACTGACAGAAAGGGGAGTTTCACTGGTGCGGCCCACTTAGCATCGTGCTAAAGGTCTCTTCCTGTTCAAAGGGAGTTCGTTCTTCCTACTTTGCCAGTGTATTTGCTTATCATCTGATTCTCTGTAATACTATAGAGTCTTTAATATCAAGTGCTTTAAGTTGACTCTTATGTGTTGGCACTATAAAACCGAGTTGAGCTGATATTTGTTTGTGCTTGTAAATATTTATTTTATACATCTTTGAGACCTGAATATGAATTAAAACTTCTTGCTCACCTTCCTTATCATGTTCTCTTTTTCTTGTTCTGCTTGTGTTTCTGAAATTGACGTTCATAATGATGGAAAATATGAAAATGCTTATCAGTAACAGAGGATAAAGCACATGTTTGATGCTCTGTGTACAGAACATCTGTCTGCTTGCAGGATTATTTTGATTGTAATCCTTCTTCCAATCCTTATTTTGATCATTTGGAATAGACTTTGACTTAATTTTTGGAATTATTTGCATTCATAAATGCATTACACAATACACTGCTATATGATAAAGAAAAGAAAAATTTTTTTTTTTACAGCATTCCCTTCTAATTATTTCCTGTCACAGTTGTCAGGTTCAGATTGCCGCTGGTAGGTAAACAAGGGAATATATAGAATTACTTTTTTGTTCATTGTGTTCAGTTTTATGTTTGAGTAGTAGTAGTAGCAAAAGAGTACAATGAATCGTTTATCACTGCTGATTGACTGTCTTGGAGATAATTTGCATAGAGACTTTCAGAGTCAACATCAGCATTCATTCTAGTGAGACTTGCACTCAAGACAGCTACCGGTGGCCTCGCAGTCTGCTGGTCTTCAGGTCCAGTTTCATCATATGTAAAATCCTTAAAGTTTTAAAGATAGAAAAGAGAAAAAAAAGTAGTAAAACATAAAAATGCTATTACCATGCTGAAAGCATTGACATAAAAGTCACTGCCATCCTTATTAAACACAGCTGGTGTTATCTTGTTACTGAAGATGGCATTATAAGGTTTTAGCTATCAATATTTTAATTTATGAATTAAGCTTTAGAGAGTTCAGTAATCAAGATATTACCTCAATAGACGTTACTGGTGAAATAACAAAACTGTTAACTGAATAATATGCATGCAAACGCACACACCAGCCTGCCACCCCCACCCACCACCCCCACCCACAGACATCTAAAGAACGCCAAGACATCTAAAGAAAAGAAAAAGCAAACTAACTTACCACATGTGCATCTTCCTGTGGAGACACAATTTCTATAAACGTACAACAGGAAATGTGTCATGGACGCTGTACCACATTTTGCATGCACAATGTCTGTGGTGGTGTGTGTGACCTTACCCATTTTTCTTTTAAAAGTTTGCATAAACTTCAACATGACCATCAATACTATCATCAGTGTTATGGCAATGATACCTAAAATTAAATATGGCACAATACCTGGCCAACAAAGAAAAAAATGAAGTTATTCAAAACAAAATCTTTATCACGTTTCAAAATATTAAGTATATTCTTTATCGTGCTATCATTGAAACAGTTCATCAGAGAAATTTATTTGAACTCACATCTGAAACTACTGAAAACTGAAGAAAATGCAAACATCAAACTCTGACTGAACACGATAACGTGCATGCACAGAATACAACATGAAGAAAGCATGTGAACCACTGATTTAGTTCATGTGTGTTCTTACCATCTTTTTGAATGGGTGGTGTAGTTGGTGTTATATAGGATAGGACAGACAAATTAGTAATAATATCCAAATGGCTTGAAGGCATAGTGGTTCTGTTTAAAACAGCAAAGGACACAGTTGACCCAGCAGTGACTGTCTTAGCAGGTTTTTTGGGACCTGGAACCACAAATGCAGCATACATTTATAAATAAATTAAGATTGTAAGTTCCTTCTGATTTGAACAAAGGATTTGTTTTGTTTAATTCTTGAAAGAAAAGAAAGAAAAGAAACTCACCATGTACAACTTTTAGATTGACCTCTATAAGTGGATCAGAGCCGAGTCTCTCAACTCCACAGTAATATTTTTTTGAGTCTACCAATTTAAGATTATTGAAAGTCACTAACAAATCATTCCCTTTGTTATTTAGGATTACTCTGTTTTGATGTTTAGTCTTTCCAGGTGCAGCAGTGATGATTATGTGAGTTTTATCTGAGCATGGGCTTTCACAAAGGTACTTATTATTAGTGGTCACACTGAACCAAATGTTCCAGTTTGAACATGTGAATGACACATTTCCCCCAATTTCACCTTGTACATTGAGTGTCATTATCTCCACAATATTGAGAGCTACAAGCAGAAATAAAAAGAAAACGTTTTCAGTGAATGCATACCTTCAAATATTAACATTTCTATCAATAGTGATATGAATTGTATTTTAATATTTGCAAACATTACTTGACAGCTACCACGTTTATGCACCTGCTTATTGTCTAGGTGCAAATACTAAAAAAAAAAGAAGCAAAAAACCCCCCAAAAAACCAACAACTTACCAGAAAGAATAAAAGCACATCCACTGATTTTTACCATATTTACAATGAAATCATAAAAATGATCAATGACATAAAGTGTGTGGCAGTATTGACAAATAGCTCCACTGTCGATAATTTCCACTTCCCCTTCCCTTTCCTGTTACTCTTTTATGAGCTAGACGCTCCTCCCTTTTGCAAACACACACAGACACACAGTCCATTCGCAGTTTTCTCCCAGTATGTTTTAAAGTTGAACAATGTTTTGTATTTACTGTTGTTGACTTTAGAACTTCACTATGAAAAACTAAAAAGACTGACAACAGCAATTGAGAATACACATTCAGTGATAACAGCAATCAGTATTTAATCAAACAATGTGGAACACTTCACAGCTTTACCCACACGGTCGATTAAGAGTGCTATAAACTTGAAACACTTTTCTTTTAACTTGTTTAACACTCATACCACTTAATGTATGAATGTGAATGTCTCAGGATCACTTTGAATCACTGTCAGAACTAATAAATTGAAAATGAGCATTAAGGTCACATACTGTAAGAATAAGGTTAAAAAGGGAAAAAATATTTTTTTTCAGGGTATGGCTATGATACGCTATGATTATTTATTTGCGATCGTTAAATGAAGCCACAAACTGTGTTTCAGAAACTCACAACTGAAATAAATAAATAAATAAAAAATCCTGCCCTGATGCCTGAATTACTATTGGCCACTTGCACTGACTTTGGTGGTAATGAAGATGTTCAATTCAATTCAATTCAATTCAATTCAATTTTATTTATATAGCGCCAAATCACAACAAAAGTCGCCTCAAGGCGCTTCATAGATACAGCGAAAAACCCAACAATCATATGACCCCCTATGAGCAAGCACTTTGGCGACAGTGGGAAGGAAAAACTCCCTTTTAACAGGAAGAAACCTCCGGCAGAACCAGGCTCAGGGAGGGGTGGCCATCTGCTGCGACCGGTTGGGGTGAGAGAAGGAAGACAGGTTGTTCAAAAGGCTGTTGAAGAACATCATCTCCTCCTCCATCCCAAACACCACAGATCCGCTCCAGTTTGCCTACCGACCCAGCAGATCCACAGAGGACACCATCGCCTATGGCCTGCACACCACTCTCAGCCACGTGGACAAGAAACAGGGTAACTATGTGAGATTGCTGTTTGTTGATTACAGCTCAGCGTTTAACACAATAGTGCCCATCTAGGACTCAACGGCCGTCTATGTGCATGGGTGTTGGACCTCCTCACTGACAGAACTCAGGTGGTGAGGGTCAGTAGGTGTGTCTCCGACAGCATCACCATCAACATGGGAGCGCCACAGGGGTGTGTACTCTCACCACTGCTCTACTCCCTCTATACTTCTGACTGTGTGGCCACCCATGGCTCCAATACCATTGTGAATTGTGACATCACCGTGGTGTTGGGCACCATCTCCAACAATGATGAGGCAGCCTACATGGATGAGGTGAAGAATCTGGTATTGTGGTGCCAGGACAACGACCTCCAGCTGAACGTCTGCAAGACACGTAACCATTTGTGTTTTGCAGTGTACGTGACAGTAAACTTCTTGAATCTTGAACATTCCACTCACACAATGTACATTTTCAGAATCCCAATTTAAAATTTCCAGATTATTTAATTTAATTTACTTAATGTATATAATTCACTTACCTACAACACATAATGTCCTCTTTTGTATATAATTCACTTACTGTATACAGTTTTCTCTTTTTGCACAGTCGATGAGCGTTTCAGGACACATTTCACTGCGTGTTAACTATACATGTGACAAATAAAGAATCTTGAATCTTGAATCATCTACATCATAATTCTTTACAAAGATGAATTCTGCATTTTCTTATCTTTTAGATGACTATCCCCTCCAATCTATTGAACATGGACAAATATTTATTCTCATAAACTAAACATCTTTAAAAAATCTTGGTGGACTCATTTGAACATGATACAAACACATCCTCTGGATACCATGCATTGTATAGGTCATCAGGAAATTTCAACATTGTAATATATGTGTATCATCATTCCTAATCAAGAGTGCACAGTTATTTCCCTTTCTCATTGAAAGGAGGCAGGTTTCTGAAAACATGTCATTTTGTTTTTTATAACAACAAAAAATTTCCATAAGTCTCACTGAATAGTCAAACTAAGTACAAAATCACTGTGCCAGTCATGTAAATCGAATTGTTTTGAAACGTCATCAGCTCTGGCATTCATGAGCAGATAATTCCTTTTTTCCTATTAGTCACATAATTGTAGTATTTTTGCATGCTCTCTAACATCAAAAAACAAGCTTAATCAAACATGAAAATAGGCAGAATTGTAACAGAGTTGTTGATGCCTGTCATTACAAAGAACACTGTGTATTGGTTTTTTGGAAGCGCAATTTGTGTTTTTAGACTACAAAGAAACATAAATAGCTCTTTGTGGTGTGTCCTGGGAGCCATAAAATCTTTTTTTTCTTTAAGTTTATCTTTTACATTCGTCAGCTGGGACTGTCATTTAAGAACGTCAGAATGCTATGGTGATTTGCTATATTTGGAAAGGATAACAAAAGCTGATTAATGCCGCCATGATTGAAGGCAACCTTCACTTCACTGATAATACCTGTGGTTTAAAGAATGACCAAACATATGTTCTATATTCATGGAAACATAGGAGCTTTATCTAACCAGTGTCATTCTTCTTCTTCCCATTTCATGTCCACTGTACTCTTTTCTTTTCTCATATGTAGTGACCATAGTGGCTAACCATTCTCCTATTATAAGTAATGTGTCCTAATGTACAAGGAGGAAATGAGAGTATTATCTTGCACCTCTGTTGGCAGTGCTTGTCATTCAAGCGCACACATTTATCACACACCGGCAGTACTAGACCTCTTCTTTGTGCATATGTACAACTTGGGTCATCAATAAGTAGAGATTTGTTGGAGCACCTCAGTAAATGCTGTCACTTGACTACATGGCGAGTCATCTACTGTCTGTTTTGTAATGCAGCGTTCAGTTCAAATTTAGACACAGAAGTGGGAAGGCAAATGAATAAAACTTTTTTAAATAAAACTTACACTGTGGTGAAAATAAAGGTAGCCAAACAAAGATTAGCTGGAGATCCAGAAAAAGTAGGTAAGTCCAAGTATAAATCAAGCAAAAAGGGAAACAAAAACAGGGTAGAGAAAACACAGAAGTTAGGCGATACAGCCAGGGAACATAGGCAGGTAAACACAAGCTGACAAAGAAGGGAAAAAACACAAAAGGCTAAAAAGTAATGAGTGTTGGGAAAAAGAATAATGAGCCTGTTATGTCTCAAACTCTAACACAGAGCGCAGAGGACAGAAGGAGTGCAAAAAAAATGTGACATCAAGACACAGTAGAGACTCTCTGCATTGTTTTTTATTACATGCCTATTTTGATGGATGCACCTTCCAGTGTGGCCTTCCAAGATTTACTTGCCAAATGGAAAATCTGCCTGCATTTTGCAGTTTGTGGACCCCACATAAACACCACATTTGGCCCATTCTCCTTTTTTTGTTGAGAATCTGAATTTTCTGCCACCACTTTAGGGAATTAGGAATAGATGGCATAAACAACTTAGAAACCACATTAACAAATAATAAAAATTACTATATTGTGCAAATCTTGACAGAATTATACAAGACATTCCACTGAACATTATGTCTTGCTCGCAGCACGGTCCTGGAAAGAGGTGACATCCAAATAACAAAAAATGATTAACAAAAAACAAAATATAGAAGGAGAGCACTTTTAATAAGAAAAAGGATTCTTTAATTGTTAATTTAACTTTTTATGTTTTGTTGCTTAGGCAACAAAAATGTTTCATATTGTTATAATATGAGAATATCATCTTTAATAAAAACCTACAGCTTCAAACAGAAATCAAAACCAGTAATGAAATTTAAGCTTCACTAGCCTAGCATTAGCTCACTGACTGCATTATTAATTATAAGAAAACAAACAAAGTAACTTGACTCACCGTCGAGTGGATTGAATGAGGGCACAATGCTGAATCAGTTGGCCGTGTTATTTTATACTGTCAAGCGGTATTGTGTCAGTAATTAGTCTTAACTTCTGACAGAGCACGCCAACTACAGGGAGCAGCGATGAAGCAAGGGAGATGCAGCAGATCGCCCCAGAACTTATGAAAAGTTCACTCCCACCACAATAACCAGATTGCTGGAAATGGGGTCTGATTTCAGCTTGTTTACATGATTCTCCTTCAGCTGCCTGCTATTGATCTGAATTGTCACATTGTTTCACTATATTACATTATATTCTAAACATTTGCAAAACGCAAAACCCTGGCTCACCAGGCACCATGACAAATAAATTACACATGAAACATTGCCATTTTTAATATTGTAACCTCACACTAATTAGAGCCAATTTGAGTAAATTTGGCCTCTTTCATAAGTGCCCTTCAAAACAAACTATAATGCAAGATAATAGACTTCACTCCCACAAGTTGTCATTGTATCTTGCATCACTATAAGGTTCTATACAAATAAGGTTTAAGTATAATAAGGTTCTGAATTACTTGTCTTTATAGGACCACAACACAATTTTAAATGGTTCTACCTGTACATTTTTAAAATAGGTTAGAGCACATAACATCCTTCCATTACTGTCAGGAAGCCTAAGGGTCATGTGACCCACCGGCCTCACTGATAAATGACAATTGAATGTGCTGGTCACGGTTGCTCTGCCCCAAAGCATCCATGTGGTTACATGTGTCTGTAAACAATTTTTTTCATGATTTTTGAAAGACACGAAAATAAATGTTTAGAAGGTGAGTTTACCTCTATAGAAAAATTTGTATACTCAGGGGTTAAAGTGATATTTGGCAGGTGGCAGAATCCTAAGATCTGTTTTAGTAGCTGAGCAAGGTGAAAACGATCACAACTCACATTCATTTCTATTGTAAGCTCTAGTATGTTTTCTTAGTGTACAGGGTGTGATGAGCTGACCTGCTTCTGCTCTGAGGTTTACTGCTCTTTGTGGAGTCACACAGCTGAATTCAACAAGATGTAAGCAGAAGTTTCAGGAGCAATCTTGGCTGATTTCCATCCCCTGCTCTAACAGTATACCATTTATACCATGGATGTGAAATGCATTTTGAAGCCAACGTACATGCCACTTTGATCTTAGGTGGGCCGGACCAGTCTAAAGTTTTTTTCCCATTTCTGTCAGTGTACAGTAGTTTAGCTGCACAAGTAATCTCTGAGATACCTCAGTACAAGTTGATCGAAACATTGCATTTAAAATTACCTGTTACTTAAAAAAAAAAAAATACTGCCTTAATTGTTGCCCTTCTTAGTGCCTTTACCTGGTGAAAAGACTCTGAAACGAACCGTGCACGTTTCTCCTCGTATTTGCTAAAAATAGTTCTTTAACTTTACTTAAAGAAATCCTGATCAACATGCCTTTGCCTCACGTTTGATAACTCAAGTATCCACCCTGTATTATAGTAAAATCTGTGATGATTCATTCAGAATCTTTTTTTTTTTTTTTACACGACAATACGAACTGAGATGTGAAAATGATTGAATATGTTTTGCCAGCAGCATAGTCCATTGCAAGGGGAATATGTGTGATATTATAATTGGGGACTTGGCTTCCATAAATGTTCGATTCTAAAATCACCCCTGCTTGAGCATTTAGTTGAGTTAACACAATACCCAATGGGAAAAGACATCAGCAGTGATCTTAAAGAAGTAATTGTTCCTTCCCATCGATCTGGGAAAGGTTATAAGGCCATTTTCAAACAACTGTACATTCTACAATGAAAAAGATTATTCACAAATGGAAAACTTTCAAGTGAGTTGACAATCTTCCCATTAGTAGACATCCGAGCAAATACAAACATTGGATACAAGCACAAACACCTCATACCACCTGTCAAGCACAGTGGAGGAGGGGGTGATGATTTGGGTATTTTAGAGCCACAGGATCTGGATACCTTGCAGTCACCGAGTCAACCATGAACTCTGGAGTAAAATCTGACACAATTTGATTGAAAGTATACCCTTTATCCTTTGAAAGCCTACTAGGAGTAACCCTCAAAGCTCTTTTCTGAACCAAGCAGTTTCATCCACATGTCTTTCAAATTCTTCTCCTGTTGAAACCAAGTTCTTCAGGTAAAAGGTAGCAGACAAAGAAAAGGATAAGAGCAGGGTTAAATATGGTATAGCTTTCCCAAGATAAAAAGTCCCAGAAGATAGTTGTGTTCTAGTCTGACCAAGTGCTTCTCGATGTTCTATATACCTTAAAAAAACATTGTTAGGAACATAAAAAAGTGATGGTTACATACTAATTACAACACCAGTTCAAGAGATTCTTTTTAAAAACAATACTATTTTATTTTGTATTTTATTGGTATTGTTATATACATGGCATAATTTGTGCTTTTTTATTATCAAGAATAAACCATAGGGGAACACATCAGAAAATTAAACTTTAAATGATTGAATTATTCATTGTTCAGCTGGATATACTGAGAGTTCTACAAAACCAGGAGGGAAGGGGCAGAAAGGGAAAACAAACTAGATAGGTAGATTGATAAAATAGATAGTTCAGAGACACTTGCAGATGGTCCACTGAGGGTAGTGTGAATGTTCAGACTGTGATGTGCTTTTACCAACAGTAGCAAAGGCACCTGTGTATCGCTTTGTTTAAAAAAGAAAGTAAGCTGCAGGGCCTTATTCTCGTTGAGTCCATACACATATAAACCAAATCCATCCATCACTTCTTGCAGGGGGATTTCTTCCACACAAATTTGTTGATTTGAATTTTTTTCCCCCCTAGCCATTACAGATTTCGGGCACCAGGTTAACCAGCTCATGGCCATTCACACTGATCCCCCTTCTGGGACTGACTGAATAATATAAAAAACAAAAATACACCCCAAAATAGTATTTCCCAAGATTTCCATATTTTCCAGATTTAGAGATATTTTGAAAGGGAGAATACTATGACTATAGAGGGACATTTCCAACTTAGACTGGAGAAAGCATAACGGATAGGATGTGGAAACAACATTAATGTATGCTAGTTGATTGATGATTGGGATAAAAATATGAGATAAACAAGTGAGATGCTTCTTAACTGGGAAGATAAACAATGAATAGTGAGTGGCAGGTATACTGCAATAAAATACAGAAAGGACAAAATGGACTGAGCACAAAGAGTGAAAATGTCTCTTGGTAGCTGAAAAGGAAGAGCACAAACCTGGCATGAAGAGCAGAAAGGTCAAGCAAAAAAGATGTAAAGACAGTATGACCGACAAGACAGCCTGGATGAAGACGTATAATACCCCATAAGAGGACTAAAATTGGTCTGTCTTTCAGCTGACTGCTGCCTCTGCCTGGCGTTGGAAGTTTGGCCCTATACCAGAAAGTGGTCTGTCTGCTACAGCACCTACCTGAGTATGATCGAAGACTGATATCTCATTTTCTCCTCCCTTTTTATGTTCCATTTGCTGTCTGTAGCTAACCATCATATGTCCACATAGAATAACTTGTGAGAAACAAAAGACGTGGAGACAAAGGTGGAGGAGGAAGTCGAAGCAGTCTGTATGTGGCGTTTTTTTCATTTTTAAACTACACTGCTGGAAGAAATAGATAGGCCTTTTCCTTACCTGAACAGTGCTAGTAGGTGCATAGACAGAACAAATAACTAGCGCATGGAGAGGGGAACATTCGCAAAATATGAAATGATAAAGGAATACAAAAACATTGATTGGGAAAAAAGAGAAGAAGTAAAAGATGTCATCAGAAAAAACTAAAAGAAAGTAAAAATAGATATGAAGAATGTAAAAAAAATACTAGGAAAAGAAGCTGGTGAATACAATGGTTAAATCACAATAATTTGCATTAGTTATCATATGAAAAGTGGGGATAGAGAGCATTTTTACTATCAGGTGCGGATTAATGCAGAAGAGTCACATGTCAATGTTTGAGTTGAAGGGCTGGAGAGGAAATAGAGGGAGAAGGCCTTTCTGGTATAGATTGGTCCGTTAGCTAGCCTTAGCTTCCCTAGAGACAAAACTATATTTTGATTTTCTTGTTAGCTACCCACTGGGGTAAACAAATGTCATCATTGATGTCTGTTAGCCAACTGATAACCAAGTTTTCATGTCCATGTCACTGCCAAGTATGTGTTCCTTCATCATATTATAGCAACAAGTGTATGTTTTGTCAGGACATGTCGGCTATTTTCTGAACACACAAAGGTTGCTGTTCATAAAAAAAAAACCCAAAGTCTTTGCGACCTTCAGCAATCATCATGGCAGCAATTAAACAATGGGAAAGACACTCAACAACAGCCCCAGACTGAGACTGCTCACATATGTCCAAGAGTGGTCTAAGCATGAAACCCATCAGCTGATCTTGTTGGCTTTTGTGTCCCACAAAGTTATCCATGCTCTGGACTGGCATTGGCTACCCACCAACACATTAATTCAACCAGTGAGCTGGTATTAGCTTTGCTCAAGCTCTAGTCTCTGTTGATTTAGTCCTTTAGTTGGCATTAGCTTAACACCGAGCTACAGTCTATGTTGATTTGGCCTGTTAGCAACCATTAGCTTCCTGCCAAGCTGTAATCCATATTATTTGATTGGTGAACAGACATGAAATTGTCGCCTTGTTACAGTTCATGCTGATTCAGTCTGTTAACTGGCAAAAGCTTCCCATCAAGCCATAAATCCATGGTGATTCAATCTGTTGGCTATATTAGCTTCAAACTCAATCGACCATATGTCCCGTGTGTATTTCGACCTCCCGCTTTCAGCTCCAGAGACAAAAGTTACTGGTGGTTTGGCAAGTAGAGCCTTTCTCAGCAGGGGACAGGTAGAGCTTGCCGTTAGCACAGGCACAAAGCTCGTACACAGTCTGTTTGGTGTAGGTGGTACCTGCAGGCGCTCCCTCCAGGGGATCCACAGCACTACCAAGGGGAATGTTGCCCAGTCTGATAGTGTTGGCATCTAGAAAGATCTGTAAACATAAAAGAAAAAACATGCATAAAACATGGAAACAAAAGTTACAAAGAATCCAGCTGTAGGGGGCAAAGCTCTTAGGGATGGTCTTGGTGCTGAAAGTAATGCACAAACAAAGAGAATTTGAAAAAGGGAAAAAGAAAAAAAAGGGAACCAAGGAATGCTTGGTGCGTCGAAAGAGAGGTCACATTGCTGAAGGCAATGACTACTTCGTGCTGTTGACTACGGTTGTCATCATGAAAGATCTATGCATACACAAAAAGGAATTTCTATTTAGAACAGGTCTCTTTTGATAAAGAGGTAGGGTGGGAGTGAATGAGGCAGAGAGCAAGATAGATTATGAGAAATGGAAGGAAATCAGTGGGAGAAAAGAGAAGTGAAGTAAAAGCATGCAACAGAAAAAAACATACTGGAAACAGCTCTTTTTTTCCAGGTGATTTGATATTGTATCACACTTATCACAAATCAGACTTAAAAGAATAAGACTGTCTAAGATAGATCATTTAAGTGCCACATTTAATTAAAAAAATGATCACAAACTGTTGAATCTGAATTCTATAGGTTCTTTTAAAAACATATGCTTATTTGAAATTTAACAGACTTCTTAAAGGGTTGAAAGGCCAACAAAATCTTGCACAAGTTCATCTACTTCCAAGGTGCATGGAGAAGACAAAGATCTGATGATGTGAAGACTCCAGAGACACTTAAAGTATTAGGGAACAACTTTATTGGGTGACCAACGCATTTCGCCTTGTGGCCTTCATCAGGTTCATTACACAATATCAAACAGTTTGTGTTTAAACACAAAAACAGGAAACAGAAGAAAGTGGACCAATCACACATTCGCAAATGCTGACCAATTAGCATTTAACAAGGTGGTACTAGCTGATTGGTTAAGCCAGTACCACCACTACTGGACTGAACCACTACAGATTGAAAGGGGGAAAAAATCTCAATAAGTCCAAAAGTAGTTCATACTCAAAATTACACAGAAAAATGCAAACAAGTTAAAATAAAAATAAAGTAAGAACAGGGTCAAAAGGCCAGCAAAGTTCCATGTGTCTTGTTTCTAAAAGAGAATAATTTGATTATTAGATTAGTTGGCAAGGTCAGTGACATTATTGAATACAAAAAAAGCATCGAACAAATATTAAGACTTACAGGTAAAGTTGAGAAGATAGATAAGAATAAAATGTTCATATCTGAACATGAGATCACACAAAAAAAACCATATTTTCAAATCTGTGTTCAGTGATTTTTTTGTTGTCGTTTATTTTGGATTCTCTAAAATCAAGTAAATATTTATTGATATTAACACAAAAATAAATATAAGGATAATAATATTTGATACTTAAACACTTCTTTGCTATATCTGGATGTCAAGTTAGCTAAACAAATGATTTCCAGTGTTTGAACCTTTGTACAGTTTTCAGCAAGCTGATACAAAAAATGCACCCCCCCAAAACAAACAAACAAACAAACAAACAAACAAACAAACAAACAGACAGACAGACAGACAGACAGACAAACAAACAAACAAACAAACAAACAAGCAAGCAAGCAAGCAAACAACCCCCCCCCCACCCCCAAAAAAAGAACCCCAAACAAAAAAACAAAAACCCAAACAAAAAACAAAACAAAACAAAACATTAAAGGCCACATTTTAATGCACCCTTTGATGGACTTAATGACTGTTTTTTAGCAGCTTCTTGTTGGTGTCACTGGATCTGGGTTATGTGTCCAGACAAGCTTAGTGAAATACCCAGTCTACTCCCGCATTTACAAAGCTCTCCTGATTACAAGAATCAAAAATCTATTGCACTCTAATGTTGGAACATTACAGAAAGATCAGAAGTAGTTCAATAGATTAACATGATAACCTTGGTTTGATTTTTTAAAAATACATTTTGAACCATAATCAAACACAGTTACTGAAAATTAATTATGTGTTGAATGGTCCATGGGCTCTGAAAATATTCACTCTATTTTTTTTTTTGGGGGGGGGGCAGAAACATACTGTATAATTCACTATCAGGCTGCACAGAGTGATGTGGCTTCCCAGTCACAAAAATCATGTTCTAAAGAATCACAAGAGATTACAGTAATCAAAAAGAACACAGTTTCATTTTCAGCTATTGAGGTATTAGCCTTAATTACAACTTTGTGGACAGCTAAAAAAAACACAATTGTTTCTAAAAACTGTTTTTTCCTTTGCTCTGTCTGCCTTATTTTCTCCTGTCTTCATAAGATACAAGGTGAGTTTTAAGCAATAATCATTAGACAATCTTCGCTTCTATTGACAGCTTCACTTGCCTATTTATTTACTCCGTAATGTTCAAGGAAGCTCTGCTTGTTATTTCTCGCTCTCTCACACATACCCACAGGCTGGACGGTAATCTCAGCAGACATCTGCATCCCTGTTATTTGTCTACTTCATTTTAGAAATGAGGACAGGGGAAGTGAAAAAGTGTGAAGAAAATTGCCATGAGTGCAAGAGTAAGGAAGAAGAGATGGAAAGGAGGGTCAGATAAAAGAGTGAGAGACAAAATGTCATATCAGAAGTGGTTTGAAGAAGATAGGCGACACAGAAGGAGGGAAATAGATGAATGTAGGAAAAAGAGGAAGAGAGGAATGAGGGATTAAGATACGCCGGTAGTGAGGAACCAATTAGTATAACTAATGATTTCACGTTAGCTGACGGGGCACATCTTGAGCTGTATAAACAACATCTGTACATACAGTGTATACACACAAACACACACACACACACACACACAAAAAATCAAGCTCTCTGTGTGATGGAGCAGAGCAGAGGTGCTGCTTATGTTTCCTTTGAGTATCTGTTTAGATAAAAGCAGTACATGCATTAACATGAAGACAAATCTGCAGAACTTTTGAAATGATTGATTTCTTTGATACTTAAGAGACTCAAATTCCTATAAATAAATAAAAACTGGAATTTCATAATCTCAACATTAATTAATTAATCATAAAAATAAAACGTGGCCTGATATCTATCAACATTACACACAAGAGACAAAATAAAATAAATAAAAAAAATCTCTAAAATGGTTTATAGTACTACCTTTACCTACACTTGCTGCAGTACACTCATAAAGTCATAATCAAATCAATTCTGCATCACTCAACAATGTATATTTTACTGAAATCACCTAACATCCTTTATGAGAAATGAATCCTGATCAATGTTTTAATAGTCAGATTACAGTAAATGCTATTCCCAGCCCCAATGCGCTCCCTCGTGTCTTAATAGGCTTCAGCATCACTTAATAATTTCATTTTATTTAAAAGAAGTTCTTTCTTTTTATTCGTATTTTCAGTAACTCTGCAGTCAAGAGCCTACCAAGTTGTAGAATGGGGAGTGATTGGTTCCGTTCAGACATTTAATTTGGAAATTACAAGCGGAGAGTCAGTCTGTTCTGTTACTGTAGGGCAGTTTGACATGGGCATTGTGTTTGTGAAAAAGGGTATAATAATTCTTCTACTAACATTAAAGACAAGGCACACAACCGTAACCATGGTAACTGGTCTCACACAAAAATGGCAACAGCTTCGAACCGCTTAGCCTCCAACAAGTGTAGATAAAATGACTTTAATAGAAACTAGAAGTTACTAATATCATAGTTCTGTCTCTGTAGAAGATTTAGGGGGCAAAAAGAAATAGATGATTTTGTGTTAAATAAAATGGGCAACCTCTTTAACAGAGCTGTGTAGAGCTATCTCATTAGCCTGTCATGCCTATTGGTTTTAATGAGACATAGTAACAATGAAAAGGAGACACTTTAAGAGCCAGTGAAAAAACGGGTGTGTGAACTTCTTTACTTATGTATAGAACAAAAGAAAATACCGCAGTATCTCTAAATGTCAAGGTATTCCTTTAACAGGTCCCTGGTGCACACCTGTCATCTTCCCTTTGGCTTCCAACAAAAGCTGCCAGGGCTCAGTTATAGCCTTACAGGAGCAGGACTCAGTCACGGTTGGCAACAGAGCCCAAATCTAATTCTAACAACCTACTTGCCATAGTAACAGAAAGCTACATCTAAAACAAACTTGGGTATGGCACTCGAATGTGGCGGCGACAAGAGTTGGGTGCATGCATGTTTAAGAGAGGAAATGGAAATCGGTTCTCCTCTAAACAATAGAAACATCAGTGCAACAAAATGGTGCAGCAAAAAGAGAGGATGAAGTTGGAGGAAAAAGAGGTGAAGAGTAGGAAATAATGGGGAAGAAAACAAGGGGAGAAGAGGATATGACATTGGAAAGACAAAAAGGCAATTAGTGGGTTACAATGGCTTACAAGGAAGGGTAGAGCGAGGAAGAGATCAATAAAAAAAGGAAGTGAAGAAGATAGAAATTCAAGAAAGAGAAATGTATGTACGGTGATTATGTGAAGGAATAAGGATAACAGAAGTGAGACTATGGATGGACAGACAGATGGATAGATAGAAAGGGAAGAAAGTCATTTGATGAAGCTTAAGATCGGATTAGTGATGACATTCATTCTAAATGAAAGTGTCTGTAAGTATTAGGTGGCTCGACGTTAGCTGTCTATACACGTGAGACAGTGTGTACTTGAGAACAAGTAGTGTGGGGAAGGATGTGTCTGTGAATATAATATTGTTTGTGAACAGGTACGAATAAGTGCTTTTCATTCTTACTTCTGTTTATACGTGTACTTACTAACATGCCTGCATTACATTAAAATGTGTGTGTTTTACACATTATTTTTATGATTAAACTATTAATTTTCATGGGGTGCACTGAAGTTACTACCATGACTGCAAAAAGTACACGTCGTCATGATTAAATAGCACTCCAGTTCAGATTTCACTTTTATATTCATTGTTATTAAAAAAATGGTATAATTATAAATAGAAGAATCAATATTCTTTATTTTGACAAACACTACCAATTTAATTTAAATATTAAATAACGTATAAGCGAACTGAAACAGTAAAGACTAACAGTTTGAATCCATCTCCAGTGCTTCTTGCCTTGCTTCACACATCTGTCTAGTCTCTTGCGCACACAATTTATCTACCTTCTCTCCATCCTATCAGCAAACTCTCTCTCTTTACCATCATCATTTAGCCTATTTTTAAAGCTGTTCCTCTCACCTTTGCAGTCCTGCCTTTCCTTCTCTCTCGCTGGCACTAAACATGCCTTCTTCTTCTCCTCTTCCTTTTGTCTTTGGCCAACAGTTACAGCTGTTTTTTCAGCTTTGTATGTAATAGTGTGTTTATAACAGTTATGCGGTAATAACCTAGTTAAAATAGTCCTCAAAGATAAAACATAATTTTGGTCCAAATTTGGTTTTTATGCTACTTCTTTTGGTAAGCTACATATTCCATCATTCAAGTTAAATGTACAGAATTCTTTAAAAAAAAATGTAGTCTCCAAAATAAAACAAAACAACAAAAAAAAATATATAAACATTGTCATCTTACAAGTTAATCTAAAGCTCTAAAAATAGCAATTTTGGTTTTCTGTGTGTCATATGCATTCCTTGCACATTTCAGTCCAAATATACAAGTCTGTGTGGGTGGCTGTTTATGTGGATACAGTATGAATGGAAATGTGTCTACACCCATTTCTTTCCAGCAGCAGTTTAGCAAGCACATTGCTCCGGCATTGAGAAGACGGAAACATGCAGGAAGTAGCAATTATGGGGGTTCAAAGCATTTTTCATGGATGATTTCCTTTGGCAAAACAAAGGAACAAAAGGGTTGAAGGCAAGTTAGCTGAAAGAGAGAAGGGGGACGTGGTGGCGGTGAAAGGACAAGATTTTTCTGGGATTAAAAAAGAAGGGAGGTGGAGAGAGCAAAACATCAGAGGACATATCAGAGATAGAACATCTGGAAAGAGACCAGGAGAGAGAAAAAGAGCTCTCTGTATACAGTGGAGTTGTTTCAAAGGAGAAAAAACATCTTTTTAGGACACCTTTTTAGGTGTATTTAAGATGAAACCAGATGCATGAGGAAGAATAGTTAAGGACAAAAACGAGGGTGCAAAATTGCATCTGCAAAAGTAAAGCACATAAGAGTAAAAAAGCCAGAAAAAACTTTTTTTTCAAGAATTTATTTCATTACCACCATAAGGTTTTCCATTAAATGCAAACAATGCCATCTTTCATTTTTGGTCATATTTCATTTTCTACAAATACCTAGAGGACACTTTCTGCACTTGAATGTGTGTAAGTAGCATGATACTTCTCAGTTATCAGTGTCCTCAAAAGGTGTATAAATATAGTTTTTGGTATCACTGTCATCAAAGCAGCTGTCAAATTATATTAAAAATGATTTTACACAACTACCTTTTTCTTTCAAACCATTCTTGGCTGTCTTTATCTACTTTTTTCATCTGCTAAAAGCGAATCCTTATTGGCACGTCCACAAAACCAAGTAGTAATTTCAGAATGAATGGGCTCTCTTTGCAATGGGTTTTATGGATTCATTCTTGCATTTATTTATTGTATCAAATGCCCCAAAGTACTCACATAATGTATGACATGTATAGGAAGAAATGAGCTGTGGCTATTGGGAAAATGAAAGCAATGTAGCTGCCTTCATCAAAAATATAATAATAAATAAAATGGTAATAGATAAGTTTTTTTTATTATTATTATTATAATAACCATGGGCTAATCTGAATTTGATTGGTTCCCTATGAACTTCTCTTTCATTTTGCAATTCTGTCTGGCACCTGCTAAGAAATACCCCGGGATAATAGGGAACTGATAAAATGAACTGATAAAATATGGAAACTTGTGAGTTTAGGTAGTCATAGAAAGTTTTTTGTCTGTTTGTTGAAAGATGTGAGAATTTTACTGATCTTCATATCAACCTTTTCAGCGAGAAACTGAATAAGCATATTCGGTTTCCAGTGTCAAAATATAATCAACTGACTTAAACTGAATCAGAACTGAAAAATACTAAAAACTGTGTTAACTTGATAATCTTTGACTGAGAGGATAAAAGGATAAAAGAGTAGAAGAAGAGAGGTTTCATAGAGGTTGAAAGGACACTAGTACTACTTCACAACACACACAGAATTCTGCCCACACAAATAGATTCAGTTCAACCTCTGTGTTCATCTAGCCTTAGCTCACCTTGCCTCCCATTCTCTTTTTATTTTCCTCTCTTGCTCCCCTGCACTTGGACATGGAACACACACACACACACACTCCAACAACACCAATAGGTGGGAGGCTGTGAAGCTTTCTGAGTGTATTACACAGACCATTAGGCTTGTTGAATGGACAGACGCTGGAATGGGAGCTGACAACGGACTAAATGACAGAGGCTGGAGAGAGACTGAGAGTTTAGTAACCCAGATGTAGCAGGGACATAAAGAAATATCAGCCTACTCTACTGTACCATACAAACAAACACATTCAGAACACACACAGGTGCAGGCATAGACAAAATCATTCACCCAAACTTCTACAGGTATACAAGAAGAGAGACTATAAAAATGATGTGTACAAACACACAACAAATGCAGGAAGTAAGAGCTGCAGAATAAATGAGCCCCCAAACATATGCAGTGACAGATGGTAAAACAAATGAGAGAGAGAGAGGGAGAGACAGACAGACAAAACTCCCACACACGATGAAACACTCAGACCGAGAGTGACAAAATAACAAACACATCTATGACGATCACCTCAGGGAGTGTGAAGTAGGCTAATAAATTTCCATTAATCACACCTTTGAAAAAACATACACTACTTAGAGCTATTGGCAGATATCTGTTAATCTATTCCTCACACTCTGATGAAAACAAGTTTTGGAAGTAAACAGAAAGGCTCTGGAGACCAAGAGAGCAGGGGGGCAGCTGTGGACGTGTCCTTTGAGTTCATGTTTGTGTGTATGTGTGTGTATCAGTGCATAAAAATGCACGTGCGTCTCTTAATCTGTGGGTTGAAGATTTTGCGTGCATGTTTTGCATTTAACTTGTGTATAGTTATATGTTTGTGAGGCTTCCACAGCATCACTTGGTACAACAGCGAGTTACCCCCTGCCAGCATTCTAATTTACTTACTATTCTGCCTTACCCGCAGGTAAAACATGAAGTAGTGAGGAAAAAAAAAAATTAGTCCCAGTGTACCACCCCAATAATACCTCCAGGCTACAGTTTCTTAATAAGCCCCATCATTGTGTCAACAAACAATAAAACTCCATGGTAACCTAACTTTGTCAAAAGTTTGTGTAAGCTGACCTGATTTCACCTCGCTGAACTCACTGGTAGAAAGCACATACAGATGCAAATGTGCCATGTTGGGTATTGTAGACATCTTTTGAAAGAGTTTATGGCGATCAAGAAACTTTGCCAAAAAAGCTGCAAGTGAAAAAAGTTGTCGGTTTTTATCAGGTTTAATTCTGCATTTAGAGATTTTGGTCTTCGTTTTTTTTTATTTGTCTTATTTGTTCAGACTGCTTCAGACTTCAAACAGCTCTTGCTCCTGAGGTGAGAAAATACAGCCCACACTTAAAATACATTGGTTGAACTAATTAAATTCAATTCAGTTATCTAAAAATTGTATTTAAACATAGTAACTAGTTCCTATTATCACCATGATAACAAAAATTAACGTGCACTCCCTATATAATGATTATAGTAATAATAGCAGTCATAGTAAAGACCAAATGGTTTTGTTGTGCCAACAACACGATAATACAGCTTTGTGGATTCCACTTCCTGGTGACAGAGGAGGTGTGGAATTGGTATACCACATTCACACCTTTACATATAGAAAAAATTATATCTTTAACCTCCTAAGACCCGAACTCTTCCATATCATGCATTTTTAATTTCTCTTTGAACTTTGGGCATATTGGGAACTGAAGAATGTAAAAACAAAGAATTGCCAGATTTTTTTTTTTTTTTACCTGATTTTTGTTCCTGACAAAAATGAGATGCACATATGAGGACACTGGTCTTAAATTTTGATAGAACAGTGCAGTATAATGTCCCCGTAAGTGGATATCAGGCCCTTGTAGAGCAAAATTTAGTATTTTGGTCTAGACAACCCAAAATGTGATGTCCACATATGTGGACGCCAGGTCCTAGGAGGTTAAATAAACAAATGCAGTAATATGCAACATGCAAGCAGCAATATGCAACATGAAGTCACTTTCTATTTCTCATTATTACACATTTTGCAAATGAAAGCAAACTCTACACCAATGTATGAGCATGCAAAAGCTCTTTAGCATCTGCAAACCAGTATGTAAGCTACAATGGTTTGTGTGATTTCTGCATGTAATAAGTTGTTAAAAATGGGACTAACACCCTGCCCACAGATGGGGAAGTCATCATGGAATTTATATGTCTTGCATTTATGGAAAACACATCACTGCAGTTGATTTTGTTCCCACTTAGTAAATAAATGAATACACTATGATTTATATTTACAAAGTTGTAGTTTCACTGGAAAACTGCCACTGTTAGAACTCATAGACCTTACTCAAGGGCATTCTAATTGTCTGTAGCTTCCCTTACTGCAGTGGTTCCCAAACTTTTTTTGCTGGGCCCCCCTTTGTTTTACAAGAAAAATATTGCCCCCCCCCGCGCCCGCCCACGCACGCACACACACACACGCACAAACACAAACACATCCTCCAACCACACACACCCATATTTTTCTCCATTGCGTTTTATTTCACACCTCAAACATTTAGTAAACAATTAAGCAAATACAAGTAATCTGCAGGTAGTAAGAAAATAAACTACTAACTCTTTTACGCTACGTCCGCACCTACACGGGTGATTTTGAAAACGCAGCTGTTTCGTCCACACATAAACGGCGTTTGGAATCACCGAAAACGGAGATTTTTTTAAAACTCCTTTTTTGGGTTTATGTGTGGATGAGGAATACAGAGTTCGTCACGCAACATTAAAGGTATGTGCCTTTTTCCACGTCACGCTGTGCGCCACGTTATTGTTTACAGGAGATGAATTGCAGAATGGCAGATAGTCAGATTAACAGTATTTTGTCTCTATCTTCAGGTTTTACACTCTTACATTCACACACGCAGTTACTGTCCCTCTATTTACAAAGGCAGAGGCGTCACGGTGTGATTATTTTACATGTAGTTGTTTTTTTTCCTGTGTAATAATATTCAACATTGCTATCAATACATTTTTCAAAAAATGCCTCTCTGTGCAAAATGGGTTTAAAAACATGAACAACTGTAGGATTCTGTTTGTCCGTAATTTGAACCGAGGGAACAAATCCTGGCAGGATCATCCTGATATTATTTGCATCCCACTGTAACTTTACTGTATAAAGAGCTAATATCTCCAAAATGTCAGGAGTAGTTATTTATTACAACAAGTGTTTGTGAACTAAAAATCAAGAATGGGGGATACTGTTTGTGTTACGGTTCTGGGTCAGTGTTGACCCAGCATTTTGAGTTTCTTATATTTTGGTTTATTTTTGCATTATGGATTGTTTTCTGATGTTCTGGTGCTTTGTTTATTATTATTATCATTATAGATCTGTTTCTGTTATTCTTGGTGAGGGGTCAGTTCTTAGGTTTTGGGTTCTCATGTGTATTGCAGTTTCTGTTCAGTGTCTAGTCTGTCTCTCAGTGTCGTGTCTGCATCTTTGTTTAGTGGTTCTTGTTTCCTGTCTTATTGTGAAAGTCTTTGTCTTATGTTAGTGTGTGCAGCTTAGCTCCCCCGTCTCGTTAGCCCTGATCTCCCCCAGCTGTGTCTCCCTTCTGTTACCCATTCCCTGATTACCACCCTGTGTATATTAGCCCTGTGTTGTCCTCAACCCAGTGTTGCGTCGTACCATCAGATTATGCCTGTGTCTTTTTTGGTCTCAGTGTTCAGTCTTCACTTCATGTTTTGTTTTCTTGCCAGCAATAAAGCTAAGGTTTTGAGTTGCATTCCGTTTTCCGAGTCCTGCATTTGGATTCTCATCTCCGCCTGCCCGCACACAGAGCCCTGACAGTTTGTCCGTGATTTAAACAGCCCAGCGCGTGCTCTCGACGCAGGGAAAACCAATTCTGCAGGGGAGACCTACCTTGGCACTTGTGCAGGTGAAGCCAAAGGGAAGATATGCTTCACCATATTTTCGAGTCTTTGGCTTAGAATGAAGTTGGTTTGGAAACATATTCAGCTATGCTTCATCTCCTGCTTTGCGTTTGTGTGGGCGCCCCGTGCTAGCAGTGTCCAAGCGTTGTTTTGTTTTTTCCCTTTTCATGCCGCGCCCCCCCCCCCCCCCTGCAATGGCTCTGCGCCCCCCCCCTAGGGGGTGGGCCCCACACTTTGGGAAGGTCTGCCTTACTGGAACATATTTCTATACTTTTTACGTAACAACAAAAGTGTCTTATTAATTTTGCTCACCTCCAACGCTATGCAGCACAGTCTTCATGAGGACTTCTGTGTCTTCCTTTCCATTTCGTCTTGCCCCTGCTTTTTATTTTTCTGTGTCTGTATTTTGCCCTGTGTAGCACCTCCTTCCAGCTCTTGGCAACTACCAGTTTGGCACAGATGCATTTAATCACTCAATCAGTCTCAGTAGCATATCTACCCCAGTGTTTATTCAGTGCTCGCTAGATTATTCTGTGTGCTTGTTTGGTAGCAAACTTGGCTACTTATGTCAAGTTTGTTGGTTCCTTGTATGTTTACTGCTCCTGACTGAAATGTTGAATCCTGTATGCCTGGTTACTCGACTTCATCTGTTGTTTTCCACACGTGCCTACTCTGCGTCTGCTGTGCTCCCAACAACCCTCGCGCTCTCGGTCAGGCTTTGTCTTTCCACTGTTTTCTTCTCAGCCAGACCTGATCTAGTACAAATATCTCCTGCGACTTTGTTCACTGCAAACTTCAGCTTACTTCAGACACTTCTCACTTTTTTTGTATTCATTTGGCAGTCTTCTCTGCTCTGAATTTTTAATAACTAGTCTGAGCTACTGAACTCCCACATCTAAGTGCTTACGTGTTCCCTATTTCACAGACACTCACCTACAGAAGTTATTTGTAATTCTTTAAAATGTTAACATTAAAGCAGTCATCCAGATAAAATAAAGCCACATTAATGATAGAAGTGCATTGCTTTAGAAAATACAAGTCCAGTGGTTCAAAATGTTGGGAATTTACTCCTGTGGGACAGAGTATAAAAAATGAAATAGAATAGACAATTAAGTAAGTGCATATTATGTGGCATACGTGTCTTCTTGCATCATTTCATTTATGTTCCTTTCAACTTGACTCCTTCCAAACTGATTTTAGTGGTTCCTGCATGAGCCTCCAAACTGTTATGCTCCCTTATTAGGGCCAGGGTGTCAGCAAAACAATAACAAAGTATCTGAGTAAAAACAATGTCAAGACTTTCTTTCAAGGTTTAACTTGCATAGAAATTAACTCTCTTCCTTTCAATAAACACAGACATTATTGCAAAATACTTTTCTGTTCTCGGATAGAAACAGTCTCACTTATAACTGTAGACTGTATATAAAAAGATGGATATGGATATGCCCATTGGTTATTAAAGTCCTGATGTGCAGCTTCAAACTGAAGACATAATGAAAGGGAGTTGATCTGACTCAAAAACCGAGGGACTCTGTATGCTCATATGCTAGCAATTTGACCATCGCAGTAACGTATACTCAGGTTTATCAACCTTCAATTAGTTAACCCTTTAAGACCTACCACAGAATCACGTCCGCCAGAGCTTATCTTTATATTTTTACATGCTGTAGTGCCATTTTTGGGAGCATTTCAAGTTGCTCTAAGCTCTAAAGGGTTAATAAATGGTCATGTACTTGTTTTAAATAAGACTTGTGGAAGTCCATAAAGTCAGGAAAGTTTCTGGTGAGGTCACATGCAAGGGAGCTGAAAGGTGATTTTCTAAAATACTTCTAATACTTCAAAATAGTTTTGCAACCAGAGGAGCGGCCCAGAAAACAGGTTTAGGGACTTCCTACTTTAGCCCCAAAAGCTCTGTCCATCTTTTACTACAGTCTGTGGTTATCACAGAGGGACAGTGATTTCTGAGTTATGAAGACGCAAAGGTGAGAAGAAACAATAATTAAAAGAATAGAAAGCTCACATAGACTAAAGTGTTGACAAAGGGAGAGTGAAAGAGACAGAAAGAGAGAGAGAGATGACAAGAAAAGGGGAGAAGACAATAAAAAAAAAACACAGGAGGACTGCAAGAATCCTGAGAGGATCTGTCAGCTCTCGTTGGCTTTGATTTTAATGGAAGCCAGCGCTCCCCTACCTCTAACCCATTTGGCCCTAATTCCAGCACTGCTTTCCAAACTTTTTAAACTTTAATGGCCTCTTCTTAAGTGCCAGCTGCTGACAACATTGATTTGGCTTTAAGCCTTGCTGTCCTGCACGCCTTTATTTTCTCCTGCAAAATCGACAGAAACATCTATTTTCTGCCATCCTTCTCCACCTCCTTCTCATCCGATCCCCCTTCTATCCTCCCTTCATCTGCTCTTCTCTGTTCATTTGATGGTGTCAGCAGTCGAGGAACGCTTGTATGAGACTGGATGAAAAGGAATGCTTTTGGATAAAGTCTTCTTTCAGAATGTATGTATTTTTTGTTTTTAAAGAAAAGCTTGGTTGCCATTCAGTCGTGAATCTTTACAGAACAGAGCTGAGATTTTTTTTTCTAATGTATTTGAATATTCCTGTGTGGTATCACTGCAATACCTTTAGGTGTTGCCCAAAATGGAACACAAAGGGAAATACGGGTCATGATAAATGTTCTTTAATAAGTAGGTGGATTTACCAGGAGCCCATGTAAAAAACCCAAACAACCTTTATACCCCACCAAACTTACTACTGAAGGAAATTCAGGGATTCAATCTGATGGTTAACTTATAAAAAGTTAAAAAATTGTAAAAGTTGAAAATATTAGTTGCTTAAATTGAAAAAAAAAAAAAAAAAACCTACCTAAAAAGCAAGTCCAAGTTCTGTATTAGAACAAGACCTCAGCTCAAATTTATAAAAAGCTGAGAATATTGTTGAGTCAATGTGCATGCGGTTCATGCAGATATGAAAGAAAACACTGTAATATGTTTATTTTCTTGATCTTTTAACCAGTATAGACAATTCTTTCGGTTTCACAGGGTCATGTTGAGGTGGATGTGGTTAACTGGGGATAACTGGAAAAGGTCATGTGAAAGGCAAAACCACTGTTGGATCAAGCAGTAAAAGAATATGAAATTTATATGAAAAATGTCACTGATTGTAACATTCATAAATGTCAGAAAAAATGGTATGAACTTGAATCTGTAATCTAGGTATCAATCAGATGTTCTTCTGTACGGATAACACATCTCCTCATAATGGACCGTTTTCAAATGGACTGTCTGATAAGGGAGCTTCTCTAGACATTGCATCATTGGGCTTCATTGTGATAAAATGGCTCAAGGGTACAGTATGATCTTTAGAATAAACCCTGGATGCCATTTGTTAAAATTATTTTTTTTCCTGCCTTTCAAGCTGCTTATTATCCCGTCTCTTTAGGGGCCAGATTTACAAGGGCAAATTAACATAAGGTCTGATGATGTGATAATGTGAGTAATCTAACATAACAGTAATCCGTCAATCATAATATATAAAGGCATAGGTTCTACAGATGTGTTTCTCTTGGGAAACAGAATGACAGCACAGACCAAGGAGAGACATCAGAAGGAGAACATTTTTATGAAAGAGAAACTACAGAAAAATACTTTGCAAGTACAAACTGCTCCACAAAAGGTACGTCTGGAACATCATTGTGGGAAAGGCCAGTGTTACCCATATGGAAAAGAAATAGTAAAAACTTATAAAAAACTTGCATAAGTTGTGGCCTACTTCATATAGTGAATCATATAAGGCTTATATGATTTACTCATGAAAGTGGCCACTTTCTCATTACTTTCATATATTGTTTTAGGAAGTATCCAAAACATACAAGTTTCATTTATATAATTTTTCAAGGGATCTTATATCTGTTTTCACTCTTGTATGCTTTTCATACAAGTTTCACACAAGACAGATACAAACTTTATAAGATTTATACATGATGTGACGGAGTTACACCGTCCCGGGCCGCAAACAGCTGATCTGGGCGCATACACGCACCACCACCATTAGTTGTACAATTACCGTGGCTGCGCGTCTTTTAGTCGACCGGGCGGATAAACAAAAAGGGGTGAGAGGTATATTTTGAGTAGGGATGGGTATCGAAAACCGGTTCTTGTTGAGAACCGGTTCCCACTGTTTCAATTCCTTGGAATTGTTTGCCATTTTTGCAAACAATTCCCTTATCGATTCCAGTCGCCCCGAATGACGTCACCACGTTGCGGAGCGTCATTTACCTGGCAGGAAACATGGCGCCTAAGCGAAGCGGCTCAAACGCTCAAAAGTTTGGTTATACTTTACGAGAACGGATGACAACAGGGCAACTTGCAATACTTGCAAAGTAGATATTTCATTTAAGGGAGGAAACACTACGAATATGCAAAAGCATTTGCTCACAAAACACGCGATGACCTTAAATGAATGTCGTGTTTTTAATTCCGCTCCGGACTCGTGAATCTTAACCCAGCAGCAGCGGTAACGTTTGCACGTCCTCTCCCATTAATGCGGCAGGTAAATAATCGACTAACAGTGCACATTATGTTAGCGCGATCTGCCTTATTACAAAACCTGCCATTACTGTGCATTTAGGTGACCATGATGAGAGAGACAGACAGAGTCTGGCTGGCTCAGATGCTGGCAGTTCTCGCTGCAGTCTACCGGTAGCGTCTCCTTTCAGGCCAGGATAGACGAATGTCACCGAGCAGTGACTAAGTTTGTGGTAAAAGCCTTGCACCCATTTGCCACAGCAGATGCCCCCGATTTTCGGTAAGTGAATGTGTTTAATTGTAGGCAGGGACATTACTGGATATTCTTGTGTAATTGCTACAGAATAATTTATGTTATACTTTGTTATTGCTACAGAAGAATATTTATTTTATTATTTTACATTTACAATTTTTTTCCTGGGGACCCTGTGACGCCCCATTGAAGAGCCGGAGGCTGTGGATCTCTTAAGATCTCACTGTTGGGTTTGTAAGGCCATGTTACTCCTAAATTTCTATCTTGTTCAAAGAGAAGATATAAAACAAAGTTCTAAGCTAATCGATCTTAGTGTTCTCCTTTTTTAAAAAGAAGCGATAAGAGAATCGATAAAGAATCGAATCGTTAAACAGAATTGAAAATGGAATCGGAATCGTGAAAATCTTATTAATACCCATCCCTAATTTTGAGCGGCGCAGAGGGTGGCCAACATATTCTTTTTTGCTTACCTTTAATAAAGCCGGTCGCATAGACTCTCTGTGATCGCCAATAAGATGAGTGGTTATGCAAGCCGATGGTATGGTGTTCTGGGGTTCAAATAGTGGGTTCGCACGCACTTGAAAGGTCACATGAACTGCATTATTTTTGTTTGGTTTTTTTTGTTATTGTGAAACACTGTAGACTTCCTGGAAGTGGCCATAAATGTCTGTATATACATATATATGTATTGTAGGAATACAGCTGGAAATAAGCTGAGGATAAAAAGAGTGTTTTGGGAAAAGAAATAATAAAGGGATGACTATTATGCCTAGTGGGAGGGGCAATGGGGTATAAAAGAAGGCTGTCAGGGCCTACCTGGGCATTATGTGAGATGTTACAGAGAGGGTAACATGCAGACTGGCTCAGCCGCTTGTGTTTTGTATACAGATGTTTGTTTTGTGTTGAATTGAGTTAGTTTTCTATTTTCTTTGTAAATAATCTTTTTGTGCACCTGGGAGAGGACTCCGCGACACATATATTTTCCATGTAGGTAGGGGCACTCAAGATGAAAAAAAGTGAATAATAATTGTCGGGATCCTGTAGATGAAGTTATTTGGAAGAAACAATACGAAGGTGGTTCATGTGAGAGCAAATAAGAGAAATTGGCTAGACAGAAAACACTGCGATACACAGTGATGGATGTTGTAGGTTACGTTTAAAAAGTTTAACATCATCATACTTAATTTATAGGCTTATATGATTTTAAAACATTAACAGAGGTACACAGTTTGGAACCAGATTTGGTGACACTGACTTCATTAAAAAAAAATAGACAAACTGAGTAGATGAGACTGACATTGAGGACACAGTATGATAGAGCTATCTGGCTATGCCTGTGTGTGCTCTGGTCAA